>NW_010972831.1:6529455-6674042 GCF_000737465.1 Haliaeetus leucocephalus | reverse complement strand
CCCCCCCAGTAATCTTCTTCATATTAGTTGCATTTTTTTATATTACATTTCGTTGGTAGGACAAACACATATCATACAATTTTCTTCCATAGAAATCATGTGTGCACATTATTTTCAAAATCTGTATTACAAAGTCTTTTATCCTTTTATTAGTTTAGTACTTAAGCCCTAGACATAAGAAAGAAGCCTATCAGTGAAAATCAATTGAAATGCAGTTAGATACAGATCTGATGTACTGTGCAAGGAGGCTTAGACACAGCACAATAAAATCAATTAAGGCCTTTCCAGCCCCATACAGTTTTACCCATCCAATCACTTTTCACACATTCCCTCCATTAGTTTTGCAAGAGGGTTTTTTTTGTAGGAATGATGATGAATGAGACCCTTGTTATGAATATATAGATGGGTCATTACCCTATGAAAACCAGACTGTACTGGTGCTTAGTGATTAAGGCTTTCTACTGCTACTGTCAATAAAGTTCAAATTCATCTGCCTCAATCTATGATAGGGAAGCTGCAGCCATTGTTGTCTAATTCACTTAACAATGTTATAATTGTGATTTGGTTTTGTTCATCATAATAATTTACATAAACCCTTTTGTATTTGTTAATAATTTGGATTAGTCATCAAGCTTAAGGAATGTAATGGATCAAATAAACAAAAGGGAAAGAATAATATAAAAAACAGGCACCAGGCCTACCCAGACAGATGTGAAGAGCAGATTAAATACTAGTTGCGTATGATGCCACAAAATGAAATATTTTGGATTGAGAAGTTGAATACATGCAAAGTGCAGGTTAGATCATGGGACAAAGGTGTGACGCCTTACTCTCAAAACTCTTTTTCCTTTGTGGGAGTGGATGGCTTAGTTGAATTTGAATTTAATCCTTAAATATTAGCCAAGCCAGGGACAAGTGGACAGACAGCTCTGGTGTATGAATGTTTATGCAAATGAAGATGCAATAAAACAAGGCTCCTTGAAAAATCTGCCCTAGTAAATTAGCGGAAAATGCACCGCCATAAACAGCTGTTGCATTTTAATCAAGCATCTGTAGAGTATATTTTGCTTTGTGTTACAAACAAAACAAAACAAAAAACACCCAGATTGCAGCAACCTCATTTTATATTCAGAAATTAACCCATTCTGCACTGCTAAAAAAGAGTAATTCCCAGGTCATGGCTTTAATGCACCAAGGGGGTAGAAGTATGTTTAACTCATTGACTTTCAGGTTACCTTATTTAAGTTAAAAAGCAGTGTTTCTGAATGGAAGAATAATTAGCAAATTTTACTTCTCTAAGTCTCCGGAGGTTTTTGCTCACGCAGTCTCATAGTTTGAAGCACATTTTATAATGAAATTGATCCAAATAGGTTTAAAGAGTGTTCCTTCTGTACTCCTAGCTTTGCACGAATTAGAATTAATCTTGCAAAATAGTTCAGCTGTCAGGTCTTGTTAGAAAACATCCTTTATATTAATGTGATACGAAATCATACATCCTGGTTTTCAAAGAGTTAATAAACACCCCGAGCTGTGCTGATCTTGTAGCTTTAGTGAGCCTTAATCTGTAAGCTTGATTACCTCCTAACCCTCAGTCGCCTGCCTCCCTCCTAACACAGCGGGAGTTTTACGGCAGCATTAGTGGCATTTTGCCCAGCTTTGGCTTTAGGGAAATCATTCAGTGAGAAAGAAAAGCAGAAGGACTGGATCTGTCTACTGCTGCGAGGTCATTAACACAGCAGCATGGCCGGGCAGCGCTGGAGGAGCTCGGCGGTGGCAGTCCCCTCCGCTACCGAACAGGTTACCTTCCACCGTGCTGCTGATGGGGCTTAGACCCGCTGCTACAGGTGCAACAGTGCCTTCCCCAAAATGACTTACAGCGCTTCTTCCACAACAGCATTATTTTCTTTAAATCGTGTACGCAGCCTATGGGCATCAGTGTATATGTCTTGGTCCTTTGAAGAGCAATATTACTACAGATTTATGTGCTCGGGGCTCTGTGCACACGGAGGCAGACAGGAATATTTAGTGGAGTTTGCTCTCACTCCAGGAAAAACTCACAAATGGGAATAATTCTTGCCCGTCGTACAAGCTGGACATTCTGTTATTTGTAACGCTAGCCAAAACGAATAGCCGCCTTCTGCCTGCCTTACTCCAAAGGAGTAACTGTCGCTCCGCAGGTAGTAGGGAGGAGTCATTTTAACTTTTCAGTTACAGCCCTGCAGTTCGGTAGGTTTGGTCAAGGGCTCTGCTGACACTCGGCAAGAGCGATCAGAGTTTGGCCATTTTAATTCACGTAAGGTCCCACTGCAGTTTAAAGTAGCGATTGTTCTTCTGGCCGGCTCTCAGCAGGTTTTTCTGTGAACATTCACAAAACCGATTTGCTTCTGTCCCCTGTATTATCGTTGTCTGCTTCTGGAAAACAGCCTTGGCACTTCATGCTATTAACATTTTCCGTTTCAGAAGAAATAGCGCAGTTAGGCGTCATGCCAAAACTTAACCAGGAGTTTGTTGCCGAGTTGTTTGGCAGGAGAAGACCCTTTTTGTAGCGTGGCGTTGTAGGTGCGGTATATGCAGCTTTGAACGACCATTGTTATGCCGAGAGTCACCCAAGGCCAGGGAGCAGGACAGCGCGGGAGGTGACGACGCAGAGGTCAGGGCTGGACCCAAGCACGGCTCTGATGAGAGACGGTGATCTGTGCTGTGAGGTGCAGATGGGAGATTTTCAGAAGTGACTCTGAATTGTACCTGGTTGCTACAATCTAAAACCTGTCAGGGGTTTTGTATTTTCAGTAACTAATTTTGTGAACAAGTATAGACACTATTCTAATTAAAATTTATTGCACTCACTTTTAATCTAGGTATTTGTTAAAGGGACAAATAACTGAGACCACTGCTCTAAAATTAAAAAAAACAACCAAAACCAAAAAAAAAACCCAACAAATCGTGGCCGAGATCTGTTCTGGGGAAAGCTGTGCATCTCTTATTCCTTTCCTGTATCTGAAAAGCAGAAGCAGAGTGGTAATGTGCATCTTCCGCTTGGTATTTTCTGCATTTCTCTGGTGGCTGGTTAGGAATGGCTTCTGACTCACCAATGTGCACCAGTTCAGCTGAAGATCTTCTGGCAACATATTGGCTTACAAAACAAAAGCAAATTATGTAAACTCTAATTTGCATTTTTGAAGTGAAGCATTTCAGGTTGGTAATCTGTTGACAGGAGAGTCTGGTAGCAGGACCTAGCTGTTGGGGATCTTCAGTGAGCTTGAAGGCAGCAGTGGTCACCTTGGCAGCGAGAGAAAGCACATCTAGTTCTTCTCATTCATCTGTAATTTGGCCGTGTCATTGGCGTGGACGTGTCCCGCCATGCTTTGTTCTTCAGTGGAAATTCAGACTTAAACCCCTCAGGTACTCCCTGATACTGTTTGATTCAGGAGGGACTTCACAACTAGTTGGTCAAGGACATACCTCATCATCCTCACCTCTCTGGTGACAGGGCATCTTGCCTGTGGGCTTTAGCTAGTTTGTTTGCCATGTTTATTTAATAAAAGTTCAGCCTTTGCTGCTGTTTTGAAACAGTAGGCATGTGTTTATCCTCATTTCAGCATGCTGTCAGCAAGTATTTCCTTAAAAACATCCTTATTGTAATGTTTTCTCCTCTATTGTCTGCTGTAGCACCTCTCTTGTTAAAGAGTGAGGGTAAGAGCAGTGTCCAAAAGGTTCTGAGGGTACAATCCTGCAAATATATTAATAAATGTTTCTCCTCGAAATGTCATCTTTGTCTAATGATACTTTACAGAAAGCGTTGATGTTACCCAGCGCTCCCCGTCACTGAACCACCCCTGTATTGTGCTGCTCCAACTCGTTTGGATGAGACTAATCAAATCTGGTTTATTATTTGTGAACTTGAAGGAATTTTTCTCCTCTCGCCTTGCAGTGCAGGAGTAGCAAAGTGCCCTTGTCTGGGGAGAGGATGCAGATGGAGAACTTTTCTACTTAACGTAGAAACAAATACCCTCATTATCTTCACAACTTTCTTGATGTGTACAAGGTGGATGACACCACCTCCTTATATCCTTGGAAGATAATAGAGCGTGTTTAAATTAATCATTGAAGCTGAAGATTCTTGCTTTCTGTTCCACTATTAACCTCTTTGCCTGACTTAAATATATACTGATATTCCAGGGTATTCCAGGTCAGTGTAGAGACTGCAACTCAAATGTGAGGGTTATACTACTGTTCATAGCAGAAATTGTATTTACAGGTTAATACGGATATATGCAGATACACACTAACCTGTCACAGAGCACACCGCGTACTTCACACTTTGTCTTTGTACAAATAAATTTTGGTAGATGGGCTCAGTGTTTCTATACGTATTTCCTTAACAACCCACCAAGATGCACAGAAGTGATATTTTTAGTGTCCTGGGTATACCAGTTACCACCAATATAATACAAGGCCTATGGGAAACAGAAAAATTGTATTTTCTTTACTGTCCTTCCAAGGAGTAGACATACAATGCACTGAGCAGGGAGAGGGGTTGCTTTAAAGTTTTAACGTCCAGCTACCCTGATAGCTAGGAATAACTACAGAATGTTTGCATATAAATTGCATTTGAGTTTAAAATCTTTTGCTTTTGATATCAGCCTGTAGTTTTGCACTATTATAAAATGCTTGCCAGCATTTAATATCCTCTGTCTTTTCGGTGACCATGCCATGACCTTTCAAAATAAAAGTTGCAGATCGGAAGTAACTGGCTGAGAATTAGTGGTTGGTATATTCCAGTTTACATAGAAATGTCCTCAGTTAAAATATGGTTCATTCATCGGTCAAACCGTCCTTACTTCCTTTAATTGAATTAAGATGGGTAAATGAGAGATGTGTGCAAGACAGAAAAAAATTCTTTTGCAAATCACTGTTATCCTTTCAATAGTGTAAAACGAATCAATTAGAAACATGTCAAAGCATCTTTTACACAAGCACAATTTTGAAGCAGAGAATATTTCATAAAAGTGGAAATTTAAATTGGAAAGAGGAGAATGTAAATTAGATTTTACAATTACACATAATCTAATTTTTCTTTTTGAGAAAGATAGATGACTATTATTTGATCATATTTTATAGGCTGTTACATCCATTATAATCATTTTTATGACTTGTTCATTTAAAAAAACATGCTTATGTATCTTTTGTCTCATTGAATTGTAGCAGCAGCAACAACAACAACAAAAAGACTTTAGTTGTTCACCATTAAAATGAAAGATTCTGCATGTTAGTTGAGAGAACCAGCTACGCACTGGGCCCAGAACATAGCTGATAAAACAGGACTTTCAGGCGTACTTGCATTTTGATATTACTCTTTTCTGTATTTCCTGGTCAGTCGGTTGTCAGGAATCCACTATTTTCTGTGGTGTGTTTTGGGGGGGGTTGTGCTGTTAGTGGAGTTGGCCTTTGCAGCAGTGTTTCATACAGTCTCTTAACAAGTTGGGTTAGATGATTAGATGAACAGAACAGACTGTTTCAACTCAGAAATGTTTAAAGCTGTCTAAAATTCTTGGCTGGTGGTTTCCCCTTTGTTTTGCTCTGTGTTTTCAGTTGAGCCATTGGCAGAGAACAACCTGGGACTGGCAGTGCGAGGGCTCTGTTCCCGCGGCAGCGGAGGGGGGTTGGGGCCGTAACAGGCACCGCGCTTTGGGTCCAGCTGTGATAGCTAATATGCGCTATCGCCACGCTGTCCTAGCATCCTCGGGACTCCTACCAAAAGGACTTGTGTGGATATTTATACTCTATGTAATTTTTAATTGGAAATAATTCACATAAATTAATAAAAATATATGTGCGGTTGCAGGATCTTAAGTAAAAGGCAGAAGTTTCAAACACAGAAACCTATGTTACAATGTGTTTGAATTTATGTAAAACATGATTGTGTATTTTGAAAACTTTAACTATCACTTTATAATTCTAGTCTGGATTGAAATTGAATTTACAATTTAAAAAACCCTTAGAAACAAATTACTTAATTAAAAAACAAAACAAGGCATAGTTTAAAAAAAAAAAAAGAAAGAAAAGATGGGTGAGAGGTAGGTCTTCCTTTTGTCTTATTTTTATGTGAAGCATTTCTATAGGGTTTTTTTTTTAAAGTTTGCTTTGGTTAGTTTCTTGTGGGCTGTGTGGAGGACAAGAGTTTTCACAGTACCCCATAGACAGGGACTTCCAAAACCTGTATTTTCATCATAAACCACATGGTTTTTTTACTTGTAAGGTTTTAGAAAGTATACCATTTTGCTTGATCTATGGCGCGACATACTTTCATGCGTTTTTTTGTAGCTGAAGGAGTACTGAAGGTACTGAAAGGTAGCCGAAGGTAGAAAATCCAGCTGTGGTCTAATGCTAATCGTAAACCTTATCCATAGGCTGCCTTATTTTTGGCTGGCTGCCTTATTGGAAGCTTTCTGCTTGTCTCGCAAAGATACACGCAGAGGAAAAGAGGAAAAAGCAAAAATGACATGACCATTGCAAGAAGCTCTAAACACATTA
The DNA here is from genome assembly GCF_000737465.1 of Haliaeetus leucocephalus. NCBI lineage: Eukaryota > Metazoa > Chordata > Aves > Accipitriformes > Accipitridae > Haliaeetus > Haliaeetus leucocephalus. The sequence continues at coordinate 6,667,508 of NW_010972831.1, read as the reverse complement.
ACAACAGATTTGGAGTTATTTATTGATGGTTTTGCCCACTGGCAGTGTAAAATGCGTGTCGGTTGTCATCACCAGTAACAATTTCAGCACATTGTGTTCCTTTTTTATTTACACCAGTGGCAACATGCTTATAAACACCATCACTGGGGGTAGGTCAGGAGGTCAGTGCTCGAGGTTAAGAATGGAAAGGGTCATCGGCTATTAACCTAAGTTTAGCAGCAAATAGTGCAGCCCTGTACCTACTGGGGCCTCAGCGCCTACCGAATTTAGTAAAACTTTTGTATCTGAAATAATTTGGCTGTAAGATATTTTCTAGGGCTTGAGTCTGGGGGTTTTTTGAGAGGGTAGTTAAGTCTCTTACATTTTGTATCTGTGCCTATATGTTCTTAGGGGCTTCCTGATCTTTGCACCAAAGTAAAACTATTCATTTAAGGCTTAATTCCCTTCTGCTTGGAAGCAGTGGGAGTTTTCCATTGGCTTCAGCAGGAGCAGAGTCGGACTAATCCGACACGTCACAAAATAAAAAAGATTGGCAGCGGCAGTGATTGAAACCTGAACTCAGAACTGATGAGGTAGAGGCTTTTATAAAAGAAAAAAGTGAAGTTTTTCTTTCACATGCAAAAGGTTTTCCACTTTTGTCAGGTTTTTCAGGAATGTGCAAACGCGGGCTATCAAGAAGAACCTGAAATTGGGGGTTGCAGAAGTGGCGAGTAATTTGGGTGTGCAGCCCGGCACATGGAAGGGACCTGCTTTTTGAGAAAGTGCAGCCCTCTAAAAACAGTTCCCCCAAAGGTGTTTCCAAATGAGCACTGAGAGAGAAAACATGCGAGAGTTGCTCCTTGCTCAAAATATCTTGGCCGATGTGTTTGCAAAGGATGGCTTGCTCGTCTTTTATTTATTCAGAGCATACATGTTGCAACTGCAAGGCTTCAAGGGAAAAGAATATTCCCCGATGATCTTTCACCTCCTTGACTTTTATAGAAGCTTTTGCTTTTAATGCTTTAAAGGCAAAATAATTTTTTGTTATATACTTTCTATACCGTGTTTTCTGGAACCTTTAAGGGATTTAAAAATTCATAACAAAAAAAGGAGTACAAGATTTCACCTATCTGTTTCAACTTGCTACTGCACAGTAATGAAATCCATCAGCGCTGTTAAAAGAGACAAAACTGTTCCCATTAATGTTCCCTGTATTTACAAGTTACACTGTGTTTTGAATCGTGTACAGTCCTGAACATCCCTTCACCACAGCGCACTCTGAAAGTTAATGTACCTGTTTGAAATTCCCTCTGTTCCCATCTTTTTCATGCATTTGACACAACGGTGGTTCCCTGAGAGCTCTTTTTGTCTCCTCTGCCCGACAATCTCTGCTGCAGCATCCAAATACTCTGTTTAGAACCCTTTAAAGAAGCTGAAAATTTACAGTTGCAGTTAAACATGTTAGCTTAGTGTTTCCAGAGATACCTAGTGGATTTGAATACACAGATCTAATGAATTTTAATGGGAATAAGCTTTGAATTATGTAAAATATAGTAAGATGTTCATCTTGAACCAAACTAAAATAATCTTTTAAAGTAACATTTTAATACACAATTTATCTAACATGGATAATTTATACAAGTTTCTTTCAACCCAGAGTCTGTTCTGGTAAGCAGTACTTCTGCCAAAAAGCTTTTCTTTTTCATACAGAATCATGGATTTTCTGAATTATACTCAAGAAAGTTAGCTAAAGCTGCCTTTAAATTCCCCCAGTCCTGTTGTCTGGATGTTCAGAATTCGATTTGTAAATAAAACTTGCAGTCTGCCTCCCCTATGGATCTTTTGCTCATCCACAAAAATGTACGTAGTATGATAGTCTTAAAAGAAGAATTTAATTCATAGGGTGATACATGCTAGATAGCACTTATTGAAAGCACAAAGCCGCATTATTTATAGATATTATATTTGCATAATACATGAAAGTAGAAAAATATTTTTTCCCTTTTCATTCTGAGGGGAGTGCTCAAAGTCAGGCTTTTCACCATAAAGTGAATTAGTGACCTGCACTAGAGGCAGCGGCTCTGTTCGGGGAGTGCAGAGGGGTGAATAGTGCAGGGCAGGCTGAGGTTTAGTGAAATTGCTCACTCATTACTCACACTATTTTATGAAAATGTTTTCTAAGGCTAGCATCAGCATTTTCAATCTGTGTAACCTATTGGGGGAATTACAAAACCTCTGCGTTCGGTTGTGTAACAGGACTAGATTTCTGGATTGTTGCAATATGTGCACACCGATGGTGTTACTATTAATTTTCTGAATCAAATCCTGTGTGAGGAGCCAGATGGCTTGGGAGCATCTTGTCATCCCATCCATTGCAAACACATCTAGCCATAAAAAAAAGAAGATTGAACTGTGATTTCACAGATTTTTCATTAGTTAATCTCGGATAGAGAGGCTTCAAAGATCCCATCAGTTAATTCTCTCAGCACTTGTGGAAATTTCTGGCACATTGTGCTAAAGCTGGTTTGAAATCCAAGCTGAGAATCACTGCCTTAAAGAAGCTGATCTCCTTTATGTGCTGATATTAAAAAAAAAAACAAAAACAAAACAAAACCAAAATAAAACCACATTAAAAAAAAAAAGTAAATAAAAAACTCCCCTTGTGTGGAATTGGATTGATGTTTTAGAAAAGACTTTGAATACCTTCAATATTATCCAAAGTAGTCAGTGAAACTGTCAGGATCCGTAATCGGTTTCATTCCAAATACTTCTAGAAAGTGTTTGCTAAATTAAAATTTTTCTAAATATACAAACAATAAAAGAAAGGATTTTTTTTATTATTTTTTTTCCTTTTGGCTAGCTGTAATGCCACTTTCACCTTTGCAAACAGACCTACTAAATAATAATCAGTTGCAATCTGTGAATTTCCCTCCTCTTATCAATTATTAAGTATCATAAACCTTCTGTTTGGATAATCTTGGCACCACTTTAAGCGTTAACAGTAAATTTATTTTTAATTAAATCTGTGCATTGAGAATAAAATGAGGCTCTTCTGCATACTAAACAGAATACATATGCCACCTCTACTTATTATCAAAAAATCTGATAATGCTTATGAAAGTTGTAAAGGCTAGAGTTCATTGTCTGTGTCCCATTTAACTTCAGCGGTATTAGTTAATGAGATAACAGCCAAAGTGAGTAACTGCCGTTTCTTCAGAAGTGTTTGCTAAGAGCATCCCCCTTTTACAGAGGACTTTTTTAATATAGTTCAAAACATTCTTGTTTCAGCATAGCTACAGGTGACCAGGAAGCGCGGGTGTATTTAGCATGCTGTATATTTTTCCAGAGCAGCGCTTTGGGATACAGAGAAAGCGGTTTTCCTTGTCGGAAGCATTCATCTGAAAGTTTAAAGTCATTACCATTGTAGGTTGCGATTGATTTTTTTACTATTATTCTCATCATTATTATTTAGCTGCAATTTTTTTCAAGGGCTTTAGTGAAGATTTGTCAGCTCGCCGTTCCATGGGAGGAAAACCAGGTCTACAAAAATAGTTCAGGAATGTTTTGACAGTTCAGTTCAGGAAACTTTCTGGTACCTAATGTGAGATGTGGCCGAGTGAAAAATGCCTTTTCACGTGTGTTTTTGTTAACCTTTTTGCTAATAAGAGCAGTATCTGAAATCACCGAGCGCTTCTGCTGGGGACAGGAAGCCTCCGCCAGTGCTGTGAATCTCATCATTTATTTTTTCTAACCACTACTTCCAGCTCGAGGCTGTGTGACATTAGCCCAAAGGGAAACACCGGTCCGGCGGCTTGCACTGGGCAGCCATTGTCTTATCTGTCACAGCAAGAACGCGTGAAGCTGTTTGCATAGCGTGCTAACTCTGTCAGGGTCAGTTCCAGTCTGTGGCCGCTAAAAATGAAAAACATGCCCCAACCGGGACAAGAGCAGGGTCAACAGCTGGCAAAGGATATGGCAATCATTTATATAAATATGCTTTCTCAAGCCCGCAAAAACAAAAAACCCAAACCCAACAGCTGGGAAGGGTTGGAAGTAGCCCCAAGGCTGGTTAGTTCCCTTCCAGATGGGGAGGTTAGACCGGGGCTAGCCAGGCTGCTCCACATAGACTTCCGATTCGCATTAGAAATAAAAAGAGTAGAGGAAAGGAAAAAGGAAGAAAAGCTACAAGCGTGACTGCTCTGTTTTTCACCTAACTTAATCAAATAAGTGAAGAGTTTCCGAGACGGAAGGCTTGCATTTATTGGTATTCACGCTCAGTTTTCTGTGTTTATCACGGTGTCTGATACACTCCTTAACTGTTTAAAAGGGAAGCATATATATTATGTAGAATAGTTTATATGTAATGTCATGGTCATTTGTAGACAGATTGAAGAATCATGTGAAGATTTATGTTCCGTTCATGTCTTCTGAGTATTTATATAGTCAGATCCAAAGGAAGGAGAGACAAAAGTTTGCTGGCTGCGCCTCGTGAGTTCTAATTGGCAGATACGGTTTATTCCTATAATTTGTTGTTACCTGTAACTGTGGTCTTAGCATGTTTTTATCTGTCGAATCAAAGAACAACCCTAATCTTAACAACTATGTTTCATGATGCAGAAAACTTTTGGTGAAAAAAGTCTTAAATGCGAGTGGTTTGCTTTTCAGAGTTCACAAATGTGGATTTAGGGTTTATGGTACAGAAGAGACTGTTGCAGCGATACATGATGCAGCGATTTCAAAGTCATCACATAAATGGAGGCATCGTACTATAGGTGCATGTTATATCAATTGAACAAATACAGACATTCTGTAGCTTTCATCCAAACACAATTAGAAGAACGTTTTTCAGGACTGATATACTAATGGTATCTTTTGCTGTCGAGGCAAATCTCCTATAAAAGAGAATTTATACGGAAGCAGAATGGGTTAGAATTCTTATTACAATGTTCAGTACTGTATCTGTCCTTTAGCTAGAACTCTAACCTGGAAATTGCTGAGGACGTTGCTCATAATGTGTGCTTTGTGCATAACTCTACCAAGTGCTGTTTTGTAATGTTAACTATACAACATCCCTTTAATTAGCATTGGGGAACAGATAAGGAAATCCTAGGTCACTGAGCCCTGTTTCCAAAGTTGTCCATGAAGGTGGAAGTTCACTGGGAATTCAGAGGCTGCTTTTGTAAGAAAAATTGCAGTTATTTCTTTTTCACATAAGAAATTAATTTCATGTAAGAAATGAAGAAACTGAATTTTCAGTTGTTTACCATCTTCTGAATAGTCATTAGGTCTTTCTTTTATTCAAAAGAACATATATCTTCGTTCTTTTAGTATTTGTAATGTGAAACATGATACTTTCTGTCATAGGTTGAAAGTCCACGTTTTCATTTTACTTTGACAAAAATCAAGCCCTTTATCTGCAGTTTTCTGAGATCTGTACTTTTCTTTAAGGTTTTATTCAGCAGTGTACAAGACTGGTACTTTCCTGCAGTGATGACCATGGTCGTTTTCTATTTTACTTTATGTTGGTGTTTTCTTCAGGTACTAAAAAAGAAAAATACCAAACAAACAAAAAACCCCAAAATCTTCAGCAGCCAAGCTCCTTCTATGGCCAAAAGTAGGTACATTAGAAACACTCCACCGCTTCTGCAATGGGGAACACCAAATCTCAACTTTGAGCTGGAGCAACAAGGCAAGCAGAAACTTAGGCGGCCATGAGCCATTAAACATTCTTTCCTTCAACATCATTGCCATCCATACAGTGATGTCGGGGAACTCCTTCCACAGTTGCTGATGGTGTTTTGTGATCACTAATTTTATGTTACGCCTTCCTTTGTTTCATGCCATCCTGACCAGTGGTGTCAGTTCTTCGATGATCATGAAGTCATTACTTGAGCATCCAAGTTGAAAACTGGGGCTTCACTAGTTCTTCATACGTGGGGAGAGGATTTCTGTCCTTTCTGCTGCACGTGCAGCTGCATAAAATCCTACATGTATGGTTAAAGCTGTATTTTCCATTTACAGTTTGTCATCCGGTACCCACACCTGTCAGTATTTGGGAAACAAATTATGGTCATACAAATTCATCTCTTGGTTCTGTAAGTAATTGTTTGCAGAGAGGCTAAAAGAGTTCCTGGATAGCTTTTCAGCATTGTGGCTCTTCGAACTATGAAATCACAACTATGTTGCAGGGGAGAGAATATTTTTCAACTTCTGAACATTCAGTCAGACTACTGAAGAAAGAAATAACGTTCATGTTAGCTGTGTGTATATGTTCATGTATGCGATATTAATCTTCTGCGTTTGATCTTATCTCTCTTCCTTTTGGAAAAGACCAGTAAAACAAGGTAATTTAAAACTACCTGAACACATCCTTCCACCTTACTGTTAGGCCCTGAAGTCATAACCTCCTGACCTCGGAGGTTACAGGTCTAGTGCTTTTTATCCTCCCTGATTTCTCAGTATCTGCCCACTTCCTCCCGACATTGGAGCCTTGTTATATAAGGAAATTGGAAACACCGACCGGCCTGTCCAGGGCCAGCAATCTCCACCAGAGATAAGGGCCAGCCCCTGCTCTGGTGCAAGAGGAGTGCTCATTTTAAATAGAAACGTGCACCGAGGGTATTGGAGAAAGCTGAAGTGGCTTCGCAGTGGCCAGTTAGGAGTACGTTTACTGAAGAAATGAATCTACGTTTTTACCCAGATCTAGTCATTTGACTTTAATGAAAAATATACCTTGAGACTTTTACAGCTTAAAAGAATATATATAAAAATCAGAGTACTTTAGAGAGGTTCTAATACCATAAAGGATTAAGAGGAGGATTAATAGAAGTATTAATAAAATGCTTGATTTCTCTTGTAGTTGCTAGCTTCAGACTTCTGTATTTTTTCTCTTAACTCTTGCCTTTCTGAAGTGTGCTTATGAAGACCAGATGTCAGGGGTTAATGTTGGAGATGGGTGTTGGAGCTAAGCTCTACCTGCGAGGCAGTGAGCTCCATGAAAAAATTCAGCATTGGAGGGAGAAAGAGAACACGGAAATGTCAAAGCCAAGCAGTGTCACTTCTTCTAAAGATTGTTGCTAGACTTCTGTCTTGACAGAGTTAATTTTCTAAAGTGCCTACTTGTTCAGTTTCTGTGAAATGAAACTCGGTAAAAGAAGAGAACTGAACGCAATCTAGGTAGTCTAAAATAGGACAAGGAGTTTAAAGCAATAGATGATGATGGTGTCCCGAGTTAAAACACTAAGGCATGCGTTGCATTGAAACCCAAAAGTAGTCATTAAGACATCTACATTAAAGGATATCTGTGTTTACAAAATAATAATTCGTATATACTTCTGTAACTTCTGTTGTCTGTAAAGCTTAGTATGTGTAAGAATAACGCGGCTTGAGTATGGTGGTGTTACTGCTGGAAACCTTCACAGATGACAATAATTGGAACAACTATAATAAAACTAAGTATTGTAAATTTGTTTCTTTACAGCGTTTGACAGAAGGAGAAAGCAAGGTGAGAGAAAATTTAAAGTATTTCAAGTATTATTAGATGAAGTAACTGGTAGGAAGCATCCGAGACTGGTAACATACATGGGATGTGCTTGAATAATTTCAAGTCCAGAATCCAGGTCAAATAAACTTCTCTTTCAGGGCACACAATCTACCTTACAAAACCTAAAAAAAGTATGTTTGTTTTTCACTGTAACAAATCTGGTGCTTAGAGGAATAAGCAGGCAAATGTTACTTGAGGCCAGTTTTCTGTCCAGGGGAAATGTGTAGCTGGGCTAAGAATGCATGCTTCCCGTGGCAGTAATCTGCAGGCTTCTCGAAGAAGAAAAGCCACCATCTGTAACAACAGGGCTTCATGTGAATTTCTGAACTCCATCAGTTTCTTTTGAAGCATATTTCAGTACAGTTTTAGCTTCGTTGGTAACAAATAAACAAATTCCTATTCCTGTGGACTAAGATGGGGGTGAGTTGGAATAGGTCCCTAGATATCTCAGTGACAGCAGAGACACAAGAATGTCTCAGATGCAGAAATGGAAGGAAGGGCTGTGCATTAAACAAGAAGTGGCAGAATACTAGGTAGCAAAAGCTTTCCTTAGAAATTTAGGAATTAAACGGTAAACATATTGTCTGTTAATTAATATTTCTGGTTCTTGGAGTACAATTCTGAAGCACGTAAGATGGATTAAGGGAGGTAAATTTTAACTTATGTACTGGCAGTTTAAAACATATTGTTGATTTAATCTCATTGAACTGCTCCACAAAGCACAACTGATCCATATTACTGAACAGAACTTGAACAGGAAAGACCAAAGAAGAAGAAAAGACTGAAAAATAAACTGTGCGGTAGCAGATATGCTGAAAGCTTCATGTAATGAGCAAAGAAGAAGAATTCATAAAATGAAACAGTAATTCCTTTCCAGAAGATTAACCAAATGGAAATGTTCAACACACAGGACTGGTTAATTAATAGTCAGGTCCATCATTTCACTATAGGATTTTCCATTTAAGAAAGAGTCTCTCCTCTTAGAAGAGAGATGGATAAAATGATTGGCATTGCACTACTGTGGTTTAATTATTTTAAGTCACTTTCGGGTTTATGTAATACTAAACTAACTCTCTTGTCTTAGTGTTTTTTAGTTACTTGCCTTTAGGATAAATTTCCTCTTCCTCTTGTTACGTTGATTGGTAGAGCTCTTGTTAAATACAATCATAATCCTATAGAAACTCCTGTTTCTGTAAATAAAGTGTTGGAATAATTAGTGCCTTGCCATGTACATATACATACAGTTGGCCTCAATTTTTATTATTTGGTGTTAATTTACGTAGTCCCTACTAAGTCCCCTATAAATGTAGCTTCACTCATTAATTTTTCTTTAGTGCTTTTCTGTATGACATTTATACTACGAATATTTTTCCTTAGTCGTCATCTTTGGTTTCGAAGCGGCAAAACCAGTGAAAATAGGAGCTTAAATGTAGCTTAAAGTTATTTCCTTCCTTCCTTCCTTTTCCTAGGAACATAGCTTTAAATGCACGTCTGCACCGGAGCATGCTGACAAAGCGGGGCTCTCCATGGTGGCCGTGCTGCCGTCGACAGCCCAGCACGGCTGCGCTAATGGACCTCTGTGCTGGCCCACCGGTGGCTGCAGTACTTCAGAGCAGGGCTGAGGACTAGAAGTGCATTTAAAAGCAGAGTGAGTTTCATTTGCAAAGTTTAAATCTTTAGCTCGGTTACCAACCCCCTAAAACACAAAAAATCTCTTAAGGTAGAAGGGTTTGGTTTGGCCAGTGATGAGGAGAGCCGTTTGAAAAATTTTAACCACATTGTGAGTTTGTGCGAGACACGTAGAGTTTGGATTCAGGAGTCGTTTTAACTTAAACTTTTGCTTTATAAAGAAAGCAGCAGAGCTAGACCAGGAGAAACGGTTCATAGTACAAAACAGAAAATAAAAGGAAAAACTGCCCCCCTCAAATTGAATTCCTGGTTTTTCCTCCAATACGAAGCAAGAAGACATGTAACCTTGGTATTTCAGTGGCTTAATGTCATGCTGTAGTTCTTAACTACATTTAACAGGCATTGATCAAGTTATTTCTTATTTAACGGCTTGCCTACCAACTGTGCTCTTACTAACCGTAATGTCACTTTTCTGCCACCTAAAGAAAGGAGGAGTGCCCCGTGGGTTCTTCCCCCAAAAGCAAAACCTGTTTTCATCGCTGTAGATCAAGTTTTTCTCCCCAGTTCCTGATTGCGTTGTCTCATAATGTAGTGAACAGGGGAACAGGACACTTTAAAACCTCACCATAAACTGTGATTTAAACCCCAACATTTTAATAGAGATGTAACATATAAGTCGTTTGGAAGGAATTTTTTTTTTTTTGTCATAGTTGTCCAGCATATAGGCCCCAGTCCAGCAAAGCACTTACATACATGCTTAACTTCAAACATGCAAGGAGTTGAAGTCAAGTATGTGCTTAAGTACTTCCTTTGCTATATGCTGCCTGCCAGTGACACACCGCAGGGTGTTTGATTTCTACAGTAGCAGGTGAGTCATTTTATAAATCTCTCCATATTATGAAGTGATTTCATGACAACTTTTCAACTTGAAATAATCGTTCCTGGGTTTTTTGGCATCAGATGAATTAAACTCCTTGTATTCATACGTGGGTTTGTAGCATCTGTATTTAAAAATGTGTAATTTCACCTTGTGGCTATGCCAGTTCTCGGAGAGGCCAGATTGTTGGAGTTTTTTCTGTGTGTGAATTTAGAGCAGCAGCGAGAACTTAAAACTCTGTCCCCGAGATAAAAAGGTCAGTCGGTATCAATCTGTAGGGAAATCATTCAGACTGCAGAGAATTTCTTGGTGCTTTAACAGCTTATGTTCTGTTTGGTGAAACAAAACCAGGTATTGAGATTATTTGATGGATGAATGTGTCAGTCCTGGCAGACCTCCTCAATTTGGAATCCTGTACGTTTTCCCTGCTTTTAAAGAAATAGATATTTAAAAAAAAGAAAAAAAAAAAATTCGGATGTGAAGAAGAATAAATGAGAGACAAGCCCGTGTGCATATACGCCCTTTCACAGCTGGGGTTTTGGCAAAGTGTCATTCCTGCTGTTAAACATGGTGACCTTGCTGCCTATGATTTACTAACTGTTTTACAAACATTTCCTCACTCTGTGAGGTTTGATATGTTCTCCATCCTCAACAGCTCAACAGAGTCGCTCAACCACTGAGCCAAACCTGCCTTTGTTTACAGCTTTTCCGGAAATTTTCACAGAGAAAAAAAACTTTCTCCTTTTCCAATGTTTTATTTTTTAAGTCAACACTTTCTATGGTTTATTTGTGCAAAGCAACATTCGGGTACAAGGTATTGCACCGTATCCAAGTGGGAATTGCTGCCTTTCTAAAAATAAATGGGGGGTCATGTGAACCAGTGCAGAAAAATCTAAAGATACCAAATATTACAGGACCTTTACATTTGGTGGTTCTTTTTTCCATAATATTCTGGGCCTGGATTTTTCTGAACTTTTTTTCCCACATTAGTTTCTATAATAGAACATAACGTAAAATGATGAAACACAGGAAGGAATCTTCTTTTAAACAAAATTATCAGTGTTAAAAATAACAATCCTATTTTCCCTCTGTGCATTTTTTTCTTGTAAGGGCTTTATTTAGTAGTCTTGCTATTAGATATAGCCAAAGAGCCCAGTAATATTTAAGCAGCATTTTAGTTAGTTAGTTAAAGCTTAATTTTCTTAAATGCCAGTTTGCCTAGTGTGCCTTAAAGTCCGATAGATTTCGTTTAAAATTTTGGGTAGGGAACTCAAAAATTGGGGTGCTTTGGAGGAAGAAGTTGGGCAGCTGTGTCTGTTTCTTTGCATTGAAACTTAGTGCAAATTAAAATTAGAATGGGATGGGAATGTTTTTATTAAATGTTTTCGCAGTGGAGATATGTTTCATGGAAATGTCCTTGTTTTGATGACAGTGTTTCTCAGGGTCAGCGTGGAATTTCTAGTGAAAAAGAGGAGACGAGAATAACCTGGGCTGCTTTGGCAAGGGCACGCAGGGCTCCTCTGCACCCAGGTAGTTAGTCGCTCTCAGGAGTGGGCATTTCTTTCCATTCTCTCTTTCCTTTTAAAAGCATACATTCATTTAACGTATTTATTGTTTCTACTGAAAATGCTGCTACTTTTAGCAGCAGGAGAGGCATACTGTGAAACAAAATACTGGCCTACAAAAAGTCCCTTTCAGTGTTCCTTTTTCTGAAATATCAGGTCTCTGATATTTCAGAGTAAAGAAATAAAATTAGCTGGTTTATTGAATTTTTTTTTTTTTTTTTGCAAACTTGCAATTGATGTTACAAGAGGTAAAGAAATTTATAGAAAATCATGTCTTCTATTAGGTGTAGAGGACACTAAGGACTGGGTATTACTTTTAAATCTACTTCCAAATGAGAAACCTATACTTAGTTTTCAGTCCTGATCAGTGTATATTCTTTGACCTATATCCTACTGAATTTATATTTTCAGACCTATCTGAATAATAAATGTTTTCTTTGGATTTTACATCATTGAAGTAGATTGAAGTAAAATTTAAATTATCTACAAAGGTGTCAACATTGAACTCCTGCACAACAGAAATGGATACTGTACCTTCTTGATATGTTTGTATTTATATATTGTGGCTATGTTACATATATTGCATTTTTAATCCTATGAAATACAAGTGAATTATAATTCTAAATCTTCCTTTTAAATGCATTAGGTTATTAATGCTGTTAAAGGAAATACCCACAAATGGAATTAATTCTGGAGGTTTTGTTTGCTTTTTTTAATCACTCAGAATCACTCATGTATTTGAAGTGAATTTCTATACCAGAGTACCAAGTAAAAATGACAGACAGAACCTACACCAAATGAAAACAACCTTTATATATTGATGAAAAAGACTTTGAAAACATTTTATGTCTAGAAATTATAATTAGTAATTTAATAGTTGTTAATTTAATGACAGTGTTTTAATGAAAGCTATAAGAAAATGTTTTTGAATACTATATCTCTTCAGTTTCCATACATATATGGGATGGGGGGGGGGGGGAGAGAAGAAAAGAAAAGAAAAGAAATCTTGAGTCCATTACAGCCCCGTAGACATGCAGGCTGTAGCAGTGTGAGGGACTGCCGGTTCCTGGCTGCTGGGAGCAGGGACCGCATGGCAGTCTTGCATCCCGCACGGCACATTCCCACTCTGGAAAAAACTATTTGCTGTTCCAGTTTTCTGTAAAGTGGTAGTGTGAAAAATTGAAGAATAGGTGGCTGTTATGCAGCACAACGTGTTCAGAAGAGTGCTTAAAAGGGAGTGGAAGTGACAAATGGGTCTTGAGTTTGCCTGAGGATCAGGAACTGCCACCTCATGTTCAACACGTGGTCTGGGATGTTCCTTGTGACTTCAGGGGGATCGTGCTTAGGTCCATCGCTTTTAAGAACAAGCCTTCACTCAAATTCTTGAGGGTATTTGATAAACTGCTAGATTTCTTGGTTTGTGCCTATCCTCTAAGAAGAAAATATCACTAAATTTTAATTTCAGATTGTCATTTTCATTCTGGTTTTATCAGGGGAGTTGTGATTAAAACAGGGAAGACTTATTAATAGATTCAGTGATGTAGTTTGTGATTTTGGGGTTTTTTTCCCTCTCAGGATTTGTTGGGGTTTTTTTTCTTTCTGAACCTACTTTTACAATGTTCTTGTGCGGTTTGGAGGTTGTGTGACCTCATGCCAGGAAAAGCAGAGTGGACAAACCAGCACAAGAGCATGGTGTATCATGCCAGACATGCCTTGGCTGTATCTTGATTTAAATCTATAGTTCTGGTGATGTACATCATCCCAGAAATGAAGAGAACAACAAAAGCAGCGTATTTGACTTTATTTTTGGTTGGCAAAAGAAGCTGTAGATTAATGCCTTCTTACAAAGTAGATGTCCACAAATCAAGAAACCAGGTATGAGTCCTGACCATAAGTGTGTTTCGGAGGCAATTCTGGATGAATCCTGCCTGATGGGAGAGAGGTGCAGGAAAGAGAAAGGGAAAATTATATACTTGCTTGTCCCTTGCCGTTGAAAACACAGCAGCCCTTGAACCGTCTGGCTGCAGACTTTAGTCAGCTCACCAACGCTCTCAGCATGCTTGTGGTTCGAGTATATGATATAAGTAGCATAGAGTGGTTTTGTTGCTATGGGAAAAGTGCTAAAAAAGGCTGTATCTCTTGTACAGCTCAGATCCTTTGGGTATTTAATGCACAATTTCTGCTAAGGACACTCAGAATTATACCTCTGATTCTAAATTGCTTAAATGTTGAAACATATGGTCTTGTGTGCTGTTCACTAGGAAACAACTGTCTGTATCCAAGCTGCCAAATTCAAATAAACTCAGACTGTAGAAACGGGGAATCTGCGGCAGCTCAGCAGAACTTTAAAAAAGTGTTTTTACTAAAAGGCAAACCTGACGTATAGAAAAATGCTAATTAAACTAGTGCCATATATCAGTAACAGATAATTAAATGTTAATAGCTGAGAAGTTTTTCAATTAAAAATGAACTGTTTGTGTCCTCTTGATTTCTTTTGGGGGCCAGGTTCGTGTAGCTGTCATTTGTTGAGTTCTCTGCTACAGTAATCATTTTAATAAAATGCAATTATCTACATAATTAATTTCTTTGACTGCTCTGCTGTGTCCTTCTTTTCCAGAGGCCAGAATGTCAAAGATCAAGTAGACTGGGGAAAATAAAAAATTCACATTGTGAAAGGATATAAAAAATACTTGGAATTTCAATGCATTGGCTTCTATTTATCTCAAATGTCAAGGGCAGTGTAAAATGTATTTTTAAAATGTGTTTTTGTATGGTTTGAGCCCATTCTTGGCGTAGTTGCGAATCTAGAGGGGCCATTGTTCTTTGAGAGAGTTTGAGGGGGTTTCTTTGTACAAAGTGACAAAAAGAAGACTTGGAGTACTGGGCTGCCATTGTTCCTGTGCGGCGCTGTAAAATTTGATTTGAAATTAGGACCTCAGGGCAAGCTCTTCAATAGCCAGTTTTTATTTTCTGCCAGCATTTTAATCACTCTTGGGCTTAAAGTGGATGACCAACATAATGCCTCTATGTTTAATAGAACAGTTCATATCTTGAAGGCCAGTTAACTGAATTCAGGGATCTGTCATCTGCCCAACATTAGTCTTTTCTGTTTCCTGTCTATTTATGAAGATAGCTCTCCATTCCAGCCAGCTCTCAAAGAAGAGCAACTCTTTCGTTCTTTCGTTCTTTCTTTTTTTTTTTTACCTCTGAATTTCTTCAATGTACTAACATCTCTTTTAGTGATCTCTTAAAGGAGCCAAGCAGTGATGCTGCAGTGCAGACGTGGTGCGGATGTGAGCGCTGGCTGGAGCATCAGATCGTATTAATGCAACTGCTGAATTTCACCAGATGGGGCGAGGAGGAAGGGACAGATGGAAGAATCAGATTTCACGGTGAAATGGGATGACAGGAAGGGAAAAGCGATACGTTGGCCTAAGCCTCACGCACCTCGTTGGGATTCACAGGGCAGAGACGTGTGAGTAGGGAAACAAGGAAAATCGGGGAAGAAATGCTGGGGGTTTTAAAGAGCTGATGCCCGAGTTGTGTGTCGTGCTTAGGAGATTTGCAGAATGGCGCAACTGCCGTGTGTTGTAGTCAAATTGCAAGGGAGGTGGTTTAGTGTGTTTGGATTATTTGAACCGTCTGGCTGTGTTCGTACTGTGTTCCAGGTAATTCATGCCGCTGTTTGCTGGAGGGGTACCAGGCTCATGGCCTGGCTGTCAGCTGCACATGGTGGAGCTCTGAGTGTTCGAGGATCTGTAGGAACTGGCGTTGAGGGCAGGTGTACACTGATGTGCTCACACAAGAGAGGACAAAGTCAGAGATGTGTTTCAGGTTTAAAGGCATTTGGTAAATATGAGTTAGCAAATAGGAAGTTTTACTGGTTTAGAAAGGAGCTACTCTGGGAGTTGTCATTTCTCCGGCACTACTCAACCTGAGGTCCCTGTACCCCACTGGCGTCCTGCCCCATGCGTGCCCTCATCTGAGCACACTGTGGCAGCGGGTCCTGCAAAGGGAGAGCAGTCCTGCTGCTTCTGTCCTTGATCGGGGCATCAAACGGGAGTTTGCTGAGGTGTCAAGATGCTTATAAGCAAAGGCAACTTTCCAAAAAGCAGCAGTACGGTGCAAATTATGCTTTTCTAAAAAAGACATAAGGATTGGAATGGACATTCATTCAATAGTTTGGTTCATGTACACTGGGCTTCATGTCTGCCAGTCGATATCCCTCGTCTCTGTTGAGATTGCTATCACGAGTGCTAATTATGACAATGGTGGTATGTACGATTAGGGAAGGGACTTAAACCACTACGCTATTTTGCATAGACCACTAACTCGTCATTAAATGGTCATGACTTCTGTTTGAGTTTGAACTGGTCAAAGCAGACACCAGTAGCTGAAAGTAGAAAGGAAAATGTTTCATATCCCATTACTAATTATGATGTGTTACATATTACAATTAATTCCAAGCAAGCTTAAATTTGGTTTTAGTTTGCCAGAAAGGAAACAGCTTCAGACACAGATGATGATCTTAAGAAATCGCTTCAGTCTTAATCACTTGATGCCTTTGGTGCATGTATTTGTACGTAATCAACAGAATCTAGCTTGTGTTCAACACTTTTCCTTGTGCAGATGCAGAAGAAAAGTGGCTCACCAGAGCTCGAGAACTGTAAGAGGTTAACATATTCAACATTATCAAGCACAGCGTTTCATTCACTTTCAAATGGAGCTGTGTGGGTGGCTACACAATGTGGGAAACTCTTTTCATTGAAGAATCTGAATATTTTGTAAGGAAGTGAATAGTTGCAAATAATCTTTTCTGTAACACTGAAATAAAGAACAAATGAGCTATTCTCAGAAAATACTGAAGCATTATTGTCTTCAGTCATTTAATGGAGCTATACAGAAAAAAATATTCCAAACTTGACAGATTCATATCCTAATCTTTTGCTCCTTCATCGGGAGACTGTGTAGTTCATGTAGCTGATACCAGTTAAAGCAGAATGAGTTAAAGGAATACGTTTGCTTCAGCACTGCATGAGTAAACATTTTGGGAAATACAACTCCATTTCTTAAATTATACGTGTCAGATAAGAACTATGATAGTCAACTGGTGGCCCATGGACTGGATATGTCCTCCAAAACACGCAGCAACCTGTGCATGCCGACCGTTCAGCTTCTATGGCAGAGCTGCTGCAAGCCACCCTCTTGTCCGAGGCCACGTAGCTCTTCCCCATCGTGTGTCTGAGACGATGCTGTGGGTTTATGTCAAAACGTTGGATACCTTTTGTTTGAAGATACAATTTTATTTTAGGAGGGGAAAAAAATGAAGAAGTTGCCATATTAGAATGGCTGAATGTACAAATTTATTCTCTTTATTTTAATACTCTGTCATTTTCCTACGAACACCTGCTGGAGATGTGGTTGAGATCTTTGTGAAAAATAAAACAAACAAAAAAAAATCAATGTAATGACTGTAGGAATTCCTGTGCCATTTCCTCTCTTAAAAGTAATTTTACTTTCAAGTTTCAGGCCACGAGATAAACTACAGGCAAAAAAAGATCTTTCTTTAGAGAGAGAAAGCAAGCAGCAAGTTGTTGCTCTGTATAGAGCAACAGGCTCCTGTTGGTTGGTCTGTACAGAGCTGCCCGCACACCTCGTAGCTGGTTTCTTGGCCCCGCAGCATGAGGTGCAGCTCTGTGAAACGTGGCTGCTCGGGACGGAGCCTCCTGCCTGGCAGAACATCCCAATCAAATCCCAGGTTCCCTTTGGAAGAGTGACAGGAGTGATATAATGTGAGAATGAAATTTTGCTTTCATTATTTTACTTGAGGTGAAGGAGTTTTTCCCTGACTTATCTATTAAACCTATTACTGCCTGCAGGGTTTAAAGGACAGGACCAGGCTTCAGGAGTCCCCGAGTCATGATCCACAGCCCCGGCTTCTCATATTTCCATCCGTGATATTTAGCAGTGATGCTGCAGGGATGAAGTGGTACTGTCCCTGCAGCCTGCAGACATAAAGCACTGCAGAAATTCAGGGCAGCTGCTACAGCTCTGTGTGCTTCTGTATTCCCATATAGATAAAACTTACAGTAAGTACGAAGGATCTCCAAGGCAAGCCTGAGTAGGTCAGCATTAGTCTTAACTAAACGTGATTAACTTTATCCATCTCCTGGTGTATTTCTTTCCAATCCACTCCAGTGCTTGATTTAATTTTCCTTTTATGTAAACTCAAGATTTAGCTTCATTAGAATGATTGCAGGGACTCACTGCATATGGCCTGTTGCTTTCTTGATCCCTCCAGGGTTTTCTTACCAAACACTTCAATGTGGTGAGGTGGCAGGAAAATTGAAGAAGTCACTGACAGCAGGGCATGAAAGAGCTATCACAAAAAAGTTGCTCAGAGAAGAAATCTAGTAGGAATCCTGCTTGGAAAAATGAGCAGCAAGTTCGATCCCATTGTGGAGGAGGGACTCCAGTGCTGATGCTGGAGCACCTGGGGCTGCTCCCGGGTCACTCGGGTCAGCACATGCTCTGCTGCGATCCAGACTAGGTGAGGTTTATGCCTGTGTCCCTAAGCATCATGTGTTTTAGTGTGATTGATAGATTTTTTTTTTTTTTTTTTTAAGAAAAAAATTAAAAATTAGTTGTAAAATTATTCTGGAGAGATTTTGTAAAAAATGGTTTGTGCATTTGTTCTAAATTACCTGCTTCCATGTCCACAGAAGCATATCTTGTGCTACATGAGCCTTTGTTTGGTTTTACTTTTTATAACAAGTTCAAAAACCAGTCGCAATTGTCTTCAAGTTTTAGCAGGTTAGTACTGTATAGGCCATTTTAACCACCATTTTAAACTCGTTTTCTTATCAAAAAAATGATTTCTGGCTTTTTCCACAATATTAGATCTATCATATCAGAGTACTTTACTGAATATTTTATTGACCGTCTGCTTGCCCTGTGCTAACCTGCCTGACATCCAAAGTTTCTCTCTCTCTGGAGATGGAATGTCAGTTCTCATTAAGCAGCTGAGCGTGAATTTTCCCTTCATATTTCCTGTGAATAAACTCCATCCCAGCAGGCAGACACTGGGCCCTGGTGCATCACGGGGACGTCCGGATCTGGAGCCAGGCATAGGCAATGGGTGGATTTAAGGTGGTCTAGGCAAGGGTGTGCTGTACAGCACAAGTATTTTCCCTTTGGGTCTTGCATCAGCGTTTTGTGTAATTTTGCTTTACACAAATGTAAAGGTATTGAAGAGGAAAATTTCTTCCCCTGGCAAGTTAATTACTTGACTTCTCATGGAAGGAAAGCTTGAAGCAAAAGCTAAGAGGAAGGTACATCATCTGCTTAAATCAGGCAATCTGTCCAAGAGCACGGGTTTGGTTTAGCAAGCAGTTGCAGTTACAAGTGCATTTTAATTGTCTCAGTTCATTTTCCAAAATTTGATATCTGTTACTAATATTTCAATTTACTTTCTGGATGACTTCCTTTTTAAAATTTAAATTCTGTATTTTCTTTCTTTCTAGAAAGACAGCAAATTGTGGTCTGCCACCATATGGTTTTATGGCCACATGAACACTTTGCTTGCAGAGTCTGCTCGTGTTGGCCATTGGTTTTGAGCATTCTGCACTGAGCCTGACTCCCTCTCGATAACATGCCCATGGTTTTTGCTGTGCTATGTGACATTTACTAAATAATTTTAATATGAAGTAGGTATAAATCTTTCATAACTCTGTAGGTGACATGATTGTTTCGTCCACTAATTTCATTATGTGCACTCCTTCGTATGTAATCATTGTTTGGCAGACTAATTATGGCATCTCTTAGCAAGCATCCAGGGAAAGGGGAAAAAAGAACTTTACTCAAAGCCATAAAATATTTTGGTCCACTTTCATGGTGTGTTATTTTAACATACTGCATTTTTAAACAGACTCTCTGAATAATTAGAAAATGTGTTTTCCTTCAAGAAATAAGAATTCACACCAGAGCCTACCATAGGACAGCTTTTGAATAGTAACTTTACCGAAGCTCTGCTATTGTTAAAAAGCTCTCAGAAAGAAAACAAATTTGGAAGAACAGATTATGGCTTTGTGTTTTTAAGTGTATTTTCATTGTTGTGGAGTTGAAGAGATGAACAGAGTTGGTTCAAATTATATTGCTGTGACTCCACCATACGACAGATCTGCATTCACAGAAATGCGTCTCTAACTCAAAATGCAGTAAGAAAGGGAGGAAATTTAATTTTGTTATTGTGGTTATGGAGAAGTGGGTCTATGGGATGCAGTCCTTGGGACATGGACTGGTTAGCTTTGGGTTTTTAATGCCTTTCTGTTTTTTCAGACTTGGTGTCAGATGTTGTAAGTTAATTTATTTTCCTATTAGTTTTTGCTAATGGTACTAAAACCTTTTTTAAAAGCTTTCCTAATTAATGATCTTCTTGCTCACAAACAAAAACTATATTGTCTTTGAGAAGTGCCTGAGTATTTTAAAACAACAGGCTGTTGGTAGGTTTTATTGCCTCATGAATTTAGGGTCAACACACCTATTATTTGCCAGAGTTAATTTGTGCTGGGTTATTGACTGTCTGGGTTGTTAGGGATATCTGACTCTTGTAAAAGTTACACTCATCTCAAATTGTTGTAATTTTATTCTTTGTGCTCTGGTTGCATGGTGCCACAATATTTAGCTAATAAAAGAAGGGAAACAGTTGTACAAAGGCAAGTATTTAACTTCAGGCTTGTGAGACCAGGGGAAATAAGACTGTCATTACTTTTTCTGTTCCTTCTTTCTAACAGTGAATTGTTTTAATTTTCCTTTAGATAAGGAGGGGGAAAAGACAGCTTTCTAAAATCGTAAGACATATGAAAATGTACAAGATACTTCGGATTTGCAGAAGTGCCTAATTAGGCTTTTGAGATGGCTCTGACTTGAGTTCAGTGATTGTCTACCAAGGTAAAGTTAGGCCAGTTGCAACAAGCTCAGCAGCACTGAAATAATGCGGCTAACACCAACTCCCTGAAGAAAAATTGAAGAGCATAGTTTTCATGTATAACTCTTTGTACATCAAGGTGAAAATATACCCCTTGGACTCTGCAAACTGGAAGCACAACAGATAGTAAAACTAGCAGTTGGTTTTAAAAATTTCATAAGAAGCCATTCCTTCTGTGTTTACAATTCTGAAATAAATTGCAGTCCTGTAGAATCATTGCTTCTTCTGTTTTTCCATCACAAATCTGAGCCATATGTCCTTGTGGGGTAAAAAGCTGGCTGAACTAAAACATAGTCCTTTTCTATAAACCAGCATTCAAATATGCAATGGCAAGCCAAAGTCTCTTGCTGTGTCATGCCATCCGAATTTCAGTCGATAAGCAGGTCCTCAGTAGAATCCAAATTTGCACCAGTAAGTCATGACCTGTAATGTGGGGATTGGAAAATATCCAATTATTCTTCAGGGTGTACTGGAAAATGGTATGTTTCTGTGTAGGAAATTCAGAAGAGTGGTGAGCTTGTTCATGTTGTCCCAGTGTTTTCCTGGTCAGATTTTTTTATATGCCCGAATAGATTATTACTACTTTGGGTGAAAGTAATGCATTTCTAGGAATAACCTTTGCCTCACTCTGGGCTGATAGAAACAATTAAAAATTGTTCCTAAGCATGCTGGATCTTCTGCAAATCCAGGGTACACTTGACAGAAACTTGTTCTGAAAGACAGTTAGTACAGTCACTTCATGTTAAAAAGTAGAGAGATATTCTTGACCTCTAAACCCAGGACTGCTGAGCAGATGACAGTCTAATTCTTTGCTTCATTTCCAGCGAGCTCTGCCTTTTGGCTCTCTGCAGTGGATATTTATTGCATAAAAAGGGGAAAGCATCTGACACTGGTTTAAGATGATGAGTCTAGGAGTTTCACTGACTGCCATGGCAATTCTGAGGACAGTATCTAAGAAACAAAAGCATCTATGATTATCTTGCATTTAGGCGAGATGCATGTGATCTCTGTCAAGGTTGCTTTATAAATAACTACCCCCAATCCTTCCTGAATTATTTTTACTAGGTTTTAGTGGGTGTACAGCTTTTAAAACTGGAAAACCAAAAGCTAGCTCTGTTCATTTTCTCATGAAATTGTAGCCAGAGCAGTAAATTCATAGCTAAGCACTTACTCATTGGCTACTGTATTATAAATAACTCTTCACCTTGGCCCTGCTTCTCCAGCCATTATTCACTGTGAGTAGTACTTACTCATGAGCACAGAGCAGCAGAGAAGTAGATGATTCTGCTATCATTACTCACAGTTTTAGTACCCTGGCACATCAGGAGGTCTGCTTTCAAACAAGGCACCGCTCTCCTGGAGGAGAAGTAGCAAATTTTCTCGCCTGATAGGACTATATTTGCAAAAACTACCCCAAGGAATGCCTACCAAGTCACTGCTTTCAAAAATCAAAGCAGAGAGGAGTGGGGAGAAACTACAGGTACACATCTGGGATATTTGGAAGTGTATATGCCTCGGAGTGTTGCTGTGGTTTATCCTTGGGCTTTGTCAGAAGCGCAAAGCTGGGAGCAGATTGCGAGCACTGATGGGAGAGCCGTCACCTCCTTCCTCCTGTTTCTCCTTGCCATTACACTGCTTTGCTTTCAAAGTGTAAATTAACTTAAAGGTTCAAAGCTTTTGGGAAAGATTCCAGACCAAAGGTCATCTTTTCTGGGTGGTTTATTGGCTGTCCTATGTTTGCCCACATCTCTAGTGTTTACCAGCTGAGGGAGTTTATGAAATTTTGATGTAGGAATTAGGTTGTTGCTCATCTTGTAGCTTCTTGCTCATATTATTGACAGTACCACTGAACTGCTTGAGGCAGATAGCATCTCAGTGATCGCTGTGCTATTTCAGCTCTCCACTGCTGACAACATCAGAAGTGTTTTAACAGGGTTTTAATGGGCAGCCTCTGTAGCTCCTCGGAGGGTTGCAAATAGCTGCCGTGAAAAACCTTTTCTGCCGCTCTGAGCTGACATGCCCTCCTTTTCTCATCCAGCTGCTGCTTGTTTATATGGCTGCAGCACTGTTGACAAGTACTTATTTGGGCCGGGCACTGTGGAGACCGTGCAAGTTAAGCAAGTTCCTGCATCTTTCGGGTGAGCTGCAAAGAATAACAACATGGTTGTGAAACTACTGGGAAGAGCATGATGAGATGGTAACCCAAGCTGTGTTCAGAAATCCCCTCTTCTCCTCCGTTAGCTCTTTCAAAGAGTAATCACACAAGTTACACTAATGTACAATACAGAGCTTTCTTCTCTGTTTTGTTGCTCACAACATGTTTCTGATGATACCCCAGAGCAAGAGTTAATGATTTTTAAGAAAACAACCTTTATTTTTTAGCAGAAAACAACAACAAAAAAAGATAAATCACTATTTCTCAGGACAAAGCGTTACTTTGATAGCAGCAGTTTCTAGCTGACTGGTTGCCTTGCTCTGCTTGTTACCAGAAATGAGGCTCTGAGCACAGCTTTCTTTGGACTATGTAAAAGCTTTCTCCTCCCTGTTTTGCTTAATATAACTATAATGTGCCCTTTATCACACTTCAACTTGAGTAATCCCAGTTTAGAAATAGTGCATAATACCCATGGGAAAAAGCACTAGAAATGTACATTATAAAAAACATACAGACGAAGCTCAAAAGATCCACTGACATGTCAATTTAATTTAAAAATTATAGGTTTTCAATGAGGACTTGTGTCTTCAATTTACCAGTTTCCATGACTTCTTCAGAAAAAGTGTTTCTCTTTGCATTCTTGGTGGAAAACACGCTGAGGGATATTACAGTCCCCCAGAAGACTATCTATTCTGTGTCACAGGGAAAAAAAAAATTACCAAAAATATGTACACTTGAAATAAGTAAGAAAAATACCCACTTTCCTGTTTTGTTTTATTTGTATCCTCTTTAACAAAAGTTAAACTTTCCAGTAACCAGCATTACATGAAAAAGCGAGTCCTAACTGTGTGAATAAGCCTCCTTTTCATTGCATGTGCAAATTTAAGGTATTTCAGTTCTTTCCATAAAAGGCATGCAAGATTGGATAAAATAGCTAAACTGGTAAGTGGGCAAGCAGAAGAAGAGCCAATGGCCAAAGGAAGAGGCGGGCTATAAATAGGCCTCATTACATAAAGTATTGCCGTTCAAAGAGGATGCTGGCTTAAATGAGAGGATCCCAAAGTTTTACTGAAAATCTTACGACTTGCTCCATCTACTGCATGTTTAAAGGAAGAAATCCCCAGCAATGAAACCCCACCTTCCTTGGCGTGATTTCCTGGGACTGAGAGCGTGCCCCGCAGAGCAGCCTGGTGCATCGAGGTTCGTGCAGTGGGAGCCGTCGCAGCCGGTTATTGCGGGGAAACGCACAAATGTGCTAAATCTGGAGATTGTCCTCAATGTCCTCAGTCGAAAATCCTAAGTGAAAACTAAAACTTGCATCTCTTGGCTACTAAAACTTGAAAGGAAAATCTAAAGATCTTTGAAACTTGCCAGGATTAAATGCTTTTCCTAACCCTATTCTTCCATCTACTCTTCTTTCAGCAAACCTGATCACAAGCTGAACTACTTAAATATCAGCGTATTATAAAAGCTACTTCTGCTTAATACCCATTATTTCAGTTTTTAATGCCGTAAAGGCAGTGGCTTTTGTGGTGCTTTATTAAGTCCAAAGCAGCTGTTCAAAGAACCAAATCCTTAGGTTAAGGGAAAGAGAAAAACCCCTCGTTCATGGAATTTCAGCCCCTCGGTAAATGGAGGAGCCGTTCGGAGCAGAGCTCTGACTTTCACACTTCTTTCTGCCTTCAAGCTTGTGGGTTCTGCTCTGAGTTGCAGCACTGAAAACCACTGTGGTTTTTGTTTCTCTAACTTAATTAATAAAAATAATTCATCACTAGCTTTCAGAGTGGTTTTTCCCTGAGTCAGCTTACTGGGGAAGAGGTTCATTATAAATTATAATCAGAAAAAAAAGAAAAAATAGGCAGAGTAAAGCTTCTGACGTGGTGGACTTCCCTTAACGTAACGTCTCAGCCTAGTTTATTTGAAGAAACTTGTAGCCAAAATGCTGTAGTCTAGTTTATATACTTGGTCCAATGTATAAAATGAAAAAAAGAGTTAAAGTGTTTTAGGAGCAAGACCAGAACTTGCCCGGGGATTATCTGTTTTAAATTCCAGAAGTTATTATCAAAACAGAAATTTCTAAGATGTACTAACCTCATATTTGGAATTACAGAATTAGAAGTATTTGTCTGACAGCACACTGTAAGTGGGAGAACTTTATAATCAGCTGTATGTTCGCGTAAAGTTTTCTACGCTGCGTACGTTATGTATCTATACAGCTTGTACCACCCCAGGGTTAGATACATATATACCTGCTTGTTAACGAGCTGAGACAGTCGTCTTCTAGAGGCTCGGTGTACCTGGTGTGTCACCGGCTTCAGAGCTGTTAACAAGAGCTCAGTGTGTTTATCCCCCTGCGCTTCTTCCCTTCCCTCCTCTCGTCCTGCGAGAGCACGGGACAAGGGTGATGCTGTGTGGTGTTCCTTTCTGTTGGATTTGATCTTGATTAAGGGAAGAAAAGGGAGCAAGTGCTGCTTTAAGTTTATTATTATGCATATTGTTTGTCACCTTTGTTGGTTCAGTTGATGCTTTGAAGTTAGTCTTGCATTAGTGTTGTGCCTTAGGCAAAATTGTTTACTGCTTCACTGTTCATGTTGTTTCACTTGCTTTTATGTTCACTTCTATTTCATAGTTTTGCTCTGCCAATTTGGATATAATTGTATGAAACTTTGCTTTTGGTTTTATCCTGTAACATTTTCTTACAGGAGCCATCCTTTACCGTGCAGGAACACACCTGTGTGGATAAAAGGCATTGGACTAACCTTGTTATTACTGAGTTTCCCATTAATAAAAAACGTAATATTTTTAATCTTGTTTCTTAACATGTTGTAAACAAGACCAAAACCAATTAGAAATCAGAGCCACATTCATTCAAAAGGGTGAATCTGATGTAGTTATGCATCTTCATCTGGGTGCATTATATGATTTCAGTATGTATGTAACGATCTGCTTATCCGAGCAGGTTTGGATTGTAGCAAGATCCATACAGAGAGATTTAAAGGATGACTGCACCGCTACAGCTTTCTGTTTTCTTTAACGTCATGGAACAGAAAACAGTGTACGATTGCACAGGTTATGTCACTACTTGACTTCTTTCTGTCTCCTTTCCTTTATTTCTATTCAGCTTGTGAGGAAGGAGGGTACCTCCGGTTCTCTCAAGCACTCCCCAGCTTTGCCCTTTTTCTCTGAGATCAAAAGGCGAAGGGGGAGGCAGGGCAGAGGGCCACCGGGACGGCTGGCACTGCCGTCCGAGGCTCAGCAGAAGATTTCAGCTGCCAGTTGCTGGTTACTGTTGATCTCTCAGGATGGGCAGGATGCAGGTGTAAAACAAATATATTTTTATCCTGCATGTCTGGGGGTAGCTGAGGTACTGCATAGCCAATAAAGGGCACTTCCTTGGTTGAACGTTGAAGAGCTTCCCTAAAACTAGACCCTGTGTGTAACCCTATAGATTAATTCACCTGAAATAATTTCTAAAATTGCCTTACGTAGCATGTGCTTCTTCAGCACGTGAAGCAAATTTAATCTTAATCAAAAAAAAAAAAAAAAACCAGAAAAAATCTCTCTCGCACTTCGCTGCAAGGCCTCGTGCATTAGATGTGAGATTCACGTGCTGTCCTGGAGCGTCTCCTGCATCTGCAGTGCAGCACGGGGCTCTCCTGGGCACAGCACCCATCGCCCGTGGTGCGGGGCGCCCAGGCGAAGGCCCCGCTGTGCCAGAAAAAAGCTGAGACGCTGGTTTGTGCTTTGTAATATCCGTTTGTATTTATGGCCCGATTCTGATGGGTATTAAATGTGTAAAATATGTATGTTTAAATGATATATTGGAATCTTAAAGTCACACTGCTGTTAATGTGCTTTTAAGAGTTTTCATGACAACGTGCTTAGGTAGGAACAAATTGGGCTTGTAGAAATGTGTAGGAAGCTGAAATTTAGGACGCCAGGTGGACTCGAGCTTCTTCAGCTGGGTTTTGCAGCAGGAGGAGGCAGGGCTGGAGCGTGCCTGCGTGCTGTCCCTGCCCCTCCGTGGCTGTGGCACTTTCCTTGCCACTTATTTTGCCTCCGACTAGAGCTAGCGCTGGGGCAGTCAGGTATAGAATATAGATGTTAGTAGATGCTTGATGAATGATGCTTCTGGCTTTGACAGAGGAGAGGGTGTGCCTGCTCGTGGCTCTGGCCATCTCTGAGCAGGCTTGGGGGGAAGCCTCTGCCATTGCTGCATATTCTTCAGTGGCTAGAGATAAGGCGACTTATCTTGCAAATATTTGTAGTCACATGCTGCAGAGCTTTTTAGGCAAATTTTGTTTAAGCAACTGTCGGATGAAAACTATCAAAGCTCAGTTTTGTTCTTGTAAATCTCAGAATATTCATCATAGGTTAATGGGGACGAAAGCAGTCATGTGTAGCAAAGCCACACTGCTGGGCTCTTGTGTTCAGGAATTTAGAGGGAAATGAGTATCATCTCTCTTTCATTTACGTTCATTACTGTGTCTTCCTTTATTTCCATGTGCTGAGGTCTGGCAGTCTTGGAACTAGCCAGATCATTTCTAAAATGCAATATTCACCCTATGCCACTTATTTTGAGTCTGCATCCTCAGTGACAGAATTGATTCAGTTGGTGCTGCTGCACTTTTAATGTTACCTTTTATGTTCATGTTTGTTCCAACAGAGTGGCCACTAGCACAGACGACTTGAACTTGTATCACCCGCAAACTGACAACGCTGGAGCCACCAGTTTGTCATTATCCCTACTAGTGTATCTGATTTAATTTTGCGACAGTGGATTAATTCTTAAAATTGCAGTGCTTTTTGCTCGTTAATGGTCAGTAAATGATTCTGGAGGGGTGGGGGAATGGAATTCATCAGTTTTGTAGTTGTTTTAATTCTTCTAGTTTTAAGTTGTTCTATAAATATGTCTTTATGGATGTAGTTTTACTAGCTTAAAAACATCTAATTGAAAACAGTTGCTTAAATCTCTTTGGATCAAGAAGGCAGTAATAAGCAAAGAGAGTATCTTATCCCTACAATCCAGAAATGCTTAGTGGCTGGTATACTCGGTGCATGTGTAATCAGCTTCTTGTTTCATCTAAAAACCTTAGCTCTTTTGGTGTGATTTAGTACTTCACCAGCAGCATGTTTTTTCTTGTCTCTGAGATTATCAACTAGTGAAACAAAATATAAAACAAAATGGCATAACATAGAAAAATGTTTTTAAAAATATTTAATTCATTTGTGCCATCTTGTTGTGTGTTTAATGCATTCTAGAATATCACTGGGCTTCCAAGAAAAAAAAGCATTAGTTTTGCCTTCTTGTAAATTAACGTTTTGTTGTACATTATGTAATGTTATTCTTATGACTTAACGTTTGCATCAGGCAGGACTGATCTCTGCTATTTTGTAAGGTACCCAACAGATGAACCCGTAGCTCTTAGATGAGATCAGCCTGTGCATTTACCCATTGACGCTGCTTGTGATTCCAAAACCAATGAACTCCAAGGAATAAAAGCTTGGATGTGCATACCTTTGCTTTCTGAAATAGCTAAATTCCATGGGTTTGGGTTTGGTGGGGAGGTTGTTGCTATGGTTTGGGTTTGGTTCCTTTACTATTTCTTTAATATCAGAAATTTAGGTCCTTTTTAGCTTACAAGATGTAACAACTGTAGATCCCATGCATGGTAGTGAGCTACTCCAATTATCTGAAACACTTTAGGTTATGTTGGTAACACATTTAAACAAAAATGATTGATGACCACTCTGGTTGTTGGCCTTTTTCTAAAGGCTTATACCTGCGTCCCTCTGGCTTGAAATGTGGTACCATCTTCCAAAGTGATCCTCAGAAAGTGCTCTACCAAACCTCGGAAGTCTATAAACGATACATGGCTCATTTCCAAGCTGGGAAGCAAGGAAAAGAAAGCCAGACTGTACTGGTGGAGAGGGAATGCAAAACCACAAATCTTTCTTCATGCAAGTGGGAAGTAAAACAGGTTAACTTACATGATCTTCAGTGATCATTTCTTTGAACACCTGTGTTCATTCCTATGTCTAGGACTGTTCACATGGTCAGTTGTAACATCTCATTAGGAGTCACAAATTAATGGACATGGTAATTTCATAAATTGCAAGTGCACATTTAACTGTGCCCTAGATTGCATGCGTCTTATTCCTTATTGCTTAAACAGGCAAACTGTGCCATGGACTTTCATGGGGAAACTACATCGCTCAGAAAGTTGTCGTTTTCCTTTTTTATTCATTTTATTTCGAAATGTCAAATAATTTCACACAACCTCATTAATCTGAAGTATGAAAAAGCTGTGATAGCATCGTGTCTCAGAGCACAGGCACTTTGGACAGGCTGCCTCCCCACAATATGATGGAGCACAAACTTGCGCAGCTACAGCATCTTACTCTTTGTTCGGGAGTTAAAACGCAGTGAGAGTTCAACCCCTGAAATTCTTTTTCTGAGTCTTTTTGATAAACAAGTAGCACTTCACACAAGCCCATTGTTAAAAATCACTTGCTGTTTGGTGGTTTAAGAAATGCATAAGTGTATTCTGTCCATCTA
The DNA here is from genome assembly GCF_000737465.1 of Haliaeetus leucocephalus. Lineage (NCBI taxonomy): Eukaryota > Metazoa > Chordata > Aves > Accipitriformes > Accipitridae > Haliaeetus > Haliaeetus leucocephalus. The sequence goes on along the minus strand of NW_010972831.1, from coordinate 6,638,215 downwards.
AAAGCCATCCATTACAAAAAATAATCAGACATCCTTTTTTTCTTGTACATTTGTGTCATTCTGTGAATCAGAAGCATTTTTATGTACTAAGGGCAATGTGCTTTGCTTTTGGAATTCCTAAAACCCTGGAGCATAGTCAGTTCAGGAGACCTGAGGTGACCTGTAAATGGGAGCTGCTGTGTCCCTTTGCTGCTTAGTAAGATCATTTTAAAGAGAAATTGAAATACAGTGTCCAGATATGGTATGATAACACTTTACTTCAAAGAGAAAAGCAGTAAGTATTTTTATGCTAGTTACCCTCTTGAAAGCACATTCACATATTAATTAATTCTCATAGCTTTCCTCTGAGAGGAAGATGGGCAGTTTCCTCATTTGTAAGTGACAAATCTGAGACAGAAAAAAAAAATGAGACGACTTTCCTGAACCCAAAGAAGGTCCTTATGAAAGCAGGACAAGAGCTGAAGAGTTCCTGTACAGGCATTGGCAGGCACCCAGCTTTGAATGCTGAGCTCTCTCTGCAGGCAGGAAAGGTGTAGGAGAAAGCAGTATCTTTTGCAGATTGTTTTGCTTATGACAATACGCTCTCTTGTTTGGGAACCAGCCTTTCCATTCTTCCCGGACTTCAAATAAAGTCCTAGTTTTTCTCCTAAATCCCAATGATTGACTGTCTATAAACATGCTGACAGTCCCAAAAATAATGATGAGAAATCTGTTCACTGTTCATGTGTGTGTTATGTCCAACAGAAAGAAGTTAACATTGTGTTTAAGCAGCTGGGCTGCCGTCTTACTGGGGTTCCCTTCCTTGGTCTTCCTCAGCCTTCCTGTGGGATCTCTTCTTTCAGTTTAAGGCAGCTTAAAATTAAGAATCTTTATAGGCATTGTCTCGAAGTTGGATTAATTTTTAAAATTTAAACTATTTCGACCTCTCCTGTAGAGGAAGTGTGAATCTCTCTCTTCTTTGTTTCTCTGTAGATGCAGTAAGACGATAGCCCTCCCCTGCCTCTGCCTTGCAAAGTCGTGGCTGTTCAGAGCAGCACGTCTCTGGGGCCACGTAACACAGAATGCAGCCGGAGATGCTGCAGGAAAAATTATCAGAAGCGCCAGGGCTTATTTTACTGCACCACTTTTGACAACGCTTTTGATTTTGGAATTGCAGAGGGGATGATAAGAGTTTTATCCTTTGTGCAAGTCAAGGTTCAAACCTAGAGTTCTGGGTCAAGATGATGATGCCTCTAAAAGAAAAAAAAAGACTTTAAATTCTTTAGGGGTGCGCTTCTCACATGCTAGTAAAATACCCAGCACCAGATTTTAGGTTAGCAGCCAGAGCAGCCAACATCCATGATCTACCTTGTACAGAGAGGAGGGGACCAGATGCCCAAGGGCTTGAGAAGCTCCAGATGTCACCTGCAGCCACCCGGAGACACGGATGGGTCCTCCGTGCCAGAGCGGATCCCGCGGGATCTCCGCCGCTGACCGGAGCCTTCTGCAGCGAGGTGGCACATCCACGACTGGGGCCACGCACGCTGGGCCCAGCGGTTCCTCTGCTCCCTAGTCGTGAAGCGAGTCTTGCTCTTCATACTTGAAGGTGTAACCGTGTCTGCTAGGTGCTGGAAACAGGGGACCAGGGGATTCGAGGCAAGCGATGCCCAGATTCCTCGCCGCACTCAAATACTTCTACTAGGAGCTCTGCTGCCTGGCTGCTGCAGGCGTTCGTTAGAAGCCAGAGGGGATGGCAGGGCCCTTCTCTGTCTTTGTACACACGGGGTAAGATTTGGCTGTAGCAAACTTAGGGCTGTTTGAAGTTTTTGTATTTTAAAAATTACAATTAACTATTCAGTTGTTATAAACAGGAGCGATAGAAATTTCACGCTTTGTATTGGGCAGGGCTGTAATTTTGCAAAAGTCAGTTTGTGCGCTGCTTTCCCTGTGCTGCTGGCTGCTACCCCTGCTGCGTGGCAGCGAAGTCCTGCAGAATAAAGAAGGCTAAAAGGAATGGCAAAATAGCTCTTCAAGTGACACTGCATTCCTCATGCAGCTTCTGTGCCTCTGTTTTGTCGCCTCTTTGTACTTACGGAAGAAAAATTGAAATGTTTTCCTGCTGATGGGATGTTGAGCGGAGGGCTGCTGCTAGCTTGTGTTGATGTGAGATGCAAAATTAAGTTCTTGTATCAGTTGGGAATTTTGTGGAATTTGCTGCTATTTGACAGTGTTTCCAGATGGAAAGGAGCAACTGTCTGTTTCTGTACAGTGCAATTTTCATTTACTTTAAATGGGTTTGAGTTTGGGGAGGGAGGGTCTGGTGCGTGGTTTTCAGTAGCGTGAAGACAGATGTTATTTCCACTGGACTATCTGGAAGCTTTTTCTCATCCCGCAGGTCTGTAATAGGTGCACGACTTTTGAACAAAGACAAATTCCATTGGAAGTGTTATAAAGTTAGTTGCATTTTCAGTTATTCTAATGAATCCTTATTTTTCTAGCACAGTAGGTTAGAAACGTGTTAAAGCTAGTGGTAAAGTAATTTATGAAGGGCAGATGGAGTTCAAAAGGTTCAAATATACAAGTTCAGTTCCAGCATCATTTGGATCTTCACACCTCAGTGTCCCAATAGAGAAACTGGATACCGAGTTTTTACAGGTTTTACTGTAAAAACTGAGCCCTCCAGAACTTTTAGTAACTAATGGATTTTGCAGAAATGATTTGACTACCCTGGATGTCCATTAGCTGTTTTGCTTTTATGTCTTTGCTGGAAACCTAAATGGCTTTTACTTGCACTTTTTTTACTAGTTATATGTTTGCAAGAGATGTCTTTTGTATTACAGTAGCCGGTAGGAAAAAAGTGATGTACTCAAAAATTGTAGGAGCATTTAATCATAGTATATCCTAACCAGAATTTAAACTCTGTGTTGTTAAGAAAGTTTCCATCTGTAGCATACCAATCCCAAGCTGACTACATGCAGTTTTAATCTTCTGACTCTTGAATTCATTCTTTTTTGTGTGGCTTTGGTGGTGTTAAAATTTAATCCTCAGCAGTTACATTGTATTAAGTCTATAGTTCTCTCCTTTCCTTGCATGTCCTACTTTATTACTGGCAGTGGATTTTGAAATATCCTGAAAATCTGTGTTTCTAATATGGGGATGATTGATAAAATACCTTTCTACCAAATGGGTAGTTTAAGAAAGTTTCCTCTCATCTTCATTGAGCTGCTAGATACTTAGCAAAATTCATCCCCTGTAACATACTGTTCCTATTAGTGGTGCACATCTTTGATGGGCAACTCTCAAAATTATCTTGGTGATTTAAAAGAATTTTTCATCCAGTTATGTTCATCATATGTCACTCATACTGGTTTTATCTGTATTACATAATGAATGGGAAAGAGTTTTGTACACTAATATTGAGCAATATGTGCCACTATTGCAAAATGGTACAGAATAAGAAAAAAAAATAGATAAATATACAGATTTTCAGGTACACGTGACATTTCTGGAGATTTTACACATGGGAAAACTGGCTGGCACAACAGCAATGTTAAAACCATTTCCATTTCAGAAGAGAGGAGATAGGGTGAGTGTGTTTCTCCATGTCAAACAAGCACTTAGGAGAAAGGTAATGTTGAAACTGGTATGGTTCACCACACAAGGGTTTTACTTTGTGGTGGAAAATCTAATCTTTCCAAGACCATTTCTCTTGTGTATAAGTCTGAAGTCTGCTTTATATTGGGAGATTGGCATGAAATCCACAGCACTTAAGAGGATAAAGGCCTTTGTCTCCAAAATGTACATTTTTTGGAACTATAAAGGCAGTGGAACTAGAAGTGGGTTTAGGTATGTGATGTTAGGATCCTACCCTGTAATCCTTTCTCAAGTAAAAATATGTTGTAGATCAATTTTATCGATTCATATCTTTTTTTCCGTGTGTTTTAGAAGATTCCCTTTAAAAAAGGAAATCTTCCACATTTATCTAATGATTAAAGAATTTTAAAAAGATTAATTATAAGGACCTACTCCAGTTAGCCAGAATGACATCTTCTTCTGGTTCCTCTGTAGGCACCATTTGATTTCTGGGAGAAGCATGGGAGACTTTTAAAAAAAACAAAACAATTTTTCTTATTGTCTTTCTCATTTACACGGTCACTTTAAAGGACCCCACAGCCCATTCATAAGATAGGAAATTGGGTAGCTCTTCAGCTTCAAGATAAACTAAACAATCTTTTGAGAACTGTTGTGCTTGTTAAAATAACGTGCAATATTTGAAGCCCTTTTCTCCTTCCTTGAAATATTACAGAGGGATGGAGAGTAAATAGAAGCAAAGCATGGGAACAACAAAGGGCAGGGTTAGGAAGGGAAGAACTGGGTGAGAGAAAAAGAGGTGATGCAGGAAGCGGCTGGGTGGGGGAAGATGGCTCTCTGCGAATAGATGTGTTCAGTTTTCAGTTTACAGGCAATGGGACAGAAGAAACAAAATCAAGAGGAGAAGGAGGAGTTGAATGAAAAGACAAGAGACTTATTCAGTAAGTAAATTAGAAATTATATCAGATAAATAGATGAAAACAAGAGCAGATCCCTGACTAACGCAAGTTGTTCTGGCACCACTGACTTCAAATCAGTTTACACTAGTTCAGGATCTGGACAGACTGGCTCAGTTGAAACCAGAGACTAAGTTTTAATCTGGACTTCCTTTGTGTACTTAAATTTGACATTTTCTAACATCATAAATTAATATGCAACAAAAATAGAATTGGCATGGGTACTCATAAGGAGAGAAAAGTGATAAAAAAGATCGGCTGTCTGGTGCACAGTGCTCTTTAATGTCAGAGGATCACAGCTGTTAGTTTATCAGTTGTAATGAACATTTCTATGGCTACTTTTGTCTTGAATGGATGAGATACTCTGCCTGATGAATATTGACGTGATTGAAGTGAGATTACATTGATTTCAATCAGTTGAGGTTCTGGCTCAATATATGCAGTTGAATTTGCTTTGTTCCACCTTAACATAGCAGATTTCTTGCAACAGTATTAATGATTTGGGGGGAATTGTATGTATTTGGAAAATATCTGAATACTTTGATATCTATCAAATATAAGTACCCAAACTGCCCAGCATACACAGCTGCCCTCTGCTTTCCAAGAGAACCATGCCCACTGGCGTGTTGGAAATCAGTTTTACTCCTCAGAAAAAAACCAAAGTATTTCTTCTGTTTGTGTTAAATTATGGGGAAAGCAACACCTTCTGAATCACCAGGCAGCTTTATGCCTGGCCCTCATGCTTTACTGAGCTAAGGTCCCTTACCAGCATAGATAAAAAATAAAGAATTTTCTGTTTCTTAAATGATTCATTTCGGCGGTCAGTTTGTTGGCCAAACACTGATACGCTTTCATTCAGATGTAAAATTTAGAGCAAATGATGTGCAGCATATTGCTGTGGGGTGCATTTTTTTGTCCGTGTAGCAGCATAACGCTTTGGCCATCCCTCCTCCATTTCTGTTAAGGCACCTCCTGAAGTCAGACTTAAGCTGCTTTTAAAATGAGCCAGCATCACTTGGATGTGGGTGAGGTGCAGCAATTTGGGAATTGCTCCCAGCTGGTGGAGAAATGATTTCCAAGCAAGCTGGGTGGCTCTTTAACTGCTCTTCCCAGTAGAAATAAGCTAAAATATATAGAAATTGTTGCTTTGACAAATAAGCTAATGAGCCACTCAAGTTGCTTTATGTATTGAATGTAGTTGCTTGACAGTTATTATTATTTTCTAATTATAATAAGTTATAAATTATTAACAAGTGTTTAATTTCAGTCCAAACAGATCCAGCAAAAGGGATTTGTACAGTTATGAATTGCAGCAAAATACAAAATTGTTGAGCTTTTAGTGTATGCAAACTTGGAGACCCTGGTTATTTCTCCCGCTTTCAACAGCCAGTCATGAAACTTTCTTGACCTTTTCACCTTTAAACTTTATTTGAACTTGGAAAGAAGACTTGTGAATTGTGGAGGGGAAAAAAAAAAAAAAAAGAGAAAAAGGGTGGGGGCTGGGGGGGGGAGAAGGTCTGATTATATGTTACCGTAACAGTAATACTAGCAAAATAATCCTCCTCTTGTGCATGAGTGTCTGCTACTGCAAGCTTCGGGGTAATAAGCTCACATGACATGCCTAGAGGCTAATGCTGGCCTATGCTTTTTTTTTTCTGTACATATTTAAACAAAGGCTGATTATCCAAACAAGAATTTGGACTGCATCAACTGGACCAGTTAAATTATAGTTAGTAAAACTTGGCGCCTTCGGAGCTTGGAATGTTACAATTACAGCTGGATCCTCATTTGTTAGGCAGCCTTACAAAATAATAAAAGTGGAGATTTTTATCTTTACAGGACATAGCTTAACTCTTTGATTACAGAGAACTAAGTGCCAAATATTACAGTTACTGCTTAGATGTACTATTCCGGGCCAATAAACGCAATTAAACAGCTGTATCTATGCTCTGGAAGACATAGGGCAAAGCAAGCTGCTTTGCCAGCACTAGGATGGATGCTGCGGCACTTGTAGTGGACATTCGTTATCCTCCAGGATTTCTCTGAGATAAGGAACAAGAACACAACAAGCAATTTGTTGTTTGATCTCCCTTATCTTGCTGCTGTCTTTTTGACAGTATTGCTGTGTTTTTATTTGAATTTCTTTTCTTTTTCTATTTCCTGTTGCTATGAAAAAAACTTGTGCCTGTGTAAGATCTAGATGGTCCCTGGAGTTGGTCTCATTTTCACCTCTCGGGTGAGCTGGAAAACTGTTTTCAATACTGGCTTCAAATCATTAGCAAATTTTTCCCTAACCCCTCCTGAGGCCTACAAGATTGCCCTTCCCCATCGCTGTCCTCACGGGGCTGGTCTGGGGTGGGGACGTGGCAGGGGATGTGCAGGCAGAAGTTATGGTTCATTTTAACAAACTGCTGTTGACCATTTCAGTCTTGTTTTCCCTTCTCTCATCCTACGGAGACAGATGGGCTTTGATTGGTCACTTGCAAAGCCAAACTTAGGCTTTCTGGTTGTGTAATATATAGCTCTGGTTGCCAATCAGAAAATTAAAGTTCTTTTCCTAAAATTAAACAAAGAGTCCTTATCATAAACCCAGAACAAATCAATGCCTTTGCATTAATTCACGTGGAGCAGGGCCAATTTACAGCTCTCCCTGATCTGCCTTGTGGGTTTTTTGTGCATAGGTTTATCTCAGTTTCTTTTTTTAAGAAAGTGTTGACTGTTTGCATTTTCTGAAAACATTATTGAGTAATAATGATTGAAACTTAAGCAATCAAGACTATCCAGAATGTTTGCAAGAGCCCACCAGCTAGATAATGTTTACCAGGCTATACCAGGAGTTTTATCTTTTGTCTTCTTTGCATAGTATAAAAGCTAGCATTCATTAAAGCGTGAAAAAGTTCATTTCCTTTATTGTGACAGTTTTATCATGTTTTGGTGTACTTTTGTCTCAGTAGTGACAAATAATGTGGATAATATGTAATTGCTGCTATCAAGATACCGTGGGAGTTACGAGAGCAAGGAGTAGGTATTTTTGAATGGGAGGACATTAGCTTTCTTGCATTGAAAACTGAGAAGTTAAAGATTTTCAATCAAGATAAACTTGCAGATTCATAAGGTGCAACTTATTCTGGGAGGAATGATACCAACTGGAAATAAGAAAGACCTAAGGAAAAATTGTGAGTTAATGTTTACTCTTTTATTACTATTTTAATCGAATGACTTTACAACATGACCTTTTAAATTGTAGCCATTCTAAAAAGGAATATTTGTGTGCCGCAGGCCCATGGAAAGCACTGGTGGGTGCAGCGCCTACCAAATCCTGCGCTGTCATCGCCCTGAACTCTGGGCTGGGCCAGCTCCATGCTCAGCACAGAGCCCAACACAAGGGCTTTGTAGTCAAACACTCGGAATTTTCCATGGTCGTGGCTCAGGGGAGAACTTCTCTCTCTGTACCCAGGCCTTTGGGCAACACCCGCTTTCCATAAAACTCTTGATTCTTTGTTTGGGGACCACTGAGCCGACAGGAGGTAATGCTGCAGAAGGAGGAACCGTAACCTGGATTCTGGGGGCAAATGTTTGGACTTTGTCTCCTTCAGAGGTTACCTGCCATGTGTATGGGAGGCAATCAAGGGTTTCTTCTCCCAGTTGTGGGAAGGAGTCTGGTTCTTGCTCTGCGTTCCCCCAGCCATCTGCTTTTTGCTTAGTTCTTGGCCACGCTATTGAGAAGAAATAGGGATGCCCCAATCAGTCTTTTGCATGACAATATTTAATTTCAAGCAACAGTATATGGTTTCTGGCCAGAAGAAATCCTTTATTTATTACATCTGCTGTCCTTCCTTTTTTTTCTGTATTGAATATAATCACCTTATGCCATAGTGAGATGATTGAAGTAGTGCTTTGCTGATTTAAGGGACCCAGGTTTACAACCTACATACAAATATCTGTAGTACCTGGAATACCCATCAAGAAAATATCATTGGTAGTAAACCAGAAAAGAAAGGTTACCTGATCCACTAGGTATTGCAGATGAGATGATCACTTAGCTGTTGACAGAGGGAATCTAAAATTTTAGAACCTGTCTTTGGACAGTCTGAATATATTTTCAGCTGCCAAGGAGTCGTCAACAGGAATGATCCACGGATGTATGAGAGCAATGCTGTATCTGCAAGAGGCAGTTTCAGTCCAGCAGCCTTGCTTTTCAAATGTTTTCTAACACTAATTAAGAAGCAGTCTTGGATCAGACTTTAGGTAGCCAATATTGTATTCAGAAATTGTTCCCTGTCTTAATTTTTCTCATCTGTAATCTTTCATCTTCTCTTTTTCCTTCCTCCTCTGTTCGGTAGATTTATTCCTGGATCAGCAAGGGAGCGAAGGAGAGGAAGCAGGGCAGGAGTTTGTTGCCATTGCAGAGGTCTTTCCGAACTATAGTTCCCACCCTCTTTCTTACATCATGGATTTATTGTGAATTAATCTTCACTTTAACCTTAGAACAATTCAGATTAAATCCCAGAGAAAGAAAAGAAGAAAGTTCATGGTGTATGAGTCAAAGTGTGAAGAGGTCTTCAGTAAAATTTCATCAGGCAGAGCTGCACTTGGGAAAGAAAAGAGTATTTCTCGTAGAGCATGAGTCGTATTCGCCATTAGGAAAAAGAGACACTGTCCCTCATTCTAATCTGATGTACTGTAGCTGCTGCAGGAGACCACGAGACGATCTCCCTGTTACGGACACTCTCAGGCTGTTTCCTGTAAAGGGTGTTTTAAATCGATCATGGAAGTCAAAAGATAAAACCTTTCATAAAAATGTCCATTATTTAAGAAAAAAGAAGAATAGATTTTGAACTATTTTGTCGCCGAGGCTGTTGCTACAGGAGTCACTACTGATGGTCCAGATGCATTATATAACAAGCAGAATTATTTTAAATTTATTTAATTTTATTTAATACTATGCATTATAAAATGGTTTCCTTGAGTGTACAAGAACCACTTAGAAGTTGCATTTTCATCTGTGTTTTGATTTCTCAGGAATTGTTGATGCACACACAAAAATAGCTGTACCCTTCTGAGGCTAACAGGGATGCAAATGGTTTGGGTTTTGTTTAAATCAGATTTCTCAGTACAGTCGTAGTCTTGGGTGAGTGGAACAGCAGCCAAGTCTGTTGGTTCTTGTGGGTTGATTGTTTGTTGTTTTAAGCTTAATTAAAGTAGCTTTTGCCTAAAAAGAAGGGGGGAAATTCAATTTCAATGTAGGTATTGATGATAACTCTGTAATACGTCTTTTTCTCTCACGAATTGTGTTTGGAATGGATGTTTACATAGATGGCCATAGCCGAAAATAAGAAGGAAGTTCTATTTATGCCACAAGTTAAGAATTCCCATCACTGGCAAATCTTAATTTACTTCTTCATCTGATTTCTGATGGGAAAAATCTAATTGCTTTTGTACTGGAAATAAAGTTGATTGAACTCAGAATTTTTCCAGTGGCTCAAAAGGTTATTTCCCAAGCAGTGCTCTTTTAAAAACTGCAGTGTTTTTTAATTTATCTACTTCTTTCAGCAGATGGATGTTCAGCATTAATATACATAGGGAAAGATAGCCTCTTAATACTAATTTGTATGAGATGTGTCGATAGGTGGAACTTCATTTAACTTCCAGAATTTCACATGAAGACTCTTATAGACGTGATGGCAGTAGCAGCCTAGAGATGAAACACTGCGATATAGAGATCAGCTAAATATAATTTCTGTGGTTTTCTTTGTTTCATATATATAGCTCTGTAATTTCTTTCTAGAAGAAAACACTTGAGGACTTTTGCTGCCTATAGGAGCTGTTCAATCAGTATTAACATGCAACTTGTCAGGAGCACATTCTTAGAAATACTTATTCTAAAAGTCCATAGTCTTTGAATAGAAAATGTCAGCCATGAAAAACAGGGATATATTTGTGGGTTTAAATTTTCTAAAGAATTATAGAATTCCTTTTTGTTTTAGGAAGCTAAAAATAGAAAATAAAACGTTCTTTGCCTTTTTATTTCATAGAATCACAGAATTTATTCACATTTATTCTTTGTAGTAATTTCAGTTGACCTGAGTAGTACCTGTTGGTGAGAGGAGAGCTGATCATAGGCCAGCAGCTTTTTCATTCACTACAGTTTGCCTTCACAAACGTATTTAACATGATCAGTAAAAACAAGGTTTTCTTGTGAGATGTCCAACTCTTTCTGGTTTTGGCAAATTCAGAGCTATTTGGAGATTTGCGCTGCTGGAGGAAAGTTTTGCTTTTTGAGGCGATCCCAAGTAGAAAGGTTCGAAGCAAGGGTGATATTCTTTGAACTGCAGTCAAACTTTTCAAACCTCAAAGGTTTGTACCAAAAGCAGCATTTGAAAGCTTAGGTAAGTTTTCCTTTTACCAGGGCCTTTTCACAGAACTTGTTTTCCCATCACTTTGGCAAATTCCTTTCAGTTATTTCAACCGGTGTGAATGGATCCGCCCTCAGAAACGATTGCCGTGAGTAATGGCACTGGATTTTGTAGACATCGGCACCGAGAAATAGCACGTTGCTGAAAATGAGTCAAAACTACAGAAATGGCTACGGTTGGGCTGGCTTTACGTGTGGTGGAATTACTTAACGCAAGAAACCAGTTGTTTTTGTAATTATGGTAACATTTTTGTCTGCCAAGTTACTTTCAATGTAGCAGGTTTAAACTGATCCAATTAGTAATGAAATTGGTGTAATTAACCTAGCCATTAATTAAATGTGTGCACACACACTGGCTTTCAGTCAGCGTTTTGGGGTAGGGGTTTTTTTGCATTACCCTGTTAACAGAAAGCAAATTTCTCTCCATGTAATCTTTATTTAAAGCATTTCTGATGAGACTCTCTCTGCCAGGTAATGGGGGTGGAATATGATCTTGAGGATAACTTTGCTGATTCCTGGGGGCTTGGACTTCTTGTGGCTCTGCACCCCTTGGCCTGAGGTCCCGGTGTTGCACTTTGGAGAGATGAGCCTCCAACAAGGGATGACTGCTACCATCGCAGTGCCAAAAGATTAACTGGCACATGGAATGAATCAGCTATTTGTAATAACAGGAACCATGATAAACACTTGAGAGGGTTCCCCATGATGTGGCTCGTTTAGTGTTCAGAGAGCAGCTTAGCAGCAAGAGTCATCCACGACTGGTATTATTGCAAAACTTAAATTAAAAACTGCCTCAGAGAAGGCCCAGAAGAAATCCTCCAAGTCGAGGGAGGCTCACTCTGCAATCTGCAGAGATGCTGGTTAAACTCATGCGTGCAGCATTATGGAAAATTTTGCTTAGCAGTTGCCTTCCCTGTAGTTGATTAATACAAGATTTCAGTGTTCCCAGTCCATTAATCTTCACAAGCACATCTGCATACTGAAAAATATTTTTAAAAACAACATAAAAAAATTACAAGCGCTGATAATTTTGAAGATAAAAGGAACTAAAAGAGCAACGATAAAACTGTAGTTCACTTGCATTATGTGAATCCCAATCCAATGTGAGAGAGGGGCTTTGCCATTTAAAATATTTTAATTGCATAAGAGGAAAACTTTGAAAAGCGGTTGTTCTCCAAGCACTGAATGCAGTTCCCACTGCAAAATATCCTGGCCTGCATTATATCAAGTAATAATATCTTGCAAGTCAAAAAGGTATTAGGGAGGTGTTGGAGACGTCACAGGAGGAGTTAGAGTTGATGTTGGGGGTTTGAGAAAGTTAATTATCTTGCAAAGAAACTAATAGCGAAGGTGTATAAGAACCAACTACTAGGAAAGCAGGCTTTGGTATTTTAAGGAGTGCATATCTAAAACTGGATAGCTAGAGCTATTCTTTTCTAGCACATTTGTTGATACAGATATCTTAACAGTGGTGTCCAGATGCCTGATTTTTCCTGAAACTAGAGTATTTTTAAGGGTTCCTGTCGTCTATTGAAACTGCGACTTAATGAACAACAAACCCCTTCGTTAGTTTTATGACTCTGGATTTCTATTTATTTTATCAAGTACTTTTCTGGTAAGGAGATACCCGGAAAGCGTGCCAGGTAACTTTGTGATCCCCGACCCATTTACCCCAGAAGTACTAAAAGACTGTATCGTACAAGGCACCATCAGCTTCAAGGGAAGGCAACTCAGCACGATAAAACCTCGTCGACTCTGCTCCCCGCTTCCAGCAGGGAATTGCGTGGCGAGGAACTGGGGGCTTACGGCTCGGGCGGGATCTTACCGCAAACCCACCTTCTCTCGGTGCCTTGGGTTGAGACGCTGCCGGGCGCCTTCTGCCCAGCTCTGGCAGCCGGGGTGGGCCGGGGGGCAGCCGTAACATCTCCAATGGCTGCCGCGGGGTTCGCCAGCGCGGCTCTGCTCCCAGTTCCTGTCTCCCTCCCCGAGCCAAGCGTTTGCAGCCGCGGCAGGAACGAGGCACCGAGAGCAAACCGAGCAGGGAAGGGCCAAAAATCTGGGAAATTTGGTTTAGCCCTTATTTAGATTAGATTTTTACTGAAAGTAGCTGGATTTTAAGTTCATTTAAAGAACTAATTTTCTGGATCCGAGTGTTTTTATAGCGAGGGGATGTTGTAAAGAAGTTGTTTATAATGGAGTTTATCTCAGACTGAAACCGTTTGCCAGCCTAATGTCAGGAACGGTCTGAAAAAGCCTTACAGTGGTGGTAGCTTAAGGAAGGGGGACCGGGGTGGGGGAGAAAACCTAATAAAAATAGCTGAGATCATTCAACAGTTATCAAGAAACAGATACTGCAGTTTTATAACAGAGAGCACTAAAAGTATATGCACTCTTAAAAGGCAATTAAAATGTATACTCCAAAACTATAAAACATTTTCTTTTCATCTGGAACATTGAGGGCAGATTACAACACATTAATAACGTTTTGTTTAGAGTTCAGTTTCTGATGGCTTCCAAATGCAGTCTGTGTAGATTAACCAGAAGGAGTCCAGTTCTCTTTTAAGAGAGCTTGTAAAGGAAAGCAATGTGGTAAGATTGTTATGAAAAGCTAGTGTATTTAGGAAATAGCACTTAGCAGGGTCTCTCTGAATGGCTGCCAGGTCAGGAAGCTGAAGTGCAAGGCTTGGCCCTCGTTCAGGCCCCCCAGTCCCGGCTCCTTGACCACACAGTACGTCAGGAGCATGTCACGGCGAGCCAGGAGCTCCACCACGCCTCCGCCGCTTGGCACACGCATTTTCACATAACCCAGGGCTCCGGAGGGGAGGGAGGCATGCCGGGGCCAAGGGAACGGGCTGCTTTTTAAAATAGAAATGGATAAATAAAAAAAAAAAAGGCATGGGAATCGAGTGGTCGCTCCGTCCCGTTGCTGCGGTTAGCGGCGTCGGCGCTGCGGGGCGAGGGCGGCCGTTCGGCATGGAAGAGCTCGCTGGTGGCGGAGGGAGGGGAGATGGCACCCTCCTCCGAGGAAGCTCGTCCTCTTGCCTTCCTGCGGGCCTCGCGCGGGCTGTACCTCTCGGGAAAGGAACTGAGGAGCGCGAGGACGCTGTCCCAACGAGATCCCCGTTAAATACGCAGAGAACCGCCGCCTGAGGGCAAGCGTGGGCGGCTCGGTGGCACGGCCAGGCTGCGAGCCGTGAGACCGCGGGTCGGGAGAGGTGGCGTCTCTTCCAGGTTCCCTGCCGCTGCGGGGCTGGTGCCGGTCGGCTCGTTTCTCCAGGCTTCGTTTTCCCTGCTCCAACCCGCCTTTCTAACAGGTTTTTGGATGGCGGGATGTGGGAGAGTGAAGCACAGGCCCGCGGGCGAGGGGTCCGCCGGGCTTCGTGCTTGTGCGGAGCGAGGGAAGCCATCGAGATGCCTTGGGCCGCAGAGAGGCGGACGGGCACCTGAGCTCTGCTCCTGCCCTCGCAGTGGCATTAGTTTATCCGCTGAAAGAATTTCTTCTCAACATAACCGTATGAATTCTCATCCCTAAAGTATTTCCTCCGTGTGGTAATCTTGCTGCTTTTTTTAATAACAGTAACGAGGGAAAACGGCGTATTTAATCAATCCTAGTAATGTGTACCAGGTTTCCGTAAGTCTTACCAATGTAGGAACTTACTGTGCGATCTCAAATGAAGCCTCAAATTGCGTGTTGCTGGACAGGCTTTGTCTCCTTTCCCTCTCCATCTCCCCAAAGTCAGCGGTCCCGGCTTTCTGAGGGACTCTGGTTGAGCCGTGTGCACAGTCCAATTTTGGTTTTGTCTAGCAGATCAAAATTCAGAGAAGTTGGGATGTCCCAGTAAGCCCCGCAATACTATTGACATGCTTACGTTACCCAGGTGCTTTAGCTGAATCGGTGTGGCGCTTCAGTACAGATTTACTTTAGTTCGTGATACCGTGACTGCTGGTAACTTTGTCGTACTATTTTGTATTAGAAAAAGGTCAAAAAGAAAAGTAGTACTGACCTAGCGTACAGCGTAGTTCTTCAGTATCTCTGTTGTCCACATTCCCTCCTTTCTATGTTGCAGCCAACTCTGTGGAAACCCAGACGTTAGGTAGACTATTATGGCAGAGAAGTTTTTATTTTTCTGAAATGCTACAACAGTGTATTTTGTATTAAATGCAAAGGGAAAATGATTGCTCTCCAATCGCTCCTTCAAGACAGAGTTGTCCTTTGGCCGTGCTTTATTTGACTGTATAAGTAAATGCTGATCATTTGTATAGGCTGTAATCACGGCTATCAAACTGCTCTCTCGCCCTTAGAAATGGATCCCCCGGTTAGAAAAATCTGCTTTTCACAACCACTAAGTTCACTTCAAAAATATTTTTACAGAGAGGTTGGGGGGGGATAAAATGCATGGTTACATTTAACACTTCGTACACTAATAACTCCTGCCTTTCTTGGGAAGAGTATTATATATTAGTAACATGTTGTACATTAGCAACTCATACGTTTGATGGGAAAAATCTCAGAAATTGTCATTACTCAGAATTGAGTAATTATACACAAAACTAAATGTGTGCATGTGTGTATGTGAGAGAGGAACTTTAACTTGTTATTGGTTTCAGACAGTGACTCATTAAGCCACCCTAATGCCTCGGATATGCAGCAGAAGACTCTAAATGTTAACACTTATATTCTCATCTCCATACATGAGGATTTGAACACATAATTCCCTGAGATGAGACTATACCTCTTGATTTTTATTTTTAAATCTATGCTAAACTGGCAGATGTTAGGGAATAGCTTTTAGCATTTTTCATTTAGATTCTGATTAAAAGATAAGTTGTTGTTTGGTGGGTTTTTTTTCTTAAAACCAGCAAAACTAATTATTCATGAGCGCAAAAATCATCATCCCCGACTAACAGACGTCTCAGTTTGGGGTCAGCAGCAGATAACGTGAGGTCTGTAACAACTGTTGGATGATTCAAAATGCTTCGGAGTCCCAGAATGGTGTTTCTGTTTTTCATTATCCAAAGGAATAGAGGAGAGGAGAAAGTTCAGGGAGCCGCTCTTGCCTTTGCTCTCACAGTGACCGTCCACACACCATGACTGCCGCGTTGGTGACTGGTGGGACATGGGTTTGCTCAAAGCTACAGCGATTCCTTTGCTTCTGACTCGTTGGACTTCAGCTATCGAGCAATCATTCCCAGGGACTGAAAAGCTGAGAACTGAGAATGAGGGGGGAAAAAAAAAGGGTTTTTTTAAGCTGTTCCAGGGTGACTGAATTCCTTCAGCTGCCCGTGTACTTGAAGACCTATTACTGGAATAACAGTTTTCCCGTATTTATTATTCATATCCTGTCCAGTTATTGGTTATTTGTCACCACACCTTCATTACTGTCAGGAAAGTTGTTCTCCGCTGGCAGGATGAAAATGTATTCAGTTTCTCTGCTGTATTCCTGTTTTGCTTCCTGATGTTGTGCAACACCTGAAATTGTGATCCTTTGGACAGTTAGTAGCAATGTGGAAATGGACTTGCGTGACTGTGTGTTGTCTAAAATCCATGACTTGAAAAAAAGTTGTATCTGATTTCATTAGCTGAGAGATCATAATCCAATTATTTTATTTTTAATTTCTCTTTCCTGAGCTCTTTAACAGATGCTGCTTTTTGGCCCTTTGACAGAAACCTTTTAGCCTTCCTTATGAAAATCACAGATTGCAGCCTTCCGTGTGGGTATTTCTTGAGTCGTATAGTTAACCTGAGAAGGCAGAAAAAAGGCATTATGACATTGCTACAAGCTGCCAGCTCCTTGCTAATATTTTAAAGGTGTGGGTATGTGTGTTGCTCTTGTGTAATATCAATTCCCTGTGATTTTGTAAACAGAACCCTGTGAACCCTGAGTATCCAAACTGCGGTGTAAAGGCAAAACTAAAATTACTCATTTAAGGTCATCTGTTTTTACTGACACTCGAAAGGTCTAGGAGAAGGAGTGAGCAAGCATCATATTTCTCAAATACAAAATTTTACAGTGGGAACGTGTTATAAAACATTCTGCCAGTGTTGTTCCCCTTGGGATTTAGAGTGAGAGACATGAAGGCTGACAACTCTCTTCCTGTTGTAGGTCAGAGCTTCAAGGAACTCTGTAATCTTCCCACCAGCTTTACTCTCTCCTGGAACTCACGGTTAAAATTAGATGCTGGCTGAACTTTAGCAGTTCAATTTGAAAGCTTTCAGAGGCAAAGTAAAACAACTGCTGAGGAGAGCTTTCTCACAGTGCCATTTTGAGAAGCCACTTTGTACAGAGTAACATGGTTTCGCGAACCGATGGGTCCCTTGCATAGATGTTATCATAAATCATGATTAACAGGAGAGGCAACTGGGCATCATGGAAATAACCTCTGTGTGTACTTTGTCTCGCAACGAGGTATCTTTCTTTAGGATATTACATTACCTTTTGATTTGATTATTCTTCTTACTATTTCACCTCTTGCCCCAACGTTTGTCAGTGACGGAAGTACGCAAGCAGTTTGCTGCCCCAGCAGAATGCAAAAGATCAAACAAACATGGGGAAAAGAAAGGGTGACAAGGCCTTACAGTACGTGATGTGAATTATGAACTGCCGAACCAAGAATGAGGCTGGAGTTCCAGCAACACGGGAAAGCCTCGACATACAGTACAGAAGGCTGAGGTGTTCTGCTTAGTCTCTGCTGCAGGATGCTGTACCCTTCCCACTTATAACTCAGCCTGGCTTGATTACCCCTTTTATTCGGGACTCAAAACAGCTTGTAAATTTTTTTATCAGTCCTTCCCAGATTGCGTGGAGTGTATTGTAGCCTTTGCTTTCCTTTGTCCACATCTGTTTTCCAAACTCATTACTTTCATGTTATTAGATTCATTTAAAAAGTTGTGTTTATTTCCATCCCACACGTTTATTTTTTATCTTTTGAAATAATGCAATGACTCCATCAAATGATGATTTCTTTTAGAAAAATCACTGTCTGCCGATTCTTCCTGCCTATTAGTTGTCGGTAGCACCGGCTTTGTCAGCAGACTGATATCACCATCAACGCCGAGGACTGTTCAGAGATGCTGTGCTGGGAATACTATTAGTAATTTCAGTTACTTGTAAAAATAATACAAATACTTACTGTAATTTAGACAGAAGCTCTCCTGAGGAGAGCTTTTGTCTCACTACTTCTTTGCACAGTACCTAGCACAACATGGGTCTAATCCTGATTGAGGCTGACAGCTTTTCCTTAATACAAATATTAACCTGAGCCCATGGCCAATCTAGCAACTATCTGAGGACACTGCCATTCCTGAAACATGTGTGACTATCGCTTGCCAGACTAATCATTGTTCGTATCTCACTGTTAACTTATGGGTTTGGCAGGTCTGTGTGTTATTTTTGCCACCTGTAGTTTCTCTTTCCAGTTTCATAGCAGGGTGTTTGGGGCTGGCTGCTTTTTGTTCTGTGTTAATAAAATGTCTAAAGCATTTGCTTGGACTGGGACCTTCAGGTGGCTGTGCTGTGGGAATAGTAAGTAGCAATCACAAATCCCATACAGTGACGCGAGGTGGGGTTAGCAGAGTTCTCATGTATTTAATCCAGCTTGGAGTTTAAGATAAGGAATACAAAAACACACCATATGCTGTTTATCATTAATTTCTCCTTTTTGTCGTCGCAACTATAGGCACTCCTTAGATATGAGAAAATTATTTATATGCAGTTAATCACCCTCAGAAAGGCAAATCACATCTGCTCCAGAATCTATGGAGGGAGCTGCCTGTTGTCTTCCTGGTCGAGACAAGAGGGACAAAATGAGGGAGGAAACCTAATCTAACCTGGAGCAGCGGCTTTGCTGCCAGCCTTGGCACTGACTCGCCACATAGCTTTAGGAGAACCAGACAGGTCTCTGTAGGCCGAATGCCTTTAGAGTTAGGGAATAGTTCGTGACACCAAAGGTGATTTTTGGTTCTGTGGATCAGTGCATAAATCACTGGAGATTTATAGCTGTTTGTGCATAAAATGTACATCCCAAAGGCATTCTGACGGTATTCACAGTAAACTGACTTTATTCTCCATTGTCGTGTCCTACATAGGGGTTGGTTAGACTAGTGCAAAGTGGTATAAAATTATATTTTATCAAAACTTGCAGTTTTGTCCTTATTGTCCTCAGGTGCTTTTTTTTTTTTTTTTTTTTTTAATTTGAGATGAAGGCACTAGATGTTTTGGCTTATGAACATTTGCTATCCATTAGTATACAGTAACCTATATTTGAAGTGCAGGAGAAGCCTTTGGCAACTGTAAGCAATTGCTGGTTATTAATGCCAAAGCTGTAAAAATGAAAATAGGAAGTCACTGTATAGGCTCTGAGTGTTAGTGTTGTTTACATTCCTAATTTGATTCACATATTAACCACAATTAACATGCTAGCTAGATTTCAAGCATATGTTTCTTCCATCACAGAATGGTGTTTTTTCTCTTACGCTTTACTCCAGATTATTCTTAGCTGGAAAACCTTTTAACAAATTCAGCCAGTGGGAAGGAATTGCGGTTTGCAGTATCTCAGGGAATATATTTATTGGAATTGGGTGGGGGTGTTCTTCTGGGCTGTGACCTTGCTGGGTACTGGTGTGTTAGTGCTTTGTGGACTTCTATAAATCTTCAAGCACACGTTCAGCTCTGGTTGGGGGTGAATTTCCTTCTACGTGAAGCATTTGCCTTTTCTCTCTCTCTGGCACTCTCAGACAGAGATGGTGTTCTTGGTTGCAACTGGAATAATAGTAATAGTTCCTTGTGAGTCACATCCATTGCTTCAATCCTGGTCTTTCCCTATTGCCAGTAGTCCTTCCTTTCTCACCCCACCCCCCTTGGTCTGAACTCCCTCTTCCCCCCCATTTTCTTATGTAGCCCTGTGGGCTATGGAGGGATTAATTGTACCAATAAACACAACTTTATTTTATAGTTTTATAGCATGATTAGCTATCAAATACTCTGTACTAAAATAACATTTGCTAGTCTGTTTCAAGACAAAGTTTTGTTAGGCACAGTGGGCCTTTAATCCCCGGAGGAGTTCAGCTAACTAAATATAATATTAGTTAACATATTTTACTGATGTTAAGAAAATACTTCTCTGCTACAAAAGCGATCCTTAGTCATCGTATTCAGTTCACAGTAATGGCTGTTTGCCTTTGTATGTCGTTTGTAAACTAGTAGAAGAACTTGGTTGAGTAATTCTGTTCCTCTTTTTTTTTAATCGTGATAGATATCTTTTATTGGAAATTCCAGTTAGCGTTACAGACAGAGCTTGATTCTGTCATCATGCTATTAATTAAGACATTATAGGAAATTGTTGTTTACATAAGCTTTTTAGAGCTAACATTTAGGAACAGCACTTTGTCCCTCTTGTGCCATTTTTCCACTGATCTGATTCCACTGCCTTGGTAGGGCTCTTCTAGATTTATTTCTGATATAACTGCCTCACTCCGTGCCAAATACGAGGACCTTTATAAAATAACTCGGAATTTTATGGTTTGTGCAGTCAAGGCAGGCTGTGATTGTTTTAAAATGTTGAACTGAGACGTCAGCTCAGACAGACCCTGATGTTTTAGGGAAAATATATTCTGGACACTGGAGAAATAATTCTAATTGCCAAGTTGTGTTAGACTACAGAATAATCTTCCAAGTGGTGGCAACCTCACCACGTAAGACATTCAAGGTGAGACAAGTGTTTTTGTGGAGAGCAGTACCACATCTGTAGGAGCGAGAGGTGAGATGGTCTGACAGGGCTTTTCAATTTCAAAATCTAGTTAGAGTTTACATGTAAAACCACATGAGGAAGGCTGAACCAAAACCCAAGGAAAACATTGTCAAGAAGTATTCCTATGGAATATTAGCCGGAACTGAGGGGACTTTCTTACTTCCTAGGAAGCATCTCTTGTCTGTTAGGAGCAGGTAGGTGTCCGTAGAACGGATTGCCTCTGATCTCAAGGGCCGGTCACTGGTGAGTGTGGCTCTAAGATTCTTGCGTGTTAAGGACTCTGAAAGTATAACTATCCAAAATCTTTCAAGTGACCAGATTGTTATAAAAAACATGACTCAGTGGCGCCTTTCCTTCTGTCCTCGTACTGTTGACCGCCCTTTATGCTATGTTAGAAACTCATATGTTTTGATCTAGTATAATCCAAATGTATTTAGTCTGTATTTTATTCCACTTTGTAAACACGTTTTTTCCATAGCTGCAAATGTCTCCACAATTATTTGTTTCAATTTGTAAATTGAACAAAAGGCTTTAATAAACAATGTCCTCAGGCAGCCTCTCCTCTTCTTCTCATGAAGAAACATGATTTCTAAACCCAGCAGCCTGTAAACTCTTCAGAAATTCAAAGGGGAAACTTGCACCATTTTGTTCAGCTTGGCCATTTAGAAGTTCAAAGCACTTCTTGCCATGCATAAACTATGTAGTTGAATTTGTAAATAAAGTTTGGAATTACACGTTGGTATTTCGGAGCCTGCTGCTGGTGGCATCGGTCTCATCCAAAACGCGGCACCGTTTGTGACAGTAGGAACTCGTTGGAGGAGACTATTAGGGACTTTATTGCTTGGTTCAGTATTCAGAAGATACACTCTGTAGCTAACCAAAATGTTTGATTTTATACTTTGGATTTCTGTTATAATTGCTAAGCCATAATTAGACAAGTATAAGCTCCATCAAGCAGCTTCTGGCTATGGATACTATAAACACGCACGCTTTACACATCATGGTAGAGTGGGATTGCCAGGCAGCAATGACCAGGAAACTTAGGACTGTAAAACTTTGCTGAAAATTAAAACTTGTTTGTAGGATCCCCAGAATCCACTGCTGTTTCACTGCATTTTAGCAGTAGCTGAGACAGTCTTTAGCTTCCTTAGATCCGAAGGAATGTGAGCTGAACAGTTCCTGATTCAAAGGGCAGTGAATGTTATTTAAATCACTTATATGAAAGTGTATTACATACTTACTCATGTGTGTTGATAACACGTACACACGCCCATTCATAGAAAGGAATTAAATCTACCAAACATTGGAGTGGTTACAAAACAAATCAAATCTTCTGTTGATTCAGTTCATCTCAGGAGGACGACAAAGATGTCGTGAGGTTATGCAGGGAAAAAATTAGAAGGGCCAAAGCCCAAATAGAACTTAATCTGGCTACTGCCATAGAAGACAATAAAAAAATGTTTCTATAAATACATTAGCAACAAAAGGAGGGCTAAGGAGAATCTCCATCCTTCATTGGATATGGGTGGAAACATAGTGACAAAGATGAGGAAAAGGCTGAAGTACTTAACGCCTTCTTTGCCTCAGTCTTTAATAGTAAGACCAGTTGTTCTCTGGGTACCCAGCCCCCTGAGCTGGAAGACAGGGACGGGGAGCAGAATGAAGCCCCCATAATCCAAGGGAAATAGTTAGCGACCTGCTACACCCTTAGACGCACACAAGTCTATGGGGCAGGATGGGATCCCCTCAAGGGTGCTGAGGGAGCTGGTGGAAGGGCTCATCAGGCCACTTTGAATGATTTATCAGCAGTTCTGGGTAACTGGGGAGGTCCCAGTCGAGTGGAAGTTAGCAAATGTGATGCCTGTCTACAAGAAGGGCTGGAAGGAGGATCCAGGGAACTACAGGCCTGTCACTCTGACCTTGGCGCCGGGGAAGGTTACGGAGCAGATCTTCTTGAGTGCCATCATGCAGCACTTATAGGACAACTAGGTCATCGGGCCCAGTCAGCGTGGGTTTATGAAAGGCAGGTCCTGCTTGACTAACCTGATCTCCTTCTAGGACAAGGTGACCTGCTTTGTGGATGAGGGAAAGACTGTGGTGGTTGTCTACCTAGACTTTAGTAAAGCCTTTAACACCGTTTCTCACAGCATTCTCCTGGAAAAACTGGCTGCTCGTGGCTTGGACAGGCGTACTCTTTGCTGGGTAAAAAACTGTCTGGATGACTGATCCCAGAGAGTTGTGGTGAATGGAGTTAAGTCCAGTTGGCGGCCGGTCACAAGTTGTGCTCCCCAGGGCTCGGTACTGGGACCAGTTCTTTTTAATATCTCTATCAGTGAACTGGATGAGGGGATCGACTGCACCCTCAGTAACTTTGCAGACAACACCGAGTTGGGTGGGAGTGTTGATCTGCTTGAGGGTATGAAGGCTCTACAGAGGGATCTGGACAGGCTGGATCGATGGACCGAGGCCAGTTGTATGAGGTTCAACAAGGCTCAGTGTCGGGTCCTGCACTTGGGTCACAACAACCCCGTGCAGCGCTACAGGCTTGGGGAAGAGTGGCTGGAAAGCTGCCTGGTGGAAAAGGATCTGGGGGTGTTGGTCAATAGGTGGCTGAATATGAGCCAGCAGTGTGCCCAGATGGCCAAGGTGGCCAACAGCATCCTGGGTTGTATCAGAAATAGCGTGGCCAGCAGGAGCAGGGAGGTGGTTGTCCCCCTGTACTTGGCGCTGCTGAGGCTGTACCCTGAATGCTGTGTTCAGTTTTGGGCCCCTCGCTACAAGAAAGACCTTGAGGTGCTGGAGCGTGTCCAGAGAAGGGCAACGAAGCTGGTGAGGGGTCTGGAGAACAAGTTTTCTGAGGAGCGGCTGAGGGAACTGGGGTTGTTCAGCCTGGAGGAAAGGAGGCTGAGGGGAGACCTGATCACTCTCTGCAACTACCTGAAAGGAGGGTGTAGCGAGGTGGGGGTTGGTCTCTTTTCCCAAGTAACAAATGATAGGACTAGAAGAAACGGCCTCAAGTTGCATCAGGGGAGGTTTGGATTGGTTATTAGGAAAAAATGCTTCACCAAAAGGGTTGTCAAGCATTGGAACAGGCTGCCCAGGAAAGTGGTTGAGTCACCATCCCTGGAGGTATGTGAAAGACGTGTGATGTGGTGCTTCGGGACATGGTTTGGTAGTGGACTTGGCAGTGCTAGGTTAACAGTTGGACTTGACGATCTTAAAGGTCTTTTCCAACCTAAATGATTCTATGATCTTGT
The DNA here is from genome assembly GCF_000737465.1 of Haliaeetus leucocephalus. Lineage (NCBI taxonomy): Eukaryota > Metazoa > Chordata > Aves > Accipitriformes > Accipitridae > Haliaeetus > Haliaeetus leucocephalus. Next base: position 6,614,270 of record NW_010972831.1, on the reverse strand, counting down.
ATCCAGGAGGGATACTCCTAAGGAACTTGAACTATTAAATGGCTATATTTCATGTCACTTGACTCCCTAAAGGCTGGATACTCGCTAAAAGACATGCAATATCTTGCTAGTTTTACTGCCTCTTTTTTTGCATGATTTTTAGGTCTCTACAGACTGTAACTAGGCAAAGAAATGTGACATCAATTGTAGGTAGTCTTTCTACATAAGCTGTTACTGTTACTTGAAAGAGAAATATTAAATGACAGAGAGTTACTGCAAATAAACTTCTGAAAAGGGAGTGTCGTCAGGCTGTGTGGCGTTACGAATACTGCCATCCAAGGGTGCAGAAGGGAAAAACAAACAACTTTTAAAAGGGTTCAGAGTCATTTTGCGATGATACTCTGCTTAAGACTTTAAAAGGAAGACTTCGGTGCATCCAAGATGTTTTAGTAGATCTGTATCTAAAGCAGTTTGCTGTTAGACCTTGTATTTAACTGGGGATCCATAGTGGAGAAGGAATCCCTTTATTTCAGAACAGCTGCAGAAACAACTTGCTCTAATTTGCAGTTGATCCTTGTCTATCTGATTTTGCTGGGAGTAGGGCTTTGAGAGTTAACTCTAGTTAAAAGGTAGAGATTATCATTTGGTCTTCTGATGATGAAAAAACGGAGGCTGTATCTCAGGGAAAGTCATATATTATAAAAAGGCAACATGAATAGATTAGAACTTGGTTGTTGTGCATAGGAATAACTTGCTTTAGCATGGTAGTGCTGCAAATATTCTGCTTTTAGCTCTTGGATTCACCTTTTTGTTCCCCATTCCACAAAAATATGATTTTATCATATAAGCTTCCTAGATTTTTTTCCTTTGTGTCTTTAAGAGTAAGAGACTGCTAATCATTACTTCTTTGATACTAAATTATTAACAGCTTAACTTTTCCCATATTGGGCCTGTTGTTTGCTACTGTAGTTCCCGTGGAGTTTTGCTCGGGGGGGCTCTTTTTCACTGTGATCTATCATCTTTTTATCTGCTAACACCGCATGCCATTCGGGGCTCTGGTTAGGAGCAGAACGGCTCACCTCAGGACAGCTGCAGAGATTTCCTCCTCCCCTGCCTGCTGTCTTCCCTTCCTCTCGCCTGAAAATTCCCACCCAGCATGTAGCAGCACAATTGCTTTACAGCTGCCGCGTTTCTTTTTTGGCATATTAAGGTAACAGGACTCTAAGCAAGTGGTTCATCAGTGGAGAAGCATGTTTGGGAATATCAACGATGGGTACATGCTGTTCATCAAATACCACCATTTGTCTGTACCAAACAGAGGTCCAGCGCGAACCCAGACGGATGGCCAGCATATCCACTCACATCAGCTCTCCAGTTTGGGGAAGAGGGGAGATGATCTGCTGTTGTCAGTGCACCATGTTGTCTTTCTCTCTAGATAATAACAATCACAGCAGTGATCCTTTTTTTTTGTAGTGTTGAGGTTTTATTTTGTCTTCCAGCACTAAGAAATGTTTAGCTACCAGTCACGATTTTAGAGCAGAAATGGAGAGAGGCAGAAGAGTCTATAAGGGAGTTGTTTGAATCTTTCTCTATTTTGATCATTGTTGGCTGGAACAACTTCTCCTTTCAGTATGTTTTTAGGTATTTCCTGACTGGCACCACAATGCCGTTAGTCATCACTGCTGGTGGTAAATCATGGCTCAGGTAAAGAAGCACGGATGTAATGGGAAGGGTTCTCCACTGCTGTTAAATTTGGTGCGTAAAACATCCTTCTGCTTGACAGCAGTAGTTTACTGTGTCCTTTCCAAATCACTCCTGGAGATTTCAAAATTGATTTTTGAAAGACAAGGGTGGGAGTTTTGCTGACAGATCACCAGCTGGTTTTCAAAACCCTAGCCTTTTATTGAAAAGAAGTTTTAAATCTCTCTTCCTGGTACCTGTTGCATTCACACTGAGCTTTAGCCTGTTTGTATCTGCCCATCTAATCATTGGCTTTTCTGTGAACAGGAGGGGTGGTTTGGTTTTTGGTTTGTTTTTTTTTAACAGCCTTTACTTACAGAGGGAGCAGGTAATATATGGACTCCACGTGTGTGGTTCCCTGCTAGGTGATGCTGGCCTTTTCACAAGTCCTTTGCTGATTTTGTGCAAAATATGGCGTGTGAAATTTTTGTTTTGATTTTGGCCAGATTCTTCTCCCATTGGCTTCATTGTTAGTGCTAATAAAACCATGGGAAATGTTTTGATGGATAGGAGATTGCAGTGACTTGAGGTTTAAGCTTTGATACTATATTGGCTGCTGCATATAATCATTGGTAAACCAAAGATAAAAAGCATAGCTTGTTTTAGAAAGTCATGGGCTTTTCAGAATGACACTTGGCAAATTTTGATACTCACATTGTCAAGTATTTGTCCACATATCAGTTGCTTTGTGCCTATGTTTACACTCATTTTGCCTTAGGGCTTGTTTTACTAAGTTGGATAAAGTGTTTATTATGTGGGTTGCAAAATACGTTCCTAATAGAATACTAAACCATGGTGCCACAATGGCTAGGAGTTGTTCGAATCTCCTGTTGTGCAACAAAGAGTATGGCAGGTAACCACAAGCCATCATGTTGGCTATCTTTTAGGGAGACTGGATGATTGTGGTAGGGCAGTACTTTGCTTTCCGCTCTCTGGTCTCCCTCAGCGTTAACTGTTTGCTTGGTTTGGCTGGTGGCTGCTGGCAGGATCGTCTCTTAGAGAGATGTTAGTCTCTTCTATGCCCAGAGCCTCCGCTCTTCCAAAATTAGTGGCAAATTGCAGCAGCTCCCCAGAGAGTGAAATTTGAATCACAACAGTGTCAAGATAGCTTGTCACGCTCGTTCTTTTAGCAGATTATTTTGGGGTGCCAGTACGTAAAGGTGATCTCTGCAGCAAACCAGCAAATTACTTTTTACTCTTTAACCTCTCATTCTGGGTTGACTTGAAGCTGCTCTCGTTTGTAGCCTGTTTATAGCAGTCGTGTGGACTCTTAGGAAAATTTAAGATGTATTTTGGAGGTCTGTTTCCATCTTGTGGAAGATGTGGTACTTTTGTTGTTTCAGGATATCTCCCACGTGTCATCTCACAGATGGCTCTGCACGTTCAGGAACTTTCTCACTTACAGATAGCTCTCACTATAGCTCATTTAGGAGCTCTGACCTCATGGAGGCTAAAGAATCTATTCTAATATACAAGTTAGGACACAATCCTTCTAGAGCCAGAGTGCCTCCTGGAGATTCTGCTTGAAATAAATAAGACTGAAAAAGTTTGCTTTCCTTAATGCAATAACATGTAGGAAGGTAGGTCTTGTATTAAATGACTTCACATGCGATAAGATGTGGTTATAATAAAGAAGGAGATTTATGTTTGCTATAAAAAGAAATGTGATCGTATTATGGTTTAAATAAGTTATTTGCATTTCAGATTTTTTTTGGAGTAGTGTCCTTAGGCACCAGCTGAACACTAGGTTCACGTGTGCCAGGAGCTGTAAAAAGCAAACAAGATTATTGCTGCTTCATGAGCCTTGAGGGAAGTTGTGACTTCCCAGGTTGTATCACTTCACTCTGCAGAATAAAAGAGTTTCACGTAGAACATTGTCCCGTCACTACTGGGAAGTAAAAATTACGTCGCGAATGGAGTTAAAAGCTATGTCATAGGTTGTTCACCTGATCAAAACCTAGTGGGCTGTTTAGTGGGACCCCTTAAGAGGCGTCTTAGGAAATCCTTTCCCCCCCAGTTTTAAAATGTATTACTTTTACAGTTATATTAAATACAAGCATTCATCTGACAGCAGGTACACCTGAGATCCATGGCTGTGTAAATAATGTAGATCTAGTTGACGTGGATGAGGTGCAAATTGGGATCACACGTCTGCCAGGGTGGAGTGATTCACATTCTCTAGTTACAGCAGTTAATTGTGGCTGCCCTGATAAGACTTGTTTACTGCCAGATCAGTTTGTCATAGGCCTGCAGAGCATCAGGACCTGGCGATGTAAGGGTCGATTACCTATTCTGCATACTGTTGCACAAGCAATTTAATGCGGACAAAAATCAAAATGCCTTCTACTTTCTGCTTCCGGATTGTAGACCTGAAATTCCTATTTCAAATTCTTCTCTGCAGAGACACCCAGGGAGCAGAAGTGTTAAAGGATTAAGTGTTCTAAAAACGCATGTTTTGAAAAAGAGTTTTTAACTATTGACGCCTTTTTTGAGCCTAATGAAGGGCTGAATCTGGCAATTGCCTTTCACAGCATTGTGCTGCTTATCACCATGCCTGCATGTGGTGACCCTACCCATTACAGAGAATTTGAACACTTTAAAGAAATGGCTGTGACCCTGATCAGTCATTTTTAGAGCTGGGAAATGAAACCAAAGCTCTCTAAAGCTGGTCTCTAGAGGAGATTGCAGAGATCACAGGGTCCGTCCTTGTGAAGGACCCGTTCTTGCCTGTTCAGCTATCGGGGACAGTGCTGGGAGGCTCCATGGAAAAGGCAGCGCGTTCCCCAGCTTCTGTTACCTTTTTGGTGTAATTCCCACGGAGCAGAACGGGAGCAGTTTGTCTCTGCTCCCGACCCTTGACTGCGCTCTTCGTTCCAGCCTGCCAAGTTTCCACTCCTTTTGTAGGCACATGCTCGTGCATGGAGATGGGAGGGAAAGGGCAGGATCTGCAGGGAGCTCGAGCACCCTTCCTTCCCCAGAAGTTTCACGCTGCTCGCACGCGTGAAGAGAAGGATGAGGCCCCGTACTGCCGCCGGGCGCGCGTGTGCAGGTGGTGTGAGGTGTGACCTGGCTGGTGTGATGCGGGTCCATCTCCTTCCTACTGCCCAGAGTGTTTTTCTCGTCCATCTTCCTCAAGAGCTTGCGGCTGTCTTTGCTGTCTGCAGGGTGCAAATCAACTTCAAGAAAACTGTACTTTAAAATAAGTTGTCGTTAGACACCCTTACAGAAGGTGAAGGATGCTTCTAAACCATTCCTTGCATGAAAATGAATCTTAACTGAAGCTTTTAAACCCCTTTCATACGTGGACCGTTCTGTAAGAGAACGGTTGGTTGAACGGTATGGCTGGTACCCAGCAGGGTCAGATTGCTGTTTTTTCCTAAATGGGAAGAAAAGGAGCATCGTGGCATGTGTTTTCTAACCCAGTCATTCTGGGTGTTCATACGCACGCTTCTGACAACCCTGCTTGAGTATCCATTGGTGCAGCATGTAGTGTCATGAAACAGCCTGCAGAAAACCTTTGTGGTAAAGTAACATCCTATGATTATCTTTTCTTAAGTCTAAGCTAATTTTTGTTTTAAAGCATCGCTGTCTAAATTGCATCTGTTCATCAGATTAAACAAAAGGAATCCAAGGTAAAAATAAAATAAAGGATTGCCCTGTGCAATTCAGTGATTGCAAATGATTGCTTCTTAGAAGCAGAATAGTGAATGTTTTGCAGCTGCCCCAATGATAACCTACAGCAACACTTGGTGCTCTGCCCCAGCGGCTAAGAACAGCCGAGTGCCGGCCCAGCCTGGCCATCCTGCCCTTGCCACTGCTTGAAACAAGGGGAAAGTGCCCTGTGAGCAGAGCGGACTCTGTCCGTATAGGAATAACTTTAGTCTCCAGGTTTGTCCCTGAGACAACTACACAGAGGAATTTCAACCTCACTGGCAAGAGGAGGGGTAAGGAATGAGCTCAATCCCTCAAAGGAAAATTCAGCAAACTTCAAAATAATGCGTCTTGATTGCCAATATTTTGTATAGGTTGCAATACGCTAGTGAACGAATGTTAAATTAGTATGTCAATACTTCCATTCCCCAACCTTTTAGGAAAGACAGTGTAGGGTAATTTAGCATGAATATAAAAAATTAAAACATCCAACACACGTTTGTGCACAGTTCGGTTTTCAAGGGCAGCTTGATCTGGCCAGAAAGTTTCCAGTCCCAAGCAGTGGCAGCTAAAAGATACCGTTGCTACCTTCACAGGCCTGGAAAAGTGCAGGGCAGTTCTGCACGTGTTTCGTGGCTTCTCTGTGTGTTCCTCCAAATAGGAACATCAAAATCTATTGACATCGTGATGAATTTTAGCTTGATTTTCTTGTTCTTATATGGAGCCCTACTATGTTGGGGTTGCTAGGATTCTGGGGAAAGGAGAAGACAGTCTGTAAATGGTCTATCTGGTGTGTATATGAAGGAAGGCTTAAATAAACCCATGGCATCTCAAGTGGGCCTAAATTTGGTCTGCACGTTCATATAATTTCCATTGAAACCAATTAGAATTGTATTCGCATGTGCGAGAGCAGAGCTGCTGATGCTACGGGGTTTCTTGAAGGCCGCAGGGTCGCTATTGCTTTGTGGGTCTATCTCTGCCCTTTAGGACTCACATACCAACTGTTTAGTTGTATCTTCAGTTTTCCTGAAAGTGCTCCTTGCAGACCAAGATTTCTCTGTAAAAGGTACAGTAAAAATGCAGAACAAAAGGGCAGTTGCTCTTGCGAAGAACTTAGAGCCTGAATAAAGAGGAAACTGTCACGGGGTACAGACGTACACATCGACCCTAAAGGGAACAACTGCCTGACTTTATAGGCACCTGGTTATAATCTCCATTGGTCTCGGTGGGGTCACCCACGTAGGGAAAGGTGACCGAGTGCCTGAGGATGACTTCACTGAGGCCTTAAGTTTTATTCTTTGCACATCTAATCCTCTTGACCCAATTGAATTCCTGGTGGTGGTGTGAATCTCCCAGTATTGAGTTCATAATAGAACTGGGTTTAATTTTTGTAGATTAGTAGCAGAGGCTTGTGTGGTTTTACAGTGCAGGAGTAACTGGTCATTTCCCTAAAAAATGATGAATTTGAAATCCATTAAAATGAGATATTTCTGTCCTGCGACAAGAGCTTAATAGCTTCTTGCATTTGTGTTTGGAAACATGTTCTTTGAACTTTAGTGTAGCGTTCAGCCAGTATAAGGGAAACATTCTTCTCCAGTTGGTAATAGGCTGTCTGGTATCTGTAATTCAGTTATTTAGCTTTAAAATTAACTGTATATATTTGTAAGTTTTTAATTAAGATGTGTTTCTCCTCAGAGCTTTTCAGAGCTTACTTAGATGAGCATCAAACACTACATAGTTTTGGTCTTTACTTTCTGCCTATTAGCTTCTCCTTCTCTGCTTATAAATTTCTGATGACAGACATAAACATTTACCTCCGTAGGCATTACTTAACTCTGAGATCACTTTGTTCTATAAATACAAATAAATAAAACCCCCTTTAATGGGTGCAGGGGAAGCCAGCAGCGAAGTGGTTAAAGGTTTTTGCCGGCAGACTGGCCAGCAGGAGCTGGCGGTGTGGAGTAAGGGGGACGCCAGCCTGTCTCTAAACTTTTTGGCCCTCCCTGAGTGCAGAGATGAAGGAAGAGCCCTCTATAAATCACTGGAGATTAGAGACCCTGTTCTTGCCGACTCTGCAGGGTTGCACTGCTTAATGTCAAAGCCTCACGTATTACTTTAACAGCACTCCTTTTCTTTATTAAATCCACTTTGAAATAAAAAAATGATGATCTTTCCAGTGAGGGGGAGAAGGCCTAAAAGGATTTAGAAAGTATCTGTTATGTTACATTACGGAGACTAATAACTGTACAGGGAGTAGGTAACATTTTTGCACCATTTCAGAAAGTAAAATGAATAGACTTTACAGAGTTTTCCTCCTTCAAAATATTTATTGCTGTTGATTTTGACTAGCTTTTGCGGGCTTCTTAGTAAAGGTGGACTGAGCGTGAAAGCTCGCGGGGATTCCCTTCCAGGTTTGCAAAATTAAATTTGCATCTTCATTTTTGCACGTTCTGCAGCATCTGGTTTTAGATGAATTTTTTTTAACTTTGGATTTATTCTGGCTGAATTTTATTCCGTCTTTATCTCCATCTGAGTATGATGAAGACATGTTTTAAACAGCTGTATCTGTGTCAAATGTCAGTGTTTGCTCGTAGCCTTGCTGTCTTGAGGACATACGGAGGCTTCTAGGCACTGCATATTTATCTACTATTATGACCTGATTTTCTTCTGATTTGTAGAAGTCACGTTAAGCAGGATATTATTTTTTTTATGTGCAAAGTTAATGTCATTGTTTATACGTAAAATACTGTCGTTTTTCCACATGTATTTAGTTACCTCATTTAATAAGTTGCATCCCAGCTAACAAATATTTGAAGCTAAAGGAATTGCACATATGTATTTTTTTCTGCACATAAGTGTTTCAGATCTTCCAGGTCATTTAGTATCCATTAGGACACTAAAGCTTCTTACTGTTTTCTCATTAATAGTCAAGTCTGTTACCACGACAAAAACAATTTCTGAGAGACGGGATTCTTTGAGAAACATCCCTGATGAAAGTCCTGGAAATCCTAACAACAAATGTTGTCAAGTTAGATTTCAGCGAAGCGTTTCTTTTTAACTGTGCAGCATTATGCCCCAGGAATGTAGTTTTTCTTTTAGTCTCATGACTTTAAACACAACATTGGCATGAAACCCATTAAGAATAACAGATTTATAAGCTTTTGTTGATGGATTCTGTTCAAATGCAGTAGAATGGAAGGTGAAAATATTTTTAGTCCTTAAACGTATTAAAAATAAACTGTGATTATTTTAATTCTGTACATTTGAAGTCATTTGCTTCTTTGCAACCATACTCGGTGTTTTTCTACGCGTTCACAGTTCATTTACGGTACAGTTTTGAAGTTTGGAAATAGTTCACACCTATAAAATGTGGTTTTGCATTTGCCAGGGAAAATGAATATTGTTTTGCAATGTATCTTATCCAAAAGTTGACAAGTAACAGCTTTTTTGCTAGTTTATTCTGACAAACAGCTTGAAGGTATCACCTTTGTAGGCGGCTGCCGCAATGAATTGCAGATACTCATTTATAGCTGTTTGTACTCTGTGTGTTCTTTCATGTGTTCAGGAATATTGCCCAGTTTGAAAGTATGAGCTCTTAAAATAACTAGAAATGGGGGTGGGGTCAAGATATTGTATAAACACGGCAGATTTCTGGGACTGGATATATGCATATTTAAGAATACAGCCTCGGTGATTAACATTTCACAAGTGTACTTTTTAGCCGAGAAAAGAGCAGAGCAGAAGGTTATCATAAGACCGTAAGCAGTGGTCCCGAAGCCGACTTTCAGACCAGCAGTTAGTGTTTTATTAGGAGAGAACAACTCTATAAAAGGAACAGGAGATTCAATCATAATATAGTGGGGTGACATGAAGGCAGCTGACAGCATGGCTTCAAAACCCATTTAAGATCCAAGAAAAGTTGCCACAAGTAATGTGCTGCAGCTGGGGAGATCGTTTTGGAAAAAGCAGAACCTGCCATAGCCCTGCGGATTTGCGTTCTGGAGCAGACCCGTCGCCTCGCACGGAAAGGCTGGGCTGGGCGTTTGTTACCACACACAGTCAAAACTGGGAAAGATCACTCGCCGTGTGTTTTTTGTGTGTTTTTCCTTCTCCTTTCTGAAAGTGGTTTGGGGAGAAGTGGGAAGCAATGACCAGTTTGGTGGTTCGGGTTGGAAAGAGAGCGAAAAAAGCATTTGCTGTGAAGTGCCGGAGCATGTACTTCTGGAGGGTGTTTGCTGGTGTAAGCAAATGCTTCCAAGAAGGGCCATTTTGAAAAGGGAAAGTGCTCCGATTAAGGAGTTTTTAACGATACGTAAAGAAGTGAAATGCAATGTAAAAGAAAAAGAATCCTATTTTCTTTCCCTTAATTCTTTCTGGTGTCTGGTGGTTTAATAAGTCACCATTCTTTATGTGAAACAGCAGTCGGCTTTGCTTAATGGAATATCAACTATCAGCGTTGCTGACTATGTCTTTCTGCTCTCTTCCTTTGATACCCATGACTGCGAGCCAAGTCCTGAGAGGTGCAAGCGTGTAGAAATCTAAGGCAAAACTGGAATATTTTAAAATTGTAAACTTTGGTGTGCTAAAGCTGTTTTGGTTTGTGACTGCTTAAATCCAAGTCATTGGTGAATTGGAATCATTTGGAAGTAGGATACTGTAGTGTGTCTAGCTTAAGAACGTTTTTTTAAAAGCCTTGCTACTTTGTTAGTTGAGATAGACTGTTATATTTGCATTCGTTAAATAAATTTGGGAGAAGCTTTATGCCTGCTCTTGTGTAAGGAAAGCATGTGGCAGTCTGTATACATAGCTTTAATTGGGAAGTGATTGACAGCTGCTTAGATGGACTTTCAAAGGGCAGCAGTATCAGCAAGGGTGGTGTCACTGTTTAGAGAAGAGAAATTTGGCCAAATTTGTACTAATCTGTGATCAAAATGGAAGTTAACTTAAATTTTGGCTGAACGTAGCGTGTCATTTATGGAAGAAAATGTCATCATCTCCCTGATAGAAGGTAATGCTAATTTAGGAATAAACAACATTTTTTTTTTAGTTCTTCTTACAGAGGTTGCTATCATACAAAAATACACTGCGTGAAAAGGGGCTCAAAGAGAAGAAGCATGATTAAAACAAGTATTGCTGGTTTTTCTAAGTAATTGCAAGGAATTTCTATGTGTTCTCTTCTAAAAGGACAACAAAAATACCGTGTAAAGGAAATTTTGGAATTAAACATGTAGGTTTGCGTTAATTCCCAACAGGGGGAAGAAGTAGCCAGTACTGAAAAAAATCCCTCAAACAAGCAAATCTTTCATTTTTAATTTATCTGTAATAGAAGCAGAATCAAAATAGTTACAGTAAGTGTTTGGAATTCCTTTTTTTATTAAAAAATTCCATGCCGATTGTATTTTTTGAAAAAAAACCAGAAGCATACGTAGAATTAGGAAATCCAGGCTACCACTATCAGCCTCAGCATTGCATTAAATTGACTTTAAAATAGGCACCTGGTGACACTGACACAGATACATGAAAAACGAGCTCCAGCGTGGGGAAAGGTACCGTCCTTCTTTCTGAAGCTTCCTCCCATCTGTGCCATCTTCTAAACACCCTGCTGGTAATTTTGCATGGTTTGGTCCTTTCGAACACAGAGTGCAATTGCAAGGATGACTTGATGAAAAAACATATTCTTCTGCGTTCTTGCTCCTTCTGCCACTTGACTTCTTGGTTTTCCCTTCTTTTGAAATTCCTTAATCTCTCTTTGGTCCTGCATCCTATGCAAAGAGATGGAATGAAGTGATTTAAGAAGCTGTTTTTTTGTGTGCATGAAAGGTTGGGGTTTATTTGCCATTGTTGTCTCCCCCCCATGCTTATGACTGGCAAGGTAACACAAAATACAATGTGCTACTTTGGCTCCTAGGGAATACAACACTGCAAGGAGGTTGAGGTTATTAGCAAAGCAAGTATCTGTCATTCTGAAAACAAGATGGCTTAAAGATTATGTACTAATTTCACACTATAGCATAGCATTACTGGTGCAGAAAATGATGGAGAATAAGCTGAACACTCATTTACCCATAAACCTTCAGGGGGGTAATGTCCTAAAAAGCCACTGAAATTGGATATCTGGAAAATGAACTCATTTTTAAGTGGGTCACAACATCTGTGATTATCTTGTTGGGATTACTAGCGTGATCATGCTGTGGTATCATCAACTCCTTCCTGTGGACTTCTCCCCTCTGCACAGAGGTTGGCAGTGAGTGTGTGCAACTGGTCTGTGGCTTGACGAGCACTGGTGGGTCCGGCCAGCACATATGCAGCTCGCCTTCATGGGTGGGTGGAAGAAGTACGTCAGGATGGTCTAGAAATGCTGGATACATCGTCCCTGCTTTAAGAAACGCCGACTTTTATTTTAAATTAGGGATAAATTTTGACACGTTGTCTTCCACCTATTAAAATAATATCAAGCTTTTCTACGCTTTTGTCTTCCTGCTTTCTAGGAGATATTTAGATGTTCCCAAGGCTTGAAAACGATTTAGAAAAAAGCAGGAAATTTATTTTAGAAACTGCCTGGAGCTTTGAGTCAAACTCTGTAGTGGACTTGGACCCTTCTTCTCTTCCCATCACCAGGAGTCCTGCTGAAGCGGGATCCAGTGACCTTGGGTAGGGAATAGGGTATTTTCTCTAAGCAATTTCGGATAGTAGGCCTAGCGGCAAAGTTTAAAACAAACTCATAACGAAAAGCCCCCCAGATAATCATGTTCACATTTCTTTGGAAGGCTTAATGTTGTCAGTCCACTTCGTGGTGATGACATTTATTTCAGACTTTTGCATCGTTCTAACTTGGCACTAGCCTGCTTTTTCAAACAGGAGGCAATTACCTTTATTCACCCCTCTCTTTCAGCAGGATTTGTCCTGTACGTATTGGCAAGGCTTCTGAGTCTGTGCTGGCGAGCGCTGTCACTTTGAAGACCCGCAAATGCGTTGCTCTAGCTAGATAACAGGCTGTTTCTTTTACTGAGGTATCTTGATTTGTCGGTCAAAGGACATGCTCTTTTTAGGTCATTTGGATCCTTCTTTCACCCCACCGTCAGAGCTGTATCTCATTCCTCCTCTTGAAATCCCTTCGTGAATATGTTTTTGGGGCAAACTACAAAGGATTTTAGCCTCTTAGCGGTTCTTCCTACACAGCCTTCTAAAAATGGTGCCTCGCTCCAGTCCTTGAGGCACTTTAGGCTATACATGTGGTGACTTAATCCTTGGAAGATGTGGGAATCCTCAAAACTATGTGCTGGGATTTGGGGTGGAATCTCAATTTCCTTCCTCTCAGATAGAGCACCATGAGAAAAGGCCGTGGTGGTTGCAGGAGCCATCTGTTAGAAACGAGCCGTGATAACCGGGACCCAGAGCGACCATTGCACCCCCCCGGCCAACCTCCTGGCTTTTGAGCAGAGAGCTGGAGTTTGCTCTCTTTTCCCTTGCCTCTGCCAGGAGATGAGGCGGGTTAGAGGAGAGATTAGTCTTGACTCCAGAAGCCTATGAAATTGGTATTTTTTCACTCCCTAATGGTAATAGCAGTTTTATGACAAAGAATCCTCTTTGCTGAGGCAACCTGTGGAAGAGCCTGTGCTCCCAGAATGGTTATCTTGAAAGGATTTAGAAATACAATTGACTGAAACTTGAAAAATGTGAAACACTTGCTCAGAAAAAAAGCCGCCTTCTGTTAGACTAGTTCTGTAGAAAGAAAAAAAAAAAAGAAAAGGACAAAAGCCAAGAACAGAGATCACACATTCCTCTTCTGCTTAACGCTTTGAACAGAGGTTGGCCTCCCATCACTGGAGCCCTTAGCCCCTTGTTGGGGCAGCAGGCAAATCATTACAATTTGGAAAAAATCGGTCCCAGTTTTAACCAGCTTGTTTTTCTCAGCAGCGGTGGTTGGGGTCACGGGCTCCCAAAGGTTATTTCCTGCCACGCAGTCAACCGGCCAAACAACATTGTTCTTGAGGAGTGCCAACTCCAAACAACATTATGCCCCCAAGCGATTGTTTACCTAACACAGTTTTTGCTTTATTTTTCTTCTCATGCTACTTTGTTTCTGTTCAGGCTCTCACAAAAGGTAAAATAGGAAATGGTAGAATACAAAGAAGTAGAGGACAAAGCAGTGTAAAGAAAAGATTGATGCTGGTTCAAACTTGGGGAAAAATGCAACGTATACAAGGGTCTGTGAAACCCAAAAAGGTTCCATTTTCGTGTATTTCAGCTTTGAATATAATCAGCTGATACGTGCTTAAATATTTTCATGCCTAAAGCACACTACAGGAAGCTGCAGAGAACTGAAATATATCGTGAGATTTATGAAGGAATGATCTGAAGAGCTTTCATACGTAGTTTATAAATGTCATCCGTATCTAAATACACAGTGGACTTGCACGGTAACCCAGAAAGAGAGAGGTCTTGTCATGAAGCATGACAAAGCAATTATTGATCTCACCGAAAGGGAAAGCAGTGCTAAAAAAGCATCGGGGACAACTGAGAGAAAAGGATGGAACGTGACAAGGAGATGGAAGGAGAGGCCAAGGACAGGTTACCAGAGAAGTGGGCCTGAATCCAAATACTCCAGATGCAAAATCCCTCGGTTTTGGTAAACTTGGATTAGCATTTAAGAACAAACAGAAGAACACAGCTGGCCTTCTAGCTCTATCATTGATTAAACAATATCTGAAAGTCTTTGAAGTCCAGAGAAGTTTGGGGAGCTCAGTCCTGCAGTTTATCTGGAAGGGTTGAAGTATTCCTTCCTGGTTTTCTGTTTTAGCACCTCTCCAAAGGGTCTTTCTAATGAGCTAAATATATAGAAAGGTGTAGGGAGAAACTCGGGATTCATGTATGGAAAAGATCTATTTAGAGAAACCCTGTAGTAATTGTACTCGAGGCGGTTTTCAGATGCTGTATCCAGAGACGCCTGTCCTGCATGACTCCCAGCTCCTCCGTTCAGCGCACAGCTTTCCTGTTGGCATCACTTTCGTCTTCCCACTCAGGATGTTGTGAGACATAATTTCTTCTGACTAGAAAATTACCTTTCCAAGCCCGATTTGTATATAAACACAGGGTTTTTTCAATACTGGGGGGAAGGAGTGGGACATAAAACCTGGATTTTCAGGCTATTATTGGTATGTGTAATTAAAAATTCACAGATGTGGGGGAAGAAATGAGATCTGGAGGTCAGAAGGCAGAAGTGGGATGCAGAAGACTGTGATTTATTTGTGATTCTTTCACTATTTCTCACGGCATGTAGTTGAATTCCCTCTTCCCTCTTACAAAATGAGAATAAGTCTATTTCCATAAAGTGTTTAAAAATGACCACATGGGAAGCAGTAGGTGTGAGCTATTAGTTATAACTGGAAAAAATCATGGGTGTTTATGAATGACCGAAGGCCAGGATCCATCCCATATGGATTTCGGCACCTGAGAAAAGGTGCTTGAATTGATCTCATCTTCTCCACTGACTTTTTAAGAAACTTATAGGAACTGTGTCCATAACTTAGTACCAGTTACGTGCCTGGAGCAAGGCAGGATGAGTCTGAACCTTGGTTACTGAAATACCATTATGCTTAAGTTTCTATCTGGCTTTGCACACTGGGCTCTCTCACTGATTATTCTTCAGCTGGACTTAGGAAGTCTTCATCTAATGAAATCTGTTGCTGTTGTGATTCCACATAGCCAACAAACAGAAGAATTAGCATTGCAAAATTGTTAATTTCAAACTGTACCAAGGATGAGAATTGTTCTCCTTTCATCTGGATTTCTCAAGCATTTTGCTCCATTCACTGTTGTCCTCAAACCCTGAGGAGATGGCAGTGAAGCTCCTGCCCTGTGGTTGTTTTACGTACTAATGATCTGTTCTTCATGGTAAACTATCACTAAATTGAATAATTTGAGGGAGGATTTATAATCTCTCAGAGAGGGCTCTTTTTGCTAGGATAGCAAGTTTTTAGCCCAGTCCCGAGAGGTTATTTTGAATGCCTTTAGCACTTCCTCTCAGTGATTAAATTCTTCCTTTATTTCACCATTATTACTTTCTTTGGATTAGCTTACATTCAGTAGATTTTGTGACTGTCACGATCTAATATGTTTGCCTGTGCAGTATCTGCCATGAGGCAACCAGATAGAGAGGCGTTGTACCACTGCTTGAAAGTTTTGGCATCGATGCGACGGAGGAGTTGAAAGCCCAAGCCTCCGATGAGCTGTATGCATAGGAAGTGGGAGTTTGGCTTGGCATTGGGAACAGGAGTGTGAAATCATGTGCGATGGTTACCGACTCTGCGTCACCTCCAAGCAGCCACTTCTCTCTAGGTAGCAGAGCCGTGCTGGTATAAATTACAGTTTTACTAACTGCCTTCAGAGCCAAATCAAAAGTCCTTTACGCAAGTACTGGGAGTTTTGCCGGTGTAAAATCTCCGGATCTTCAGCGATGAGCGTGAGCTTTGCTAGCTGTGTTGTGCTTCAGACAGTGAAATCCTGGGTGTATTGAAATCACTGGCAAAACCATCACTGACTTCAGTGGAGACAGGACTTCCTCCTCTGATTGAATGATATAGGGCCATGTTGAGCATTTGGTCTGGGTTCTTAAGTAAAGCTTAAAAATGCTTAAGTCCTTATAAAAAAAGGTTTTGTTTGTTTTCTTGTCTGTTGTTAGCAGTGGACGTTTCTTTTTTAGGTAAGTTTATGGTGATGTGTAATTCCGGTGTCCAAAATGCCAACTTCCTAGAGTAGCTAAGCTGTTTTCTGCTTTTGGAGCACTTGGTTACCACTCAACAAAGGAGGTCAACAACTTCTAGCTTAAGTAATGGGCAGTTATGTTTCAGAGCAATTGCAACAGCTTTATAAATATGAATATCTTAAATACCTTGAAGGAGATGCTCCCTACGCTACAGCATTAGCTAGATACCTTTATTCACCATTTGTATGAAGTGCTAGAAACGTCTGTCTTCCACTGGTAAACATTTACTTACCTCTGCATGTATTTGTGTGCATCAGACAAGTTGTAGAAGGAAAACGCTTATTAATAATGTTGCTAGTTTGAACATCAATGTTTGAAATATGAACTGCTGCCTTTCTCAGATGAGTGACTGCCTACTGAAGGGTGGCTTTCTGGGGTACAGGACCCTCCTCTTTGCAGGTGAGCTCTGCTTCTCTTGCGCAGAACACTCCGCAGGAACCCAGGCTCAACTACAGCTCGCTGGATGAATTAAAGACAGGTCACTTCCCTCCTGCTGCCTCAGTTTCCCTCTCTTCAAAATGAGATTGTGGTGGTATAACTCTTTCTTAAGAGCTTTGGGATCTATGGATATCAGCTGCTATGCAGCCCCTGGAAATTATCATCATCAAATAATTTTATGTTTAATAGCCAACTGTTCATACAGTTCAGAAACGACAACAGTGTCCCTGTGTTTTGCAGTGGCCACTGAAATCTTTATGGCTAATCTGAACAGGATGTTATAAACCAACTGGATACCCCAGATGACTCTGTGCAGATGCTGTATAGAGACATCTTCCTTATCAGTAAAAAAGAAAAAGATGTTAAAAAAGAGTTCTCTTAAGCCAGTGCTTTTAGAAGCATCTGAAACAGTTCTAACATTGAAGTAGTTGTGATTTATTTTTTTTATTTGATGGAAGTAATAACCCACTTGCAGATAAGTATTTAGGGTAAATTTAGTCTGCATTTGCTTCAGGTAGACTTGTATAGTGAGCTTTGTACCCCAAGTTCATGAAAATGGTTTATTTTGACTAGTTAGCTTAATAGAGTTTAGTAAAACCCTTTCATTACTGTAGCCACTGGCCTTAATATTTCAGCCCTCCCCTTTCTCCACAGCAGACTGCAGGAAACCGTGGTACAACATGCCAATCCCTTCCCTCTGTTTTACTAGAGAGGGGTTGAGTCCCACAGAATTTGAGCTCGTTTGTCATGTTCTGGTGCTGCATCTTCCCAGGCTGCTTTTCATGCCCTATTTTACTTTGACATCTTTCTTCATTTGCATTCTTCTCCTTAGCGTTTCTTACACACCTGCAGGTATCTTTTCCTTGGGTTTGCAGAAGGTCTTCCACCGCTTTTCCAGCGGCACTCTGTCCGTTCATTTGGATCCCTTCTTAAAACTGAAGTCTTCCAGGAAATTCTTCCTCCTTTGCTGTCACTAATAATCTCTCCCACATCCTCCTTTATCGTTTTTTCTATGTCCTGTTCTCTGTTTTCTGTCAGAGTTTCTGCAAGGCAGGGAGTGTGTCTGTTCAGATTGTTCTTTACCATGTATACTTTAAATATATGCTATGAAGTATTGCTTGTATTAGAACCTTGAAAAAAAGAATATCGAGCCTTTACAAATTTTCACCAATACACCTCTGATGCTTTATAACATCCTAATTCAAAGGGTACAAGCGGCAAAGACACCAGTTCAGCATCAGCTTATCTGGCTGGTGTAGATCATGGGTAAAACCCTGGTTCCTGTCTAGCAGTGCGGTCCTATAGCTACTCCTCCACATGGTAATAAATATTATGAAAAAAGCAGCCACTGCTCTTTAGGAAACGAAGTGAACTAGAAAGTTTGATTCTGTAATTTTCAGCTATGTGACATGTTTAATAGATGAGCTGAATTTTGTAGGGGTGTGTGCGTATATGTATACTGTGTATCTGTGTTTATTCATGTATGTACAGTGTGTCTATGTGCACACGCTATACATTAAAATACTAAAGTAACAGGACCAGATTTTTATTTTGCATCAGTGTGATATGAAGTAAGAACTCACTTGTGTTGTACTACAGTAAAAGTGGTAATAAAAGGACGGGATTTTAGGCCCGTAGCTAAATGGTTAGTTACACATAAACATGCACACGTATTTGAGAGCAAAGGAGAGATATGTGGGAGATAAAAGAGAACAAATGGACAACTTATAATTGCATGTATTTTAGTTCATCTGGTATCCAGATGATCATCCTTGATTCTGATGGTTTTGACAAATCAGTTTATTAGAACTGTAACTGTAACCCAGGACTGTGCAGTAGGCAAGGGAACACTGGTTTTGGGGTTTTTTTTTTCATATTATATTCAGTCATTTCATTATTGGAGGTAAATACTGCTTGTACTTAGAAACACAACAGCTGGTCTCATGTGAGAAGGCAATCCACAGATTAACTTGCCAAATGTATTACCAGTTCATTTCACTAGACTGAGAACCTAAGGGTATTTTAATAGTTTTGACCTTGATCAGACAAGAAAAAAAATGCCCTCATTCTCAAGTTGAACCTGCAACTTAAACACTGATCTGGTCTACTACAGCGTAAAGTGTGCCCCGGCAGCCCCTGCAGCCTCCTCGCGAAGCAGGCTGAGAACTGAGTACTCTCTAAAATAAATGGGTCAAATTCTGTGCTAAAAGGTGTAGTTGTGATTCTCAGGTTTGCTCAGGAGAAGAGACGCTTCAATTACTTCTTTTGCTGGTTTCAGAGCTGATTGCATAGGGTAGCCATGTAGGGGTTGTTACTGTGCAAATTTGCACTTGAGCAAGGAGGAGGTTTTAGTCACGTGTTTGCATGTCTAATTTGGCTTTAATGTAGATTTTTACGTTTAAAAAAAAATTGGTTTTATTCAAATTGAACGGCCAGGTGTGTGCGACCTCCTCACTGTACCCCAGAGCCATTCCTCCTGCCATTTGCAGACCTCGCTCTCTGCAGGCTCGTGGCCAAATTTCGCGCATGGTGCTGCCCGCTCTGGATGAAAAGCGTATTATAAAGAGCAGTTTCAGAGATAGGTGTGTATCCGGTGCTGGGGAAAGGAGCTTTGGTGAAAATGAAATTACGGCAGATCTTCCAAAGAGAGACTATTTTTTAATGGACTTTTCCCTGTAACGTTTTTTATTTCATGCGAGTCTTCCTCCGAGGAAGGCACAGTGCTGGACCCTGCAGCCTTTCGGGGCTGGCAGGACCATGTCCCGGCGGTCTCGGCCGTTGGTCTTCTCAAGCAGCCTCTCCTGACGGGTTTCTCTGTCACCTCCCTGGGGTCTTCTCACACCCAAACTTGCCCAGTGTTGAAAACTGGGCAAGATCAGGCCTGTTCAGTTGGGTAAGCTCACTTGTCAGGGCTCATCCAGGTGCAGTCCCTTGAATTTAGGTCTCCAGTGTCTGCACGTATACATGGGCCTGACTATCTGCTTTTCTTCAGGAAGAGTTACGAGTGCTAAGGATTTAAGGGTGGAACTTCTGAAAGCCCTTGACATTGGCCTAATTCAGTTTCCTTTGAAGTCAAGGGAGCTTTACCGTTGATGTCGTTGGAAGCGAAGCGCGGCAGACACTGAGCGCTTTCCAAGCTCCTGGCGCAGAGAAAAAAGGGTTTGAGCTTCCCTGTCCTGTTCAGAGCTGTGCACTCTCATCCGAGGGGCCACCTGGTAAAACCACTTCTCCGTTCCCACTTTCAAGTCTCTCCTTTCCTCTCCTTTCTCCTCCCTTGCTTCCTTCTGCATGCAGCACCGCGACCAGGCATGAGTACAAACAGATGAAATGACAAAACCTGGAAGACACCAGCCAGTCCTGACGCTGGCTGAAGCCTTAACATGGATTTTGTGGCTAACTTATCGTCTCATTTCTTAATCAGATCTTTTTCAAAGTCTCATGGTCACTTATCATTAATTCTCTGTAAGAACTCTTAGAAAGAATCTAGTTTTGAGATGTGGGATGGCCAAAAATGCTGTAACGCTTTTTCCATAAAACCTACATCTTAATTCACAGTCCTATGACTGCTTTTAAAAATAGCTTCTCCTTACATCTCCAAAATCCCTTCCCCTGCTCCATGATCTTTGAAGTGAGATAAACCAGACAAATATCAGGATTTTTTTTACTTTTTTATAACATTTACCAGATTAGCAAATAGGGATTTACTTTGCACTTCCCTTCCACTGTGCTGTTTCTCTAAGAGATAAGTAAAACTCTGTATTATATACAGCTCCCTGGTCTGCTAAGCATTGCATCAAGCTGTCGGTTCCTGCAAAGGAAGAACAGATCCTTGAACTTGAATCTCTGCAACAAAACCCCTTCCATTTGATCTCTAAACCTGTTTGTAATTGCCAGATCTACAAATTACATCTTCAGATGACAATATCCATATAAATATGTATATATCATTTAATTTCATGTAACTAAGACATCTATGTCCATGGCACGTTGCATGACTCTGCCATGCAGGCTAGATCCTGCCATCATTGATCCTACAAATAGTCCTTCTTTTACCTAAAGTTCAGTCGACTGTAATCATTTTAAAGCACAGATTAAAGATACAACTTTTAGATTCTTTACTTAAACCTTATTTTGGTTGCTTAGCTGTATTTCTGCAATACTGCAATCTATTTTTAGCCTATTCAGGAATCACTGTTTGCTATTTTGACCTGGTCTTCTAGTTCTGGTATAGATGAAATATGCACTGGGGATTGAGGTTGGATGGTTGGAACAGCGGGCTTGTATGGTCCCAAAAGAAATTCAGTGTTGTGATATTTTGCTGTTGGATTCAGTAAAAGTATGGGTTGGTTGGGGGTTTTTTTTTTGGGGGGGGGGGGGGGGAGAAGAATTAGACTATGCAGAAAATCCTAGATTTACATTTAGTGCCATTTCAAGTAAAAACAGAGGGTCTTTATTCCATTATTTCCTTGGGCTTAGAATAATTCAGAATCTAATTTTACTGAATGTTTAGGCTCTGTTCAATAAGAAGGCAAGAGAAGTTTCCTTACTGCTTTATTCTCCAACTGTGTTTACTTTTTCATAGTAACACAGATTTTATTTCTTAAGAATTTCAGGGTGATTTAAGCATCTATTAATGTCCATTTCAACATGTTTTTACTAGTTTTGACATGCAATTTCCTGAACACGCTGTGACACTTCCCACCCTCATATTCTTAAGGCAAATGTTGCTCCACCAACACCAATTTTCTTACTTGTTCACTAAATTTTCCTCTTTGATTCTGCTAGTTGGTGATGAAAAAAAGTTGATTTTCCATTATCAGCTCAGATCAATAAATCTGAAGGAGGAAAAAGAGGAAACCTCAACTCAGGGGAGTCCCAGTCAGCAAACATTTACTGATAAAGAAAACACTCGTATATCTGACACGTCATCAGCTCCCAGTGTTTGCTTACGCCCCAAGTGCTTGTCGCTACAAGAAACTTACTGCTACCGGAGCTGGGTTTCCACGGTCCCTCCGAGAGCTGCTTTTACTCAGAGCTTTGGTTACAAACCACCAAGTGAAGTACAGTGGAGACTGCTGTTTTCAAGGAATCTTTCTCAAAAGATGGGTGACTTCAAGGGACACTCTCAGAAACCCACCAAAATTGAAGTCAGTTGATGGTGGGAGTGAAAGAGCACTTCTTTTTTTACTGAAGTGTTGTATGAACTTTGCTATCATGGTGGTTGAAATACAGAAACATTGCTTTATAGGTGCTGTGGCTCATGGTTTTTTGGCCTTGGTACCACAGCTGGATTGGTATTTATTGTTGGCATTGGAGTTAGATGTTAATTTAAAAAAAAAAAAATCTGAGGATAAAATGATGCTGATAAGAGCAGGGAGTAATGCAGGCAAAGAATTAACCTCATAGTGAGGGAGTCATGCAGTAATGCTTTTTGGTTAGTGCTGTGTCCTGGTTATATTTCAGATAGGCTCTTAGTCTCATGAGCTGGAAAATCTTGAAACGAATACAGCAGGTTCAGTTGTGGTATCTCCACTGAGCAACATTATCCACACAAGAAGTCCTAAGGGGATGCACGAAGTTGCTCGAATGCTTTGGGCCTGGATTTAAACACACTTGCACTGCAAGTATCTGGAAAGAAATGAAAACTTTGTTTATTTTGCAGTGTGTTACTTTCTTTAATTATTCAGTAGACCTCTGGCAACTACCTGATTTATCTTCTCTTTGTCTTGCTGCTGTAGCGTTTGATTTGAAATGTGATCGTCAGTGTTGAAATGACACCTATGCAGATTAATTCCTTTTCCCACAAGGATGTCCGTTCTATATGGCTGTGTAGTGTCACTCGAGTATGGTTCCTCTCTCTTGTTAACGCCTTCAACATTGTAGTAAATATATAGGTTGGTGGCTGTGCAAAGGGGTTCTCTGCAACAGAGTTTAAACCCATCTCAGTATCTCTTGGGACTGAATGATGTTCAATGCTGTTATTTTAGAGAGAGCCTGAGCATGTCGTAGACAACTTTACAAATAATGTCATACCCTAAGTAGGGATTTGAGCTATAAATCTATTCTATACAACATGAAGAAGCACTTAGACCAGGCAGATGGCTTAAGTGCCATGCTAGGAAGTACAAGGTTTGCAAACAGTGCTTTGAAATGGAGACACAGCTATGAATCTTAGCAGAGTTGCTCCGAAGGGTTTGCCTACCTCAGTTTCCCTCATTTTAATTAGATTTTGTAATTTACAGTAGATTAGGGCTTCACAGAACAAATTGGGTGAAAGTCGAGATCTTCCCTCAGAAGATTGGAGACCTTCAATACACTGATATCCCTAATGTTTGCTCATTATTTTTGCAGGCAAAGAGAGATTTAGCTTTGTTTATCTATGGGATTAGTTGTTGGGATTGGCTTTGAAGCTCTGAGGATTATATTAGGATGTTTGTGCACAACACTTTAGGAAATCTTTGCATTCCTGCAAGTATTATAAACCGTGCTCATCTGCACAGTAGAAATAGTTAAATGGGAGCCGTGCAAGTGGCAGCCAAAGCACCCTGAAGCCCCTTTACGTCCATCGGGGACTGCAGCAGGGTAAAACGAGCTGTTCTCCCTTCCTGGAGGTGCGGGATCAGCACCTCATCCACCACTCCGTTCCACGTCAGTTCAGCCCCAGGGTTTCCCGCGTGGCGCAGCAGCGAGGATGCCCAGAGCCCGGGCGGGAGGACCACGTTGTCCGTGTTGCCCCATAGGAGGGAGACTGAGACCACCAACAAATTCCTTGTAGGCCACGGTAGTCACAGATGGTAACTGCTTTCAATCATGATGAACTGGGCTGGATTTAAACTAGTGATTTAGAGCTTAAAGTCCCTGTATCCTATTCCCATGAGCCCTCAAGTACTCGGGACACACCTCATTAGTTTGATGGGCGAGAGAGAGTTTTGATTCTCGGTGTTTGCCGAATGTCTGCCCTTTTTGTCTGCTTCGCTTTCTCCAAGGACTCCGTCTGATAAATCTCCACCTAATTTGAGATTAGGCTGTTAATTGAAAAAGGGGTCATTTCAATTTTTAAAGTCTGCTTCGCGCTCGGCCCCTGGACGGTGTTGAAACTAGTTAAAAGATCTAATCTGGACTCCAGGTGAGGGCTCCTGCCTGCGGGTGTGCTTTGCTGCCTGGCCGGGCGGCTCCGGCTGCTCCGGCGTTGGGAGCGTGTAAGGAACCAGATGGGGAGGTGCTGGGAGCTTTTGCGGCCGGGTGGGTGTGATGCACAGGGCATCGCGGCCCGGGCATCTGACAGTAATTTCGGTGAGTGGGCTGCGTAGGCAGAGGCTCTCTTGCTCTCAGTTCAACTGAGTTTTACCACTGGATGCAAAGATGCTCACTGTAAATTAAAATAATGATCACGTCCTGTCTGAATTGCTATTTCTGAGGATATGATTTCTATTTCTGATGTAGCCCGAGGAGGGACTCTTTCCTGGAGACCCGAGCGTCATCCTGAGCATGACTTGGTGAAGCACTGAGTGAAGTTCCCAAAGTTGAGCAGCCCTTAATACACTGAAACCGGAGCTGTTTGAGTTGTAGTCCGTAAGATCAAAAATGGGGTCGGAACCTAAAATGATTTTGAGGATATTGAGCGCTGCACACTTAAACCACCTGTTCTAGAAGTTAATGCAGCAATAAAAAAATGTAAAGCAGAAATGAGGATATCTATTTGATTAATAATACAAAAAAGCCTGTCTGCTTTTTAACATTTTGATGGGGGTTGTTTTTTTTAAGTTCAGCAATTTATTAACCGATAATGTCCTAATGGGTTCTTTATTTTTTTTTTCTTATAATGTTCATTTTTGCGTTTTAGTGTTTATTCCTTTTTCCTTATTTGGGTTATAGCATCTCATTTTTTCTGTCCTTTCCTCTAGGAATAATGAAAACCAAAAATACCACACAGTAATGAGAAACAATAGTGTACAAAGATTAACGTCACAAACCCATCACTGACCTCAATAACATTTCACAACATTTAGTTTTCATTACAGTGAAATGTTACTGCATACTTTTTACATGAACTTCTGAAGAAAAATATATGATAGGGCTTTCCAAAAATACACATATGTTGGGAAATAAGACTTTTAAATCAAGAGTTTTACACATACACTGATCACATTTGACGAATCAGATGTATGGTATTAATTACCCTGAACACACAGCAAACCGTCTTAAACATTTAGAAAACAAAGATTTTCTGCTTTGCTGATACAGACACGTGTCATGCATTCTTCAAAAGGTGCTTTCTGACTTTTAGTGCTATTTGCTCCCTTTGGATGATGAAAGAACATTCAATTTTTAAATTGTATTTGTAAAAAGTATTGCTTGGCATAGAGTTTAGGAAAGAACATTTAGAACAGGTTGATCTGTAACACCACAAGCAGTCTGTTTTCTATCAGTGATTCCTAGCCAGCTTATTAAACAGATTTATACAATGAAAGAATCTAATAACAAAAACATTCACCTCCTTTATTACTTGGCATTATTTATGGCTCTTACTTTTTTTTAGCTACCTTTTTATATATCGGAATCTGCCAACATTGTATTTATAAAGTTTATGTACTAGCAGCATTTGTTGGGCAGGGATTTGGGTTATTTTATGTTTCTTTCCTCCTACACTTATTATTACTAAATCTATATACAAATGCTTGAAAAGATTTTTAAAAGACCAAAAAAAAGAAACAATTCTGGAGAAATGGCATGTTTAAAAAATTAATTCGTTCTGGAGAAATGGAATTTTTAACGTACTTGCATTTTAAATATTCTCTCAATAATAATCAAAAATAACGGTGCTTACGACAGAACCTATTCCAAGGCTTTCTGTGTTCTCCAGAATCTTCAACGTTGAATCATAGATCAGGAAGTGTTTACACACTGTGAAATCAAAAGTTCCTCCTATGACTATCAATTCAAATCTCTAAATATCTATAATTACTATCCAAAGAACAACTTTGTCTTCAAGAGCTCCTTCCTTCCTTCCTTCCCTCCTTCCTTCCTTCTGTCTGTCTGTCTGTCTGAAGGCGACTGTGCTACAATGGCGCGTTTGTGGTGGTGAGATGGAGAGTTAATGGGAGCCATTGAGCTTTCTCCCGCTGGGCTCCGCGTGCCAGCTCTTGGCTTGTGCATTGAGCCAGGGTTGGGCCTGGCACAGACAGAGCCACGAAACGAAAATATAGTCTCCCTTTCCTATAGATTGTTCTTTCCTGGCAAGCCAGATCCGTAGCTTCAGAAGTGGCCGGGGCAAGCTCTCTCAATGGGCCTGCTCAGGGACATAACAACCTGGCATTAAAACTTCTTTTTTTTCGGGAAGGCTGCTGCTTTCTTTGATGCTCCTGTGTGCGCACAAGACGGTCCTTTTGCTGAAGTTAGAAGTGCCTCGAGATGCCTTTTTTTGTGTTCAGAGAGAAAAAGAAAGGATCACGTTTGAAAGGGGGGACTGGAGGTCTTATGGCAGCGCGGGACTCGGAGTTCCCGTCAGCAAACTGTGAGCAGAGCAGGGACGGAAGGTGGGCGCGTTGTTTGGCCGGAGCACCCCTGGCGAAAGGGAAACGGTTGAACCCTTGGAGATTCCTGCAGCAGGCGCAGGGAGCCGCTGGTTTCCCCGTGCAAACAATAGCAGTAAACTGTTAAAATAAATAAAAAGTGAGACTTAGAAACAGGGGAAGTTTTGTATTGAATTCTCTCGACTGAAAATTGCAGCTATTGGAAACACCCGGTTACGCGGGCTTCCCGCAGAGCGGGCTGCTCGGGGCGTCAGCTGGGGCAGGCGAGTCTGCTCCCCCCCTGCCCCAAACCTGAAGCTTTGCTGGTTTATAAATGATCAGTCCAGGAGCGGACGCTCTGCTACTGGCTCTCGGTTTGCTTTTGTCTCACCCTCCCAGAAACGTTCCTCCTGAATGCCCATGCTTTAGCTATTTCAGAAGGAAACCTTTATTTTTTTTTCCACTGAGGTTAACCAAGCCTCCTTCTGTTTTGCTGTGCTCAGCAGTTACGGCCAAAGTTTACAAGAAAGGTAATTACAGTCTTACTTTTAATTGTAATTAACTATGAGTAAAGAATCAAAATAATCCAGCTACTCTTTTGTTGAACCAAAGCATTATATATAATGTGACAAAGAAAATGGCTTGCCCTTCAGCCATTAATTTTAGCAGCTCTGTTATTCCTAAATTACATAAACCTCTGGTGTCAGAGGGGAAAGAATATGAATCAGCTCAGATATTTCATTGGAATACGTTGCCCGTAGTTGTGTCAGAATGTGCAATGCTTTTGAAGCACTTCAGATTATGATAAATTAGAAACACATAGTTTAGAAAATCGGGAACTCCAAATAAAGAGGTCATGAGTGAAAAACGTTGGTAATGAATTACGAGCGTCTCCAGGTCCGTATGATCCGTACCTAAACTTAGTCTTTTGAAGGGAATCTTCACCTTTTATTGCAAAAGACATTGGAGAAGCGTGAGCGTGGCGAGGAGGCTGAGCACGATGCTGCTTTATGGGGCAACGCTGCCGTAAGGAGACATTATTTGCCTGAAAATGGTAGGAGAGACGTGTGTATGTATATGTAGACGCACGTTGAACATAAGATGAAGATGGGAAACATTTTACCTCTCTTATTCCTAACTGTATTCATTGATTATGACCCAGAATCAAATTGGTCTGAACGTTTGGCCCTAACTGTGACAAATGCTGCTCTTTCTGAACTCTTTATTTAACTGGAATTGAACTCCTGTTTTCTTACCTGACATTTGCCTACACTGCGGTCACGTTTCTTGTGTACGTGGTAGACAGCCAGTCCCAAGGGACCCGAGGAAGTATGAGGATCAATGGCACCATTGGTGACAAAGAAAGAAGTTGAACCAATTCTTGAAAGCACAGCAAAATGTCAGATACTCATGTTTAAAGCCCGTACCAAGGCGGATTTTACTTGTGCTGCTGGCACTTACACAGCCAGAAATCCAAGCTGACACGGACCTTGGCAGCATTATTAGGGTGATCTTCATTTAAAGATGAACTATTCTTGAACAATTTCTCCACTGTATCTGACACAAACAGGCTTTTCTTCAACACCAGACGTGCATGTCTTCTTGCTCCAACTATTTTTTTCTTGAACAAACATATGTATTGTAGCCAATGCAAGGAAAATCCCACTCACTATTTATGTTTGAGTTCCCTATGTCCCATTAACAATATCCCAGTGTACTCATGACAGTATAGCATCTTGATCCAGATCCAGCACTGTTTTCCTGGATTCCCTTTTGGAGTCTTAAGAGCCACAAAGCAATTGGTCTTATTTAGTGACCTTCCATCCCAGAGGCTCTATTTTTTGGGCACTGAAATAGTTTCCTGTCCCTTTTTGCAGTTTTTGCTAAGTAGAAAGCACCTCTTACTGTGAATCTGAACTAAGAATATTTAGCAGGACCAGTAACAGAGCTAGCCACGTCTGAAACTTCATTATGCTCAAGGATTTTATCTGCTGTCCTATGACTCTTCTACATGTACAGGAGGTGTCATTTTGGTGATGCTACTGGCTGCCGTGCAAAGAATTATTATATGTAGAGTATGCTCTTTGAATATACTGGAAACGGTATATAGCTCTCAAAGGGCAAAAGCTTTCTGTAGGGAAAAGGACCCTGCCACTGCTGCCTTTCCTTCGAGGCTGCTCTCCTTTGTTGCAATATATAGACGCAGATACAGAAACAAATATATTTGGGGTTGGTATATATTTGGTATGTATAGCGTGAGTGTGTGCATATTAGGTTAAATGCCACCGACTGATTAGTTGAGTGATTTCTGCAAGTAATAACGTGGAAGAATAACAGAATGGTGACTGTTCATCCCACAGATGGGCTTAAAGGTGAGAGAAGGCGAAGCCGTAGCACTGCCCTCTCCCCCGTGAGCGCAGATTAGTTACTGTCTCTGAAATTGCTGTCAGTCAGCTTGCAGGCCTGCCGCGGCCTGCCCCTCAGATCGCAGCTATATTTGGCCCGGTGTAATCCCTGCGAAAACAAACCAGTGATTTGACCGAAGAGGTTTTGGAAGACAGCAAAGCAGGAGGGAAAATGGCACTCGATAGAATCGTTAAATTAAAAAGATGTACCCGAGCATAGAGTCTAACAGTTAGGCACCGCCAATTAGAATTACCTGCTTTCTTTTTAATATATTTTGATATTTTACATCACTGGATAGCCCACAGCTAATACTTAAAAAGAGTAGTGTAAAGAAATCTCTTGCCCCACCGTGTGCATTCAGACTCCATTGACGTTTGGCAGCCGAAGCCCTGAACGGAAAGCTAGGCCTTCTCGCCGGCTGGCGTCAGATTCCTTGTGGTTACCCTTTGTTTTTGTGGACACAGAGATTTAGATGTCTGCAGTCCCTGGAAAACCAGCAAGATGTCTGCTAGCTGGCTGGTTTCGATTCATTCCGACACCGCGAAACACGCCCCTTCGTTTCACCTCTTTGTCAGCAGCAGAAGAGCTTGGATGCTCTGCAAAAGATTTGATGACACGGTCAAAATGTTTTCACTTGAATGCAACCTGGTGGTGACCCCACAATAAAGGCAATGGGAAGGAGCCATGCAAAGATCAGACGCCAATAAAGCCAGCAGTTAACCTCTCCGGCCTGACTTTAAGGCTCTCTGCCTAAGAATTTGTAGCTGTATTTTAGCACCTAATACTGAGAGATCTGCAGCTAAAACCTTTCTTGGTTAATGTTTCCCAATTTCTCTCTCTTAGCTTGTTTGTCTTCTTTTCCTCTCCCCCCCCTTCTTTTCCTTTTTTTCTTTTTCTTTTTCAGTGTAAAGGACCATTAGGTACATTCTTCCTTGGTATAAATAAAGTCTTTGTACCGATTAAAAAAATATGTAATGTTATGGACTATCATTGTGTAACATTTATTGTAGTATATGTTAATGCAGATTTATTTTGAGATGGAGTCTGACTGTTTTTGTTAGCTTAGCTTTGGAAAGCTGGGTTTAAAAGCTACCCTCAGCTCCGTAAGTTTTCTGTCCTGTCAATGTCAGCCATTGATTTATCCAAAAAGTCGTATTGTTTGCAACAGAGACATTAAATCATAAAACAACTTTCATTGTATCCTGTGTTCAGATAGGCAAAAACATTTCCTAACTGTTAAACCAGCTGGTCTAATCTTTAATGACTTTGGTTCAGTGGCCAAATCTACTTCTTTGTGCTGTTATAATGCAACATTAGATTAGTTACTGTCTCTGAAATTGCTGTCAGTCAGGCTGTGTTTATGAAGGATCATGGTATTTTTCATAAATCATTTTTTTTCTTTTACTGTTTAAAGGATAATAGTACTGTAGCTTTGCAATTGTTTTATAAGGCAGTAATCTTGTTCCTATGAGGATAAACCGTGAGGCCAAAGGCAGCGCTTATCTCCGGAGAAGCCAGTTATTGCTGAGGAAATCACTACAAAACATCAATTATCACTACCGTAGCGCAGCTTTTACCCCTTTGAAATATCAAAGACAAGATTTTGTGTCAAAAATAGGCCATACAATGGGGCCCGTGAAACCACAATGCGGGATTTGTGGGATTCTTTTGCAATTAGTTGACAAGTCTTCTGAAGTACGTTTGCTTGGAAACCCGAGGCCAAAATCCTCAAATGCACAGGACCGGCGCGGGTCTGGTCCTGCGGCCCGCAGTCGGCTCTGCTCACAGAGCAACTGCAGGCTTCGAGAAGGGTCGTGCTTACGCCAACAAGAACAAGTCATTCTCATAAAACCACTCGGAGAATTTCTGGTTCGCTCTTAGCTCCTTCGTTCTATCTTTAACTCGGGCTGCAGGAGGAGGATTTTCCGGCTCTGCTCCAGGCTGACACAGCGCTCTACCTGGAGCGGCAGCACCTTGGGAGCTTATTGCCTTTAGCTAGACATTAAAAACATTTTTAGGCCTTTCTGCATTTAAAAGCAACCAGAGGAAAGCAGCTCGCAGCGATGATCGCAGCTCCAAGTCCGAGTTTTGCGAAACGTGAGCAGTCCAGGGCACGCGTCCCGCGAAGGTCGGTGTTGCACGCGCTGGCTTGGAAGTAACGTAGCACCTAGCTGGCAAACTGTTAAACATCCTGCGTTGATGCACTCTGTCCTTAAGAGGTTTATTCAATTAACAGTTTAAACTTTCATTATATTTTGCCATTTGGTGAAGCGGATTCTTATGCATTTAATAGTTTTATGCATTTACCCATTAGTCCTTTAAGTGGGCTGGCGTGGACGAGCTCTGCCGTTTTCCCAGCGGCGGGGCGGGCAGAGCGGACAGTGATACATGACACGTGTCGCGGCCGTTTGTATCTCCCTGACCTCCTCAATCCATCTCTCTGAAGGTTGCTCTGCATTAATCCCGCGGCAGCTGCTGGTGCAACCGCTTCTAGGTACCGGGGAAGGTAGCCAAGGGTTCAGGTAGCCTCTTTGCATGCCAAGCTGTAGAAGAGCCCAGATTGGCAGTATATTTTCATCAAACCCGAAACTTAGAAGAAAATGACATATGTTCTTTAACCTAAGGACTGCTGATCACTTTAAATACTTTAAATTAATCCAGCTTCATTTGTTAAAACTAGCATCATCTGCTTACCGACTAAGGGTACGCTTTTTTATACTTAAAAAACAGGCACCACAACAAATCTTGCAAATCTTACCCTGATGCTTTATGCAAGATTGATCTCAAAATAATTTTACAGCAATATTAATATTATATGTTAGTCCTTACCCATACTCCTTTTTAAATTCCTACTACGCAGGGTACACGGTTTTCGTTTCCTTACATTGCAGATATTTCTGGCCCTGCTGGGTCCGTACAGAAAGCTGGGCAGGTCACAGGATCTATCTGCGTCCAGTCTGCTTTACAGGGAGCTGAGGGCAAGGGCAGGAGGCTAGCCCGCTCCTTTGCTTAATCTGCAGGTAAATTCAAGTACTGAATGTGCAGATTCTTACTAGTATCGGAGGCTTCTGTAAGCCAGTTTTTCAGGTCTATTTGGCTTCTGGTAATGGCCGAGAATGAAACGTTTGCTGCCTTAGAAAGGTATTTTTAAAAAAGTAAAATAGGTAATGGCCACATAATTACAAAAATGTTCAGAAATGCAATAATAAATTGGATAGTCATTTCTTGTAGAAACCCCATGGAACAGTAACTCCTGCTGGAGGCAGTTACTTCGGAGCCCGAGGAGGGACAGAACTATGGCTTATTTTATTTCTGGCATTTTGTACTGAAATAATCAGCATATCACATCGTGAAAATAATTACTGCAAGGTCCTAGACCTTTGAACAGCTCTGTCCTCTTGCAAACAACCCTTAAATCAATGGCCACCAGAGAAAAGGCATTCCTGGTGCAGTGCCCTCAGAAATCACTTCCATTTGGGTTTAATAGAGCTGGAGTCTATTCCCTTAGGGACTGTTGCCACCCTTTATTTGCCATTTGTCTCTGGTATTGAGGCTGAAGTCAGAGGGAAGAAACAAATTTGCAAAAATTTGCTGATCAGCTTTTATACTATATGCAGGCAGTGAGTAGTTACTTTTGTCCCAGCTTTATAGGTGCTATTTGTTTATAAATTCTCCAGTAAGGTCAATGTCAACAGGGATGTCAGAGAGTATTCAGCTGCCTTTAAAAATAATGAAAAATCTAGCAAAAATCCCTTGCGTGAAGGGTTTCTGCACGCTCTCATTGCTTCTAGCGCCTTCTCCTCGTAATAATCGGTGTAATTATTATACCTGTGTTAAACTGAGGAGATTTAGTTGATGTAATTTACGGGAACGTGAGTATTTGACTAAAATGCAGTTGATGTCCTGTGTAAGAAGCAGCCAGCTGACAGGGGAAGGAGACGTTAAGTCAGCGTTTTTGTATCAACAGGCTTGAAAGGATCTCCTGGGTAGTTTCTGAAATAAACCCAGCTGAATCATACCCTGCCTGCTCGAGTGGTTTCCTACTGAGTGAGAAAGGCACGGGCTTTCCTTTCAAATCTTGCGATGAAGCCACGCAAGGTTTTATTTGAGATTTAGTCCATCAGAAAGACGTGGTGCTGCAGCTTTTAGCGGCAAATCTCATGGAAACACTGAGTATCGATTATCTGTAGGTCTGGTGACTTTTTCTTATTTCACTTGCTGGTCCGCTCACTGTAAAGGACAATGCATGAAAACTCTCGAAGTGCAATATTAGCGGAGCACGCAGCTGTTTTCCTATTTCTCATTTTTCTTTCTATTATTCTTTCTTATATTGCCATCGGTTCCCAACCTGTTTGTTTAGAGCATGGCGTTCTGGCAGGTTGAGCTTCTCCGACCGTGTCATACGCCCTGACCGTCGCAGCTGCAAAACGAGCGCCGTCGGGGTGTGCGGGGCTGCTTGGCCATCTCTGGGCTCCTGCCTATGTTCAGCAAACGGAGCAGCTCGCCGAAGCTGTTCTCCGCTCCCCGGCAAACAGCAGTGTTGTCTCAGGCGTTGCTTTGCAGCAGGCTCCTCTACTGCGGATGTATTATTTTCAGCCAAATATGACCACCTGCAAGTTTGTGCTGGTGTTAGCATTTTCATCTTCCCCTTTTTCAAATCCAGCTGGCTTTCCTTTGAAGTTAGTTCCCTCATGTTAAATGTTAACTATAATTTCTCTTGGCCAAAGAAACAGATAGTACATTCTTTCCTGTCTGTGTGATAATGGCCACAAGTGTGCTGGCTGCCTTCGGCCCGACCCACCACTGCAACTCGTTTCTCTCCTCAAGAAGGAATGTCGACGCTCAGCTCTGCCGCAGGGAGTGGGTTTATCCTGCAAAAAACCTCCGGGCTGAGCCTAGCCCTGAGGACTGTCTCTACACATCGGGTACCTGGTGTGTCCAAACCTCTCTTCCAAGACTGGCATGTGCTTCAGGTAGAGAAAAATTACCAAAAAAATCACATCTAGGGGTAAATTTTGAACAACCCCAGAGTTCAGGGGTTTTTTTCAGGTTCGTGCAGGCTAATGTTTTGCTTTTTCCAGCTGTACTAGCATTTTTCTAAACATATTTCAGTGCTTATCCTTGCATTAAGCACAATAGCAATGGAGGGGGAGACTTGTGACCATTTGAACTTGAAATCCCCAGAGAGCTTTTTATTCTAATAAAACAGCAAAATATTGGATACATGACACCCCTTACATCAAACTCTATCATATTAAGGAAACCTTAGAACTCTGGTCTGCAGTCTGGCCTGATACATTACAATTCATCTGGGATCAGTATAAGAAATAATTATATCTATTTATTTATTCCACTGTCAGAATGTTGACACTAGTTTTTCATATTGTCTCTGTCATGAAGAATCGTAATTAAATAACATGTCAAATGTATTGATCATACATTTATAAATCTGTTTGATATATCATAGAGGCTTTTTCTTATTAGGAGGTATCACAAGATTAAAACTAAAGTTTGCCAAGCCATCTACCTCATTCTACATAGGACTTTTTCCTCCTAATTAACCACAAAATTTTGATGGCTTGTCATTCTGATATTACATAAAGTAATCTCTTCCTTTTTATTTCAAGTTCAGTATACCATTTCCCTTCGACCAAAATCTGGCTAGATATGTACAATCATATTAGGCTCTGTATGTCATTACATACTTCGGGGGGGGGGTGTTTCCATTTTTCTGTCCTAATTCCTCTACTTAAGAGGCACTGTCTTATCACAAAGAAGATCAGCTAGAGATGGCCTTCCATTTTTGTGCTCTTCCCACACAAAACAGAGAGCAGGAGCCTTGACCTCCGTCATTCCTTCCCCTCTCTTGGTAGCTGCGTGTGGACCCGACCCAGATACGCGAGTGGTTGCCGGTTGGTGTCAGTGGCCATGAACACATGAACGTCTGCCGCAGCTCCAGCTCCTCAACACATTCATATCTTTGGGAAAATAGGTTTTTAGGGAGGTGACAGGGACAAGAAATATCAGTAACTTATATGTCTAAATGGTACTGTTTCTTCCAGAGCAAATATAATTTGCAAAGAATCGCATTCTCTGTATATCCCACACACTACTTCAAAGGATAAAAAGATGTAAATAAATAGGCATTTGTTGTCCCTTTTTGCTGTGTTTTCTCCGTTTTCTGTAAGAACATAAGCTAGAAAGGTTTTACTCAGATTTGGTGGCAGAACACATGCATTAAGATTAAGTTTCTTTTTAAAATTTGCATTCTTTGCTTTGTATGTTTCCTAAATGGGGCAAGAGGGTTTCTTAGTATGTCTTAGTATTAAAATCTAAAGTAACAGACCTTCATTCTAATGAGCTTTGTAAATCTGACCTAAAAAGTGTCGCCTGGAGTCTTTGAAATGAGTTTCCTACAACTTCCTCTGATCTGATTGTGTGTTTTAGGGGAGGTTAAATGGGTTAAGATTCTTAGCTGTCCTAAAGCCATTGGAGTGATTCCTTATTAATCTTTTTCACCCCCTAAGACATCATCTACAGATCTAGGCGGATTTAGTACATAAGATAACATAGTCAGCCCTGCCATAACGATCCACACAGCTTCTGAAAGGACAAAAGGGTGACAAAAATATGCAGAAACCCCTCCAAAGGTTCATGTTAACAATACTTTCCAGTCTTTCCCTCACCCATATTCGGCTCTTACTTGTTGCACAAGACAAGTTTTATCGTCATAGGATAATATCTCTGTAACTTGTGATCTAAATTACAAAGGAGCGTGTTGTGCTCCGTGTCCTATGGCAAAACTTGTGAGCAGAAGACAAGGTCTTCGGTTAGCCCTATTACCGCCGATAACCAAGAGCTTCTTGTTTCTGCAGTAAGGGTGCTTGGCCATGCCAGCAGCTCCTCCTCCCTGCCTGCTCCCAAACAGCTTTTCCTCCGAGTCTCCTCTTTGCCGCACCCTTGGTAAGGCTGCTAAGGTCTGGACGGAGGGACTATGCTGATGGCGAAACTTTCCAGAGCTTTAATTCGGGGAGAGACATTTCTTTTCCACCTAGTAAATAACAAAAAAAAAGGTAAAAATCCAGAGACAGTTGCATTTGTCTGAGTGATTGATGCTGCTGTCTCAGGCATTCTTCCATATAACAGGACAGTTCAGGGCCTTTGCTTCTGGTGGGAAGGTCATACAGTAGTGCTGCAATTTTTTTACCATAAAAATGCCTTTTTTTTTTTTTTTTTTTTTTGAAGAAAAAAAAATCCTGTTATCCTTTGACATCAACCATATATTTTTGCCTGATTCCTTTCTATCCCATTCAAGTGTCATATCTGCATGGCAGCAATGGTGTTTCCAGTTCCACCCTCTTCTGCTAGAGCTTATTTGCTCACAATTGTTTGCTGTGCAATAAATTGTAAGTGAGGTCTCTGGCCAGAGGATTTTTATGTGGCTGTCTAGCGCCTAACAGCATTTGGGAGCCTTAGGTGTTGTACAAATAATGGTAATATAATTTTGGGGATCAGCTGCCATTTAATCAACGTCAGGAGATTGTCAATTCTTTCCATGATTTATGGTTGTAAAAACACAGAATGATTTGTAAAATAACAAGAAGTATCCCCCCCTGAACAGGGTATTTTGAAAACACAGCAAACTGAAACACGAAACTATTTTGGAAGAATTTTCTCAGGATTTTGAAGTGCTTGCCTTAGCATTGAGCTCCCTGTTGACATAAGTGTTCCTTAGTCCTTTGCAGGTGCTACTGTAGTCTCATGGAGCTCTCAGGAACCCATTACAGGCTTTTGGCCTCAAAAAAAGAAAAACACTTAAAAATAGCGAGTGGCTTCTTCAAAGCTGGAGCGCCCTGATAAGTAACCTAAGCGTACGGTTTTCCATGTGTTTTAACGCTTTCTGAAATGTAAGAGCCCAGCCCCACAAACACTGTGGGGCCAACGGTCCCTGCAGTTGCCATCTCACCAGGGTAATCTCTCTGGCCTCGCTTCAACAATATACTTAAGCGTATGCTTAACTTCTTCCATGCGAAGGAAAGCATTTAAGCACGGTTCTTAAATCTCGGTGGCTCTAAATCAAGCATATCTTTTAAGTGCTCTTCTCAACTGACCGAATGTCCAGTGGCAAATCTTTCAAGGAAATGGTGCTAAGAACTGAATATAAATAAAATATTGCGTACCTAAACCAGGCACTCGTGCACGCAGACACGCGAGCTGGTGGGGAGGTGGGATTCTGCAGGACCCTGCCTGGCTCATCTGCAAATTCACCTGGGCCCCAGGCTGTATCGTTTAGCCTTTCCGCACTGGTTTGCCTGTCTCTAAAATGGGACTCATGGTTTTATTTTTTTCCTGTGCTGCAGATATTATAGGTCTTCATATTTATAAAATGGATTCAGGTCACCAGGGCATCAGCAACTTGTAAGGGCATATGCTTGCGGTTAGCTGTGTATGTTATTGTATCTTGCAGATACAGCAGCAGTAGGAGCACTTCTCAAAGGAGATGTAGCTGTCACTTTTTAACAATATTCAAAACAGAAATTATTAAATTATGCACGTATTTGAAAAGCCGTTAGACCTGTTTATGGCAGAAGA
Source organism: Haliaeetus leucocephalus (assembly GCF_000737465.1). Classification (NCBI taxonomy): domain Eukaryota; kingdom Metazoa; phylum Chordata; class Aves; order Accipitriformes; family Accipitridae; genus Haliaeetus; species Haliaeetus leucocephalus. The sequence goes on along the minus strand of NW_010972831.1, from coordinate 6,577,187 downwards.
TGAAAAAGCTCAAGCTTTTCTAGCAGCTGTGAAGCAAAAATTATGACTTGAGTCGCACTCTGCCCAATAAATGCATCCTGCATCTGTGATTGCCCTTCTGGTACTTTTGACACCAGCAGGCCAGGGATTTTTGTGTGCGTGGAGACCAGCTTTGGAGTCTGCAGAGATGTTTCAGGCAAAATCTCAGAGAGCTCAGGAATGCGTGCTTTATTAAAAAAAAAAATAAAAAAATACACTGGAGGCAGTTTAGGTATTTAGCCCCTGAAGCATTTTTTGTATCTCTTAATTACTTATAATCTGACTTTTCTTTCTAATTGAGGCTCCTGGCATCTGTCTAGCTACCAATACTCTTAACTACTAATTTACGTTGCAGTTGGCACCTGACCTTACATGACACATGTAAGACTCTTAGGCAGATAATCCTGGCTTCTTCTTGAGACTTATGTCGCCATGGAGGGGTCAGTGGTGTGAGACAGCACAGCTTGAGGTGCGAAGTGCCGCGGCGGCTCACACACTTTACCTAGCTGAGTCTGGGAATCCCTTAACAGGCTGATCCGGGCTTTTACACAGCCAGTCCTCCTGCTTTTGTCCTGGGCAGGCATTTCTCTGCCTGTCACTTACAGGCCTTAAAGCAGCATGTCTGTGTTGGTTAATTTGCAGACATCAGTAGACACATTTCACACTGAATTCCACCCTGTGGGGCCGTGTCTAATTGGACAAATTTGAGCAGCAGGCAGAAAAGCCACCTCAGCATGGAGCAGTGATATATGGGCACAGGCAAAGGGTTGCAATCTTAAAGACACAGCTCCTCCGCTCGCCTGCCCGTGCCCGCCAGGCTCCCAAATTTGAAGCAGGGCTGCCCCGACGAGCGAGGTTTAACGTCCCGTGGCATCACCTTGGTGCTACAGGGTTTTCCAGAGCAGGCACGTTTCTCTCTGCGCGTTCGTTCTGCTAGCGAAGCGCGCTCTGAAGGAGCAGGAGAGCGTTTGCAACTTTGCAGCAGGGCAGGGGAACGTTAACGTTAGTCCAGCCTGAACCCCTGAAATTAAAGGCTTGTTCAGCTTTAAACTGCACAGCTGCGATCCACATTAGAGTTTCTTTCGGGGAATTTCCTGCAATATTGCAGCAGGCAAGGTGAAGCGAGGAGGCACTGTTATTAGCAAAAAGAAAGGGGGAAAAAAAAAAAAAGAGAATTTCAGAACCTTGGCAATAAAAGTGAGTTGAAGGGTTGTTTCTGGTCATAGATGTTTCTTTTCCATTTTATGTTGCTTGAGCATAATAAATGTCAGATGGCTCGAGTAGCATGTTTTATTAAAATAAGTGAATTTGGAGTTCATGAAAGAGCGTTGCAGTGATAGCGTTGCGCACAGGATGGCTTGCTTTGTGCGGGGAGCAGGTAGGGGGGTCCAGTCCGCCTCTCACCTGAGTTTGCAGGGACAGTTTTTAGAAGGGAGAAATAGCCTGAAATGCTATTTCCACATAGTTGCTCTGGTTTTGGTGTCTCTTCCGAGATCGCAAACAAAAGTGCCATCTAATGACAACTGTAAAAAGCCTGTTGGAATGCAAAATTGAAGAATATTATGTGGTTTGGTTGCTTTTGTGTTGGTTGGTAATTTGGATGCTTTTGTTAAGTGGATTGAGACTCTAACTAATTTTTCATAAATTGTGGAAGGGCCACCAGAAGATGATGGTTTTCTGGTGTCGCTTCTCTGCTGTTCTGGTCGTGTGGTGCAGGTCAGCAAAACGGTCCCCATGAGAAATCCAGCTCCCAAGTGTCTTGTTTTGAAGTTCATCAAAGTAATTTACAAAATATTCAGTGTGTCCTCCCAGTGTAATTGTTTCTTAGAATGCATTTATATTAGTGCGTGCGTTCATATTCGTGACGCCCTGATCTATTACAAATTCCTCACTTGGGTTTTGGTTTTTTAAATGTCTCTGAGAAACATTGCTCTATATTCTGAATTTTCACAGGTAACCGTAGTTCTGAGAAGGATCTTATTAAGCACAAAAGCAAAGTGTTGACACAGCTTCCCAAAGGATGGCTTTGGTGGCAAGTGCTTCCATTTTGCATCAGTCAGACTATTGTGTCGTGAGTTTGAACTTGGACCAAAAATTTCTGCCTGACTCAGAGTGCAGAGAGCTCGCTGGGTGCAGCAGGCTGCACCAGAGAAAGCCTAGGGAAAAGGAAAAGAAGTGGTTTGGTAGCTTTGGAAGGATCTGGCCAGAGTTTTACGCTAATACGATAATATATTGGTGCTTGGTGATTTAAAGACGTACGAGCCTTTGGCTCTTCACGCAAGCGGAGCGATGCACAGGGCTGCAGCAGCAGCACGGTGTTGAGCAGCATGTCCAAGGAGGCTTCTCGGCTCTGCAGCCACCTCTCTTGCTGCCCCAAAATGCCAAATTATGTGGATGTCATGAAAAGGTCTCTGCCAAATGGCACGGAAGCGATAGCTTCAACTGATAGAAACAGTAATTATTGGGTTTTTTCTGTGTGATTGATGTCTGTTTATATTTAATGTAGTCACTAGATGAAAATGGATGTCTTTGGTTAATCAGATATGGGTTTAGAAATCCAAACTTAAGTCATTCATGTTGATATGGTTGAATTTCCTCTTCTCCTTGCGACCTGTTCCTTCAATCCTGTAGCTTAGATCTGAGGGTTTGCTTTACTTAACTTTTTCCAAATTGAAATAAAAACCAGCTTACTTTAACGTATATCATGGGAGCACTGTGGATTTTTCCCCCTCCGGGCTACTCAAAACAAGCCCTAGGCCCAGCAGTACTGAAAACTTCTGCGAAGCTGAAAGCGCAAGATTTAATGCCTTGTAACTTTAATCTGTCTCCATAATAAATTATTTATGCAGAATGTGTCAAAAAGGCATATGTTGCAAAGCAGTAAAACTTGCCACCGTGGTGGGTGAAGGCAGGGGAGGTCGTGCCGCTGCCCGCCGGCATCCTGGGCGGGTGGCAGAGACATCAGCTGCGATTCAGGCTCTCCTCTCTTGTCACATTCCTGTTTTTCCTACGGGAACCGTGCTGCTTCCCATCACAGCTGATGGGAGTCTTCCAGTGGAAGCCCGCTCAATCCCTTAGAAATGCCATGATGCCTACAAATACTAGGATGTGTTTAAAAACGCGTTAAGCATTAGACCAACAGCTACTAGGGTATGAACAAGAAGGTCGGAAAAAAAAGAAGCTAATAAATATTCAAGGGCCAGTTTTTACCTTGATGGGGAAAGGCACGTGAGCGGGCAGGGAGGGAGAGTCCTGCCGGGCAGCCCGGTGCGGGGAGCCCAGTCCGACCCCTGACTCCATCACCCGCTTACTCCGCTATCCTGTGGGAGTGACGGGACTTCTTCTGCCCTCTCCATCTCGTTTTTCTACTTCTGTGAAACGGCAGGTACATCTCACGTACCCAGTGGGATAACCGATGAGGGCGCCAGCCCCGTGCGAACCCCAGCCTGCGCACCTCCGAGCCGGCACCCCACGCTGCGTGCATCCATCGGCAGGAACATGAGTAGCTTGCATAGAGACTTGTAAATATGAATTGTTGCTTAAGTGCCAGAATTATAATTAAAAAGGTTTTCTCTTTTGGCTTTTGTCTACATACTTTCCTAATATTGTCATTTGGCAAAGCCGGGGTGTCTCTCACAATGTAATTGCCGCAGAACATTTCCTTGAAAGAGCAGCAACACCCCGCCTCCTCCTAACACTTGCATGTGGAAAGCACCAACTGTTTTATAGGCATTAGTGAATTATGCTTTTCAGTGCAAGGAGGTATTAACTGTCTGTACAGCTGAGACAGCTGTAAAACAGCTTCTGAGATGAAGTGACCTGCCTGAGGCTGCACTTTGGATGCCGTAGCAGAGGCACAGAGCTGTGGTTGTGCCTCTTCCAGAGAGAAAACACAGAGGCTTTGACAAGATAGTTGGTGCGTGTGTATTATTTTCCTTCTCTTCCTCCTCTGCAGGAGTCTGTATGTACGAAGGGACCCGTCTCGTCCCAGGGCAGCAATGCCGCCGGCTGCGTGTTCGTGCCAAGCCGTGTTCGTGCGGCCCCGCTGCTCCGGCTCCCGTTACCGGCTGCCTCTCTGCCTGGTTTTCGGTGGGAAGTTGGGCTTGCAGGGATGCCAGGCTTGCTCCTCTCCTCGGTACTGCTGGTGCTTCCCAAGCGTTTAGGTTTTTAAAAAGCCAAAGGGCTCTCCTGCCACCCTGTTAAAGAGCGCTGGGTAATCCCTTTATGTAGTTACTGGCAGAGCGTCACAACCTGCACGGAGAACGACTGAGAAATACAGGTGCCTCCCTGTTAGGGACTGAAGCAAAAAATACCTCGGGGTTCGTTTTTTAAAAGAGCGGTTGTGGTAGTACTAGAATTAGTAAATAAACAGAACAGATCTTTAAAATCAGTTGCAGAACATGCTTTCTATTTTTGGGCAAAACTTTGAAGATCTGGAAATTCTCCAACTGTTTCAAAACGAAACCTTAAATTAAAAGGATAGCTTTTGGGGAGGTTGTTTAATTTTTTTTTTTAATCTTTAGTACCAAGAAAATTAATCTTCTAGACAGGGCTTACATTTGAGGCAAGAATAGTGCATGGCAATTAGGACTTTTTGCCCCCTTCAGACTGGTGAAGCAAAGTTTGGGGTAATACAGGCTCAGGTCTTCAGCTGGCCTAAATTAGCACAGCTCTGTTCAGGCTCCATCTGTAGGCCTATATTACTGTTCCATTGCAGCAGATCTCATTTATGACATGTTTTTAAAGCAGATCTGTGAAATGATCCAGCTTTAAAAAAATAACACTAATAAGGGTGTAGTTACATGAGCATCTTATCCTGCAGCAAAGCCAGTTTAAGAGGCTCCCAGCCCTTCCCTGACCCTGCCTTCTCCTTACAACCCCACAGTTCATTTCCCCTCAGCTCTGCTGCTCCAAGGTTCTGGCGTTTGTGGGTTTGGGGTTTTTTTTATCCTCCCTTTCTTGCATTGTTTCAGTGATCAAGCAGAGCATGTTTCCTTAACACGTGTATGAGCAGAACGGAGCGCGCGGTGTGCTGTAGCAGAGGGGCGACGATGAGGGACAAGGGGAAGGGCTGGGAGGTACGCGGCAGCGGCGATCTTTCAAACGGACTTTGGTGCTAGAGTGGATGTTCCTGCAGCTGCCGCTAAACCAAAGTGGCTTTGCAGGGGTTTTATTCGAAGAGCCAGGCAGGCAAACAGCTGATGGCACTGCCTGGGGTGGTGGGTAGGAGCTCACATCCCCACAAGTGATCACAGAATCATAGAATAGTGTGGGTTGGAAGAGACCTTTAAAGGTCGTCTAGTCCAACCCCCCTGCAATGAGCAGGGGCATCTTCAACTAGATCCGGTTGCTCAGAGCCCTGTCCAACCTGACCTGGAATGTTTCCAGGGATGGGGCATCTACCACCTCTCTGGGCAACCTGGGATGTTGGCTCAGATTTTGGCTCCTGGAGCCAGCAAGGCACGTAGCACGGTTGCAGTCAATTTCTGGATCTCTGCTGAATTGGGGCCATAGCTATTAGATTATTAAGTAAATCACACTGATACTTCATTCCCAACAGCAGCTCCATTTCACTAGAGTAGCACTGATGTTAGCTCTGGAATAGAGAAGAATGAGCCGAGATTTCAAGGAATCTCAGAATAGTTCGCTCTACCAGGAAATTCAGTCTACTGGGATTCTGCGCGACATAGCAATGAGATCAAATGCTTTCCTAACCTATTTACTTTAAATGTATCTTGAATATTAGTAATGATGGAGTAAACAGACAGATCTTTAAAAAGCGTGGTGCCTGGTGAATGTCTGACACGATATTTAATGAGCACAGGAAGGTTTTTTATCCAACTGCCTTCAGCCTGTGGAATGTGTTTTCTCCTTGTTTTGGCTGGATGGATCTTGTGGCTGATCTATTTAAAAATAATTAAGTGAACAGTTGCAGAAACAACATGGTATCTTAGACCTGCACGCGGTACAGATTAGGTGGAAACACCGAGCTTTCCTTCGTATGTGGTGTGGTTATCGGTACCCTCCAAACAGTGCATGCAGATATCATTACACATCCTTTCTAAAGGAGCTGAAAAACATGATGACACGTAACGAAACCTCCCCGGGGCTGCAGTGTGGTATTCAGTGGGGAAGCAGCAGGGACTCGGAGGTTCGCTGGGGCTGCTCGGGTGGTACGGGGAGCTCCTGTCCCTTGGCACTTGCCGGGTGAGTCCCACGTCTGCGGCGCACGGTGCTGGCAGTAATGCCCCAGCATCAGTTTGCTTGTCTGCTGCTTTCTGAGAGCAAGATATATTACTCACTCCTCTTATTCCTTTATACATTACACAGAGTGGAAACAAAAATCAGATATAAACAGAGTCCATCAATCATTACTAAACTAGGAGATAGACCGTGATAGTAAATCTTCCTTTTCCTCCTTCTTCTTTCTGGTCTTTACACACAGCAGTACAACATGCCGTAGTAACACAAGAAGAATTAAGTTGCTCAGATGCACGCCAGCGCGTAGAAACAACTGTCTGTACAGTCACCGTGCCTCGGCCAGCGTACCTGTCTGCTGCACGCCCTGCACACGGGTGAGAGCTGACTGCCCCTCTCCTGGGATCACAGGGTGGTTGCTCGAATGGTCTGGATGCGACCAAAGGCAGCATGAGGCAAAGTGTAGCAATTCTGGTTTAGCTGAATCAGGATAAAGTGCTTCACCACACAGCCAGGTGGAGGCAATGCCCAGAATAGACCCCTAAGTACAGATTGGTACGAGTGGCTTTGCCATTTGGATTTCTTTTAGTAATAATTTTTGCAGCGGTGACGATGAGGTGATGGTGGTGAGAGGTGCTTGTTTACATTTGGTGGTTATTAGTGTCATTTCTTTTTTGATTAACCTTTTGTGTACTACAGCTGTCCACTGCAGTCCGGAGGGGTTTTATGACTGGAGAATTTATGATGAAGGCACTCTAAAACAAGGAATTTGAGCTCATGGGATTAAGCTGGGTGTGCACAGGTTATTGCAGCAGCATTCGCTGGTTTTCCTTCTTCCTGTAATTCTGTTGATACCAGTTATAGGATCAGAAAATTCGTATTAGAACATTAGCAAGTGCAAATGCGTAGCTACATTCTCATCATTTAGCCTAATTTTAATCCTTTGGATAAAGTACTTCATTTTTATCAATTCACAGGCATGGAAGTGACAAGCCCGTTTATAACTATCAGTGATACAGAGCAGCAGCTCCAAAAAAAAAAGCCATGGGATTTTGGAATCGGCACTGAGAAACTTTTCCATAAATGCCAGGAATAACATTATATTTGAATATTTAACCCTTACCCAGGCAATTTGAGGACTGGAAACCATATGTGCTTTTCATAATGGGAGCCAAGATGACCCTACATAAAGATAAATATAACTACATAAAAGCATTCAGGAAGGATGGTGTTGTGGTTAAGAGCTGGGCAAGGACTGGGGAGCTCGAAGGTCTAATCCCAGCTCAGCCACAGGCTTCTTGGGTGATCCTGGGCATGTAACTTAATCTCTGCGTGTTTCAGTTTTTCCATTTGTGAATGAGAGATAATAATACTGCCCCACAGCCATGCCTGGAGGATAAACGCAGTGCTGCTTGGGAGGTGTGGGCTTGGAGATGGTGCTGGTGACCACCAGGATAAGTCTTAGCCAAGCGCTCTGCTGAGGGTATGTGCTACACCGCTGCCGGTGGTATTCGCAGTTTGGCCTCTCCTCTGAAGGCTGGTTGAATAAACTCCTGCCTTAATTAGACGGTGTGTCAGACTAGGGGAGCACACCTGAAGCCTCGTCTGGGGAGTCACATCACTGGCAAACGTTCCTTGTTTGAACATAATTTAAATTCAAAAACAATGAGAGGAAAAAATGAGAAAAGAAAAGGGAAACCTGCAGTAGATGAGACCATCTGGTTTTGTTTGAGTGCTACCTAAGTAACTTGTGTTTATTGGTTATAGACTGGTGTTTTCTTTATACGGTCTCTGGCCAGGTAGCTGTTGTTATGCTCGTGACTTGGCATTCACTGCTGCCCTTTGTGAGTCTGCTCGGGAGGCATGGATCCCTATCCTCTTGTGATTCTTTGAAAAGATGGGCTATTTCAAAGTAACCGTCAAGACGGAGACTTTTCTTAATTGGTCACCGAGATTTTCGGCTCGTAGCCTGCAGCTGCCGTGGGGATATCATTTCGTCACTGTGGGAGCGAAGGCGATCGAGCTGAGGGCACACGGGAGAGGCAGCCCGTGCGACTGTCAGCGTGAGGAGGAATCATGTTTGCGAGAGAATGTCTCTGCTAAGGTGCCATCCCCGCTCTGGAAAGTAGGTAAAAAAGCCCGTTGAAGGCTGAGCAGCCGGGCTCGGGCTCGTGCGCAGGCTGGGCTGCGTAAGGTGCGGAGGAGTGTAATCGTCCATTGTTTGGAAGGAAGAGTTTTGATGTAATTATACCCTTCAGCCATTGCCACACTTTCCTCTCTTTCATCTTCAGGCAGGTCCACACGTTCAGATGTGAAGCTGGAAATGAAACACATCTGGATATCCAAAAATGACAACAGACTTTTATTTGCTATTTTTGGTATACAACAAAAGCTTTGTATCTTGCTAATTGAACATATGGGCTCTCAGTTGCTTTTTTCCCCCTGCTAAACTCCACTTTTCCATGTGTCATCATACGATTCCAACATTTGATCTGTCGAGTCCATCTCGGCCATGTGTTTGTTGTAATCTGCTACACATGTAGGCTTGTTTTCGTGTGCGTCCTGACCTCCAGTGAGAGCTGCAGTTGTTTCCATCATGGATAGTGTTGAGGAGTTACACATCCTTTTTATCAGTGTATTTGGCCACCGGCAGCTCCTCGCAGTGTGGATCAGGGATCCTGCCAAGCCTCTGAAAGCTCAGTGTTTAGGGTAGCCATATCTGTTTGTATTGTGATACCAGATGCTGGTTTTTTTCAATGTAACAGAATAAGAAGGGAGAACTTCCCCAAAATAGAAAATATCCACATAAGTAAAATCCAGCGTCTCACCGAGGGAAGCTGAGGGTCAGCGTTAGCTAGAGTTGGAGCGTGAGGAAGGGATGGAGGTGGCTGGCTGGTTGACGGTCATCAGTCAGGGGTCGGCATTGCAGTGGCCAGCATGGAAAAGCAGCGTTTGCTTGTGCAGAAGGCAGCGTGCTTGTCGGAGTCCGCGGCAGAAGGGTCTGCGGGATAAAAAGAGAAAAATGCTCTCTCTGGAGTGAAGGACTGAGCCCTTCAGAGCAGGCTGTGCCATAAATACCCACTGGGAACTTGGCCCCACTGCACGGACGTTCGTGAGACTCGACTCATTACAAATACAGGACCTCTTGATTAGCATGAAAGATTCGTCATCAGAATTTTTCTGTGCCTGTGGGGGATCCACTTACTTATTTCCAACTACAGCTCTAAATTGTTCCCATGCTTCATCGTGGTTTGATTAGCTAAAATCTTCGAGTAACTGTTTGAGGCACTTACCATAACTAAAAAACAGGTGACAATGATCAAACCATAGGGTACGGAGGGTATGGAGCCTGAATGTGGTTGGAGGCAACCCCGTTACAGGTTCCTGAGCACTGTAAAGACGTATCACCTGCACGCTTTTAAAGTGCTGAGCACTGCTGCATATTGTTCCCCAGGATAAATGACAAATTAATGCAACCAAAAAAAGGGGTAACTGCCTTTAATTAATTGCCCGCGCACATGCACGCGTAGCCCCAGCCTGTGCATCCATGTCACGTTACAGCTGTGCTAATAGTCACCTTTCTTGCAGTAAATATTGGGCCAATTTCATCACATTTGGTTTATGTTTATCAACACGGCACTTAAGCAATGGGGTTTTGGTTGCAATAAGGGAAAGAGTCCATTTCTGTCTAGCCCTGAGGTGAGGGAATGAGAAGCCATATGTGGCGTGGCCCGGCTGGAGGCTCTCGTCTCTCCGTGTTGCAACACACCCGCCTGACTGCAGCAAAAATCAAATATTTGCACTTGAAGACAGAGCTGAGGCAATTTCCACCAGGAATATGCCGTCTCTCACCAGTTGAAAAATATTATACGTGCGTCGTGCATTATTCTGTTCAGTTCTTGACATACGCTGCTGAGCAATTTTGTCTTGAACTCCCTTTTTCTCTTTAGCCAAGAGTGTAACATGAAACAAATCTAAGATTGCACTCGAGGACTTCCCAATCAACTGAAGAATGAACTCTGAAGCAGAAGTTGTATTTAACAAAACGGACTTACAATTATTATTCATAAATGCACATGTTATGGCTGCAGTTGTTTCACTTCTTTCTTTTACAACCCTATAAATTGTATACAGAACATAAAGGCTTTACTTCTTAAATAAATGTTTTGCAGCCGCCATAAATTATCTTTCTTGCATTCATAATGAAAAAAAAATCACTGTTTGATGTTTTATATCCTCTTCCCTAAAATGTAAAATATGGTAGTTGGAGCCAGATTTTATCTCATTTGAAAATAAAAGAAGGTTCATTTCCTACTAATTTTTTTCAGTCTTAGGTTTGGAGTTCCCGTGAAATGTTGCCCAATCTGCAAAGCAGCGTTACAATAAACTCTGCTTTATCTGAGGGTTTGTGTTTGAGTTGTACCAGTGTTAATCGTCATCATCGCGAAATGAGTTAGGAACATAACCTGAACCTCTTTTATTTTTTTTTTAATCCCTAATGTTGGTTATATTTCATCTTTCTGCGCACCCTGAATCGCTGGCTGAGTATCGGCTTGTTGAACTTTTCTCTACGCCAACCCTACGAGGACCCTGCCCCAGCATTGCTGTCCTGGAAGCAGGCCTTGCTAAACTCCCAGCTCACTGGTTTGCAAAGCAAACTTCAGCCTTGTACTATTTACCTTGGCAAGTGCCCGACCAGATTGATGATCTGTAAAGTGGATTTGTTATTTGGCTGTTTGCTTTGGCAGCTCTTGAAAGCAGTTTGCTGATTACAGTCCCAGATGTCATTGCATACATTACTGTTCACTATAAGTTTCTTTTAAAGTTTTAATTTCAGCCACAAATACTATTAAGCTTTTTGCACCTTTCTGTCTTTAACTCATGGATATTAAATATCAAGAGCGGGCAGCCTTGATTTCCGTGAATTTTCCTCTGATTGTCTTTGTTGGCCTCCTCCAGGCATGTCTGTAGTGCCGGCAGCCAGGAGGAGAGATGCTGCTGGCTTTCCCCCCAGTTCGGTGCTGTGCCCGTCCGTGCCACGGGCAGTTGCAAGTTGGTCGCGTGCACGGTTTTCTAATCGTAGATAACCTGGAAAATTGACATAGCATTTTTATAAAACATTAGGTTCAACACAACCAAATACTTGAGTCGGGAGAGTTGGGAACATGGGGAGTAATGTCAACTAAAATCACTGCGTCCCGTTTGTATTAGGGTAGGCACAAAAGGAACGTGCGTCTTCAGAGGTGGTTTTTCTGGGTTATATCCATCTCCTCTAACTATTATCTTGGTTTTTAAAGGCTCTCAAACCTGATAAGGAATTTAGCAAATCGATAAGCTCAAAATCAATTTGTTTCTGACATCAGGTAATCCTGAGTTTGGCTCCGGTGCCAGCAGCGCCTCTGCGCTCTGCTCCTGAGTGCTCTGCTCCCAGCCCTGTGCACACTGCCGTTAGGGTTCGGGTCGAGGAATAACGAGATATTTTATTTCTGTGGTGCCTCAAAGTACATTTGCCCTTCTGAAGTCCAAGAAGAGGCACATCAAAAGCTCAGCTGGGTGTTTGCTGCTCACCTCCTGCAAGCGCTGCAGAGCTGCCTCGGGGAGCAGAGCGGCTGCCTGGCACAGTCCGACGAGGACAAACGATTGCTGGTCCTGGGTTGGAGCAGTTAAACCATCCTTCGTGGACTAGAGCTTTTTTTTTTTTTTCTGTGGGGGGTACTTTCAGCTTTGAAATACTTAAGTTGAAGAAGTTAATTCACTTTAAGTAAGTTTACTTTTCGAAGGGAGGATATCATTGTAGTATTTTTGGCCACTGCTTGAAAATTCCTCTAACCCTTTACTATAATAAGCAAATTGAGCAGATTAAAGACACATTACGCTGCCAAATGGTTTTTCTACCCAGGGTGACATATATTTTTTCTGTGGAAAAGGTTGTGGGGGTTTTTGTGAGCTGCTATGCTTTTTTTAGCACTTCCTGTTTTATTGTGTTTGAAGTGTCTTTGTGGTGACCTGTTGGGGTAAGATTCTTCCATATGGAAGTGTTTCTTCAACTTTTAATCATTTTGTTTTAAAAAAAAAAAAAAATTAAATCCGATTTGCAGATGTCTCTGGTTTTGTTTGCAGAGAGCTAATCCAACTCACTACAGTGTTGTAGAAATGTGAGTCATGATGAGTTGTTTATACACAATGTGAAGATGACATCCCTGTATTTGCACTCTTAATTAAGTTAGATACCTTCTTTGAAATGTGTTTAAAGTATCTGAAGAAAAGCCTTTGTTTGTGTTTTAATGTATTTTTCTCTTCAGAAAATTCTATTCCTTTAAATATTTGGGGTGAAACACTGCCTTCACCGAATGCATTGGCAAAACTCCTGTTGGTTTTGGTGGAACTGGGATGTCACCAGTAGACCCCGACTGTTGTAGGCGTCTCTGAAGTCAAGTAATATCAGGATAACAATTTTGTCCTTTGCCTATTCCTGGGGAAAATCTTGCTGGGATTTTACATAGGGTCAGAAAAAGTTACAAGTTTATTTTTAAGTCTACGAGACAAAATTCTTCATTAATGTACAACAGAATGCATTTTCCCTGCGCTCATATTGGACTTGCTGGGTCGTAACTGAGACCAGAATTTGGACCACTGTATTTGCATTATAGCTGCATCCTGTTTCCTATTAGTTTTGACACTAACATCTGAATTTCAGATTTCTTCTTGTTTAGGTTTAACTGCTCAATCAGTACATGCAACAGACATCTCGGGACCTCTCTGTAGTTGTCTGGCTTGCGCAGGGTGCAAGGGCAAGACTTGGCATCTGCGCGAACAGCGCTGGAGCAGCCCCTGCGTTTGAGTTGATAGAGCACAGTGTGTCATTACGCAAACAGCTGGGATTGTCGATCAGGCATCTCCAGACTTTCCCTCTGCATCATATCCTCAACGTTTTAACCGTAAGAAAACTGGCTTTGACAGTATTTTTGAGCCCACATGTGAATACCACATGTTGAGGTCTCATGTCTGCAGTTTCACTCCTAATTAAGTGTAGATGTAAGTACTGGGTATCTTATAAGGTCTTTGGCTCTCTGCAATTCACCACAAGCATCTAATTTCCACTTCCTTTGTCTTGGACCTGTTATTTATACGAGAAGGGTAGGTGGACTCAGTGGTTACAAGTCTGTTGGATTATTATGTTTCTGTAACTGTCAATCCTGTCAAAGGTCCTGCAGAAATTTGCACTGTGGGCTCTTGCTAGTTTATTATGGGTAAAATCCCCTCCCGTGCCGAAGGCTAGCCCAAGGTCTGTGCACCACTTAAGTCTTACTAAGCCCTGAAAATGGCTCTTAAATGTTATATTGGCCTTGCGCCTGCTCTCAGCATGGAGGTGAATTGCGTTCTTTATGAAGAGCGAGATTTCCAGTTCAGCTTTGGCTGTTTATCTTCCCTGCTGTGAGTATTAGGATGGGTTCTCTAAACCTGCCTAAAACTTTTGGTGCTACAGCTTGCAGAAGCTAAGACCTTGCAGGCTTTCTGACCTAACAACAGGATGGATTGAAAACCGGCAGCTTTTTGATGTAGATGGGCACAGCACTCATCTGGTTTGGATTTTCGAGGTGTTCCAAAGTCATATTGTTAGCTACAAGGGGGGTCTTTTGTGAGCAGCGATATGCGGCAACTTGCTACTGAGACCTCAGAGCATTCCCAGGTATTTATTTTTGGAAGACTGAAGTCAAGTAGCTGTATTGTCTCATGCCTATTATACAGGTGTTGAAACTAAGGCGTAAGATGGACAAATGACTTTACTGGGCTGGTCAGAGTGCTATCAACGAGATTCAGACATAAACCTGGAGAATTATTTTACTACGTCTGCTCTGGTTTCCACCATATTCAGAGTGGTTTGGAAACTTATTTCAGTAAGGAAATCCTTGCAGCCTTATTTGCATCTCCCCGAAGAAGATCGTACTGGTGTAACCTCCTTAGGCGATGCTTTCCCTTGTCCCGCCTGACGAACTAACATGCTTAGATATGGGTGTGGATTTGGGACTGACTTTCAAAGTTGACATGAAGAAGATTGAATTATCTACTCGAAGGTCTTCATCATCCCCGGGCTTGCTTTCCACTGCGCCCTGGCAGGGCTTCAGGGGCGCTGGGGAAAAGGTGCCTTCAGCTCAGTGGCAACGCTCCAGTTTAAATATTTCACCCAAACACCTCCAATGTATCCCACTTCCTCAGTAGTTTCCGAACAGTGTCCAACTAGATGAAAATTAGCCAGTGTCTTAGTTTGTAGAGCTACAAAGGTCAAATGTCTTGGAGAGACAAGGTGCTAAGATGCTAATTCTCTCCTTTGGAATGAGAAAGCAGTTCTCTGCTCGATTAAGCAGAAAATGCAGGTGGTCTTAAACATCTCTATTTTTGCCTCCTGTTTTGAATGCTGTTAAACAAGATCTGCTGCGATTGCAGGGAGGATAACCAGCTTCCAGTGCAGTCCCGAATCCTGTCCTGAGATCAGTTGTGAGGCAAACGGCTTGGGGAGGGAGCCCTGCCCAGGCTGCAGGGTGCTAGCAGAGGTCCGGGGCTGGTCCCTGCCCCGCCTGTCCCCGACACGGGACATGCAGGAAGCTCGTCCTGAACTTCTGTTCTCACACTGCACCTCCTACACTTCTCCTCTTGGAATCTTGTTTTCCACTTTTCGGAGATTTGTGAAACATATGCTTTGGAGGGTTCCCAATTTTTTTCACAGCAAGAAAAGAATTACTCTCTGCGTTGTAAAAAGCCTCACGAAAAAGTGCGCTCCTTCTTTATAATGGACTTGCCTGGCACAACTCAACAATCCCCATTTCTCATCACTTTGCAGTGTACTTTTATAGGGTATAAAAATGGTGTTATGATCCATGTTCCCAAACCTTGCCTCAGCTAGCAAGAACATCAATAAACATGGCTTGATAGACACCAGAGCTGCACCACCGTTTCCCTCGGTGCTTTGAACATGCCCTAACATACCTTTTGAATCTATTCTCCGTATATGAAACTACTCGTGCCTCTGTTGACCGCTTAATGTATCAGAGGTAATACTTGTGTGCTTAGGAAAAGTTACTTCTCCGGGATACGTTTTCAGTCTGGTCACTTTCTGTACTTAGAAATATTTTCTTCATCTCATGTCCCACTTTTTTTCTCTTTCCTTGATGTAAATTAATCTGCAGATAGGGAGGTCATTGTACCTGGAACTGGCAAAAGATTTTACTTCATTTCTCCCCCTTTCCTTTTTCTTCTGTCTCTGTAAAGTTATTATTGTTATTTCTTCAGTTCACAACTGAGATGATGGGTTGATGTTTGAACAGTTACGCGCTCTGTTCCAGGAAATTCTGTCTTTGTTCCAAGGCTTCCAGCGCAGAGGCTCCTTTCACCTTGATCTTTCAGCAGAGCACTAAAACATTTGGCAAGTTTTTTGTCACATTTTTTGCTGCTGTCCAGGGTTTTTGAGAGATTCCCCTTGGACAGCTTCCACCTTTGAGCTTGCCCACTGTAGGAAATACTTCTGCTTGTATTTATAGAGCCACATCATCAGACCTGATGCATCCCTCTTGTATCTTCATTAGCCGCTACCTGGCACCCGCTTCCTCACCTCCTTGGATTTGCTCCTCTGTGGTTTGAAAGCGAGTTTTCCCCCCCGACGCTTTGTGCCAAGGCTGCTTGTAGATGGCTTTGTGCTGATGGGAAGATCGTTAGGACACAAGGCTGGGACAGTGGTTGCTCCCATGGACTCGCAGATCATCGCTCTGCTGACGAAAGGGAGGTGGCTCAGCAGGCTGTCAGAAAGCAATCCCCTCGGCGAAACGTCTGTAGTTGCACGCATAATTTTAGACTGGAAAGGGTGTAGGATCAGCTTTTACCTGAGTTATAGGATTCTCCCTAATAATCAGATTTCTTTTCCATATTAAATTCCCCAGAAACTTGTGATTAGCCCCACTTCTCAGAGTTCACAGCGGCTTAATTCTACTGTAAAACTGTCAGCAGTGATTTTCTTTTTTTAAGACGGATTTTGGTTCTCGTACAGAACTACTTCTTGCTAAATTCCTTTTCAACCAAACACACTTGTCGTTTCTCCGCCATTAAAGACGATAAACTCCATCTTTGGATTTTTACACGCTGAACTTAGTTTATAACGATAGATACTTGTTTATAACACACTGAAGATTATTGTTAGCTTTCTGCCATAAAAATTGGAATCTTCCCTTTTGATTCATAGTTATTAGTAGCAGGTTTATCCTTTCAAATACGTACAGGCTATAATTTAAGTGGTATATTTATTGTCCACAAGAACGGTAGTCTGCAGCTCTCAGAATCCATCTTGCCTCGGCAAGCAGCATGGTTATAATCATCAAACTGTTCACATGGAGGAAAGCTAGTTTCACAGAAGGATTTAGGTATTGCAACCCAGAAGGTCGCAGTACCTGGGTTTAGATGCTGGGGTCCTTGGGGAGAGACGGGCTTTCCTCCCCCGGCCGCCAGGGCTGCACGTAACGGGGCAACTCCATCTCTGGGGGTGAATGGTCCCGTGTTTGCCGGGGTGCTTAAGGCAGTTAGTACTATAAAGTTTATTTAGAGGGTGCTATAAAGTGCGTGCAGAGCTGACTGGCTGAATCAGGCCCTCCTGGGGAAGCAGGCAGGGAGAAACACCCACTTCCATCATCCCAGATGTGCTGGGAAGGGGCCAAGGTGCTGGGATAACTGGGGCGGTTCTTCCTGGATCCAGGGCAATCTGCCAGACAGAGATGGGGCCTGTGGGGTCAGGCAAGGATTTAGGGCATCACGATTTGGACTTCCAGACACTGCAGTTTCTCCTTCATCCCTCTCTCTGTACCTGATACCTTTGGGCTTTGGGTGGCTTCTGGTTGAATAGTTAATCCCAAATTATGTTGTAGGTTGCGTTGCTTCATAAATCACAGCAAAGCATGTCCTTGCCATCAGCGCTCCAAAATAGGTTTTATTGAAGGAAGAAAAGAGAAAATTGACTACAAAAATCTCGTTCTCGTGCTTCCGAGTTAGAGAACGCTGCATTTCATAAATTAACAGCACAGCATGAATTACCAGACTTTCCTCTTACCCTTGATCTTTTTTTGCGTTTGTTTGGGTTGATGCACCCACTTCTGTCCTTTTCTGCTTTTGTGGGAGATCCGTTTATGTGAGCGATACAGATGAAAGTGTACGGCTGAAGCAGTGAGGCAGTTCCCCAGCGGGCAGCAGCCGGCAGGACAGAAGCCTGCAGGGGATGAGGGATGTGGCACGGTCCCTTCGGTCAGCATCTCCGCTGGTGTACGTCAGCCTCGGTCGTCTGAAGTCAGGGAGTTTTGCCGAGCATCTGGCAGCAGACTTTAACCCAAATGGTCATCTACCATTTATTGAAAAACCTGAGCTTTCTCATAGGCGGTGATCTGATGAGAGAAGATGGAGAAATTCCAAGATAAGGACATTAGTAAGAAAAATGTTAATTTTAATTTGTGCCCGTAAGAATAATGCCCTATAGGCACACCCTTCTAGTCACCTTTCGTGATTTCTGTAACAGGAGGTCAGAGTGCTGTTGTCAAGTAAAAAAGTGGTGGTGATATTCAAGGCAGTCAAAGTCCTTGTATGTCTGGTTTTTTTAAGTAGTTCTTGCTTATTCCTGAAAGCTTTGCTTTTAGCCGTAAACAGTGAGCCATCTTTGCCTAACTCCTGTTCGCATTTGGAGTTGTTACTGCAAATTGCCAAGTGCAAACATGAGGCCTGCAGAAGGGTAAATCTCCTGCCCTTTGAGTACAGTCTTTGCTGAGGATGAGAGTGAGATGAGTTAAATGACCGAAAGCCTTAGGCTAGGACATGCCAGTTGCAATAATTTTTTCACTCCATCATCTCACCTTGCAATGTCGCTCTGCCTTATCCAGCCACCAGATGTCTGACGGATAATGTAAGTGACAAGGGCAAAACCTCCTCAATGTATGCAGAGGAGGACTTCAGACGGCGAGGACGGGTGTGCTGGCTCCTGACCAGCTGGGTCCTGCCTGTCCCTTCCAAAGCCTGCCTGGCTGGAATGAAATCCTTGGACAGGATTTGGTAGGAGATCAGACCTTGGTACTGCGAGTCACCAAGTGCTCTGGCCCCGCTCCAGCAGCACACTTAAGCACACACACTTAACTTTCAGCATATATACACTACCATTGAAGTTACTGTGGCTGTTTGTATGCTTAAAATTAAGTATATGCTTAAGCTGGCTTGGAACCAGAGATTTCAGTGCTTTGTAGGTCCAGTCCTTGCTGGGGCTTAGATAACTAGCTTGTGCAACTTGGCACATGCTTTTAAATGAATTCAGAATCGAGCCAAAAGAATTTATCTTCTTAGACTTGGAAGGCTTACAGGGAAAGAAGTTTAAAGTTTTTTGAATTTTTATTATTTTCTAAACATAAAATTTCACATTTCTCTGTAGTCCTTAAAGAAACAGATTTTCCTAGTGTTCTTGGAGGGATCCACAGACTTGGAGTCAGCAATTTCCAAAACACCCAGAGCTGATGTAAAGGTATGTGGGACGTGCTGCTTGGCCGGGGCAGGACTTGGTGGCTCTGGAGGTCCCGTCTGTGTTTTCGTACCTTCTAGGAAGATGTGGTGTTGCACTGGGTCGTCCTCAGACACAGGACTTCTTTTTGGACAGCCCTGGCACAGACTTGCCCAGTGACCTTGGGTGAGCTACTTAAACCTTGATGTTCCAGCTCTTCCCCGGTGTAAGCAATGAAACTCTTTATATCAGCACTGATAACTCATTTTGCCTCAGCTAAGATTTTGGCCCTCTAGGTGTGTTTTGCAATCTCTTCTCCATTCCCTGATCTTGGTCACTCAATTAATAAGTAGCAACAGTGAGTTCCCAAACCAGTTCCTGATGAGCAGCTGCTCAGCTGGCCCGAACACAAACATTTCCATCGCTCTGGTTTAATACCCGAATCCATCTCGTGCTGTTTGTGAAATACATTAAAATACTTGTAGGGAAGTTGTGATTACAGCAGGCTGTGCTCATAGTATTAGATATAACCCTAATAAATTGAATGTTAATGCAGTGAGATTTGCTGCAGAAAGTGTCAGAAGGTCATCGCTCCTCTGTTATTCCCTAAGGAAAAGCCAGTTACAGCATAGGTGTATGGGAAGGAGTTACATTACTGACACGGAAACCCCTGCTATAAATGTCTCAAAAATGCTAATTCCTACCAAGCAGTTGCAAACCGCAGGTGCCTCGTGCTTGCGAACGCTGCAGGCGGCTTTGGAGCTTTGGGCTGGCGGCAGCGGGCAGGGCACGAGGTGGGCAGGCGAGAGCAGGAGCCGGCACGCTGCTGTGCACGTGCCGGGCAGCGACCGGCAGAAAATAGAAGTCACCCTGCGAGCTCTTCCCAAACACCCAGCGAGTGCCTAGTATTTGCAAGTGAGATTTATTTATCCTGTGTACAAGTAGTTATTAGACAGTAGCTTGGAACCGATGCGTACATTATCTCAGAGTGAGGTAAGACAAATAAATTACAAGTTAGAGGCCCCGAGTGGGATTAGTGATGCACCTTAGGAAAATATGTTGGTTTCTGTTTATATGTCAGCTGGGTTGTGAAATGTTTCATCTGGAAAAGGTGATATGAGACCAGAGAAACATTTGCTCTTATAATGCAAAAAATATTCCAGTTTCATTCTTAAACTGGTTGCCAGCGATATAAACCAAATTTCACATTTCCGGACCTTCGCTGGCTGCTCGGCCGCTTTCCTGCAGATTCTCTTCTGCGAGTTTTCTCCTAGCTGATAAGAAACTGCCCCGTTATCTCCCCTTGTTTGTGAACATTCCTCTGCGTGCATAAGACTTGCAAAGGAGAAATTCCCCAAAGCCCAGCAGAAGTCTCTGTCTCTGGTAGCGGGAGGACGTTGGGAGTGCTCGGGCAGGGTTTCGGGCGGTGTGCCGGGTCACATCCCTCCGTGCAGCTCCGTCCAGGCGGGTCTGTGACGGGGAAGCCTTCGCCCCTGCTTTGCAGCGGGTTGAAGATTCGGTATCCCTTACCGTTCAGCTGCGGTGGAGCCGTACCCACGATGAACTTGGCCTTTCCAAGCATTACACTCTCTGTTTCTATTACACAAGAAAGGGTCTCCTATTACAGTTTGAGTGATATATTAGTATATAGCACAGTTCCAATGTTTTTTCAACACTAAGATTTTTTTAATTCAAATGAAACAATCAGAATTAAATTCCTTGGCTCAGACAGTTACCACTAATTCTCAAGCAATATGACAAATCCACACTTGTGTCTCAAAGTGTAACATAAGATCTCAGTTATCCAGAAAACCCCGATGAGTTGTCAGATCTTTCCTTACTTGTGGGTAAATATGAGCCTTTTGTAATCCATTATGTGTCCTTTGTACGTATATATGTGTGCATTTGCACATGCCACGAGATTGATAATAAGCAAGATAAATCTTGCTGTTTTCTTAGGGGAAGTAATATATTACTTAAGTCCCTCCAGTGGAATTGGCATATTTCTACCTCACAAAGTGAGCTCGCTACGACAGGGTATGCCTGCAAACCTCATCCAAAGAGTTCAGAAGTGACTTGGCATATAAACAAATAAGCAAATAGGGATCGTTATGTAGTGTCATAGAAATACCAGATGTATCCTTCCTGCATCTTACACGGCTTTTCCCAGTGAAGCCAATACAAAGACTTCAGCCTCATAAAGTCATAGCTTTTATTCAGATGAGAAGTAGAACAAAATAAAGACTCATCTAAAAAAGCCTCCACTGAGATTTAATGGAATTCATTGTGTGTTTAAATTTCCTAGGCATTCTTGAAAATCTCAATCATCTTACTGTAAGCTTAAGTAAGTCGTAGATCTTCAGAGAGTGGGAAACTATACTAGGAGGAAAAAAAAGTTACTGGATTTTCTAATTTTAACCAGGACTGAGAATTATAAGTATGTGAATACCACAAGAAAACATTTCCAACCTTGCAAAAACTAAAAAGTGCTGAAGATCTTTTGCGAATCCTTTTTTAATGAAATTTCCAGACCTAGGGGTTGAAAGAACATCAGGTGAAGTTTCTGCTGTGCAGAATCGTACCTGGTAACGCACACCCACCCCAACTGCCCCGCGTTGTGCAGAACTCTCTGTTCTTCAGGATATTCTACTTTATGTCAGGATTAAATGTAAAGAAACGTTAATCTCTAAGGGGGCTTGGGGCTGATCGTAGCATTCCTGATTTTTTCCAGGCATTCTGATTCTGCAAAGCTGTAAAGAGTTAAACTATGCAAGAATCTTGCTATTCAAGGGAAAAAAACATTTTTTCTTGGAAATTGGTTTTATTATGAGGGGGTATTTTGTTTGTAAAATCATAATAGCATCCAGTTATACTGTAGTTTCCATCTCTTTTGGCTTTTAGACCGCTAAATAAATTGCATTCAGTATTGCAAAGAGAGCACGAATACGCTCATATTCTATTTTTCAGCGCACTCTATTCCTTAGGTTGTAGCTGAGCTGCGCCTTCCCCATCGATGCCTGCAGCGCACGGCGGCAGCCGCCTGTGCCCACAGCGGAGCCCGCGCTCGCCCCCAGCACCTTGTACTTTTAAGCAAGATAACAAAGTCCTGTGCTTCTGGTACTGCAAAACCGCGGCGTGAATTCCCCCGATGACACCAAAGGCGGATTTTTTGCGTTTTGTCTTTTTAAGTCCTGCTTTGGATGGAGGTCACATCCCTGCCTCCAGTTTTTAAACCATCCCGTCTCTCTCGCGTGTCCTTTTGCTAACCTCCGCGCCTCTGGGGAAGGCAGGAGCTCGGCCAGGGCTGCAGGAGCCCTCGGCGATGCTCGGGGGGCTCTGGGGGGCTCGGTCCAGCTTTTGCCAGCGCGGGGCTCAGCGTCGGTGCTGCGGTGACGCTCGGGTCCCTCGTTTGGTGGCCAGGTGTATTACCAGCAGGCTGGTGTGAAACTGCAGTTTGGATGGCATCTACCGGAGTCACAGGGAGCATTCAAGGCGAAGGCAGAGTTTAATAAATATACTTAATCATTTATTTTTTGACCTTAACCCAGACTCGTACTCAGACACAGAAAGCGGAGAGTTGAAAACGTACTTTGTCAAGGCTCTTTTGGCTGATGCAGTGGTAAAACAGGGCAGCCTTGCTCTGAGGAAAGGCAGATCCTTCAGAAAGGAGAGTAAAAGGTCAGAACTAATCCAAAAGGACAAGCAGTGTATGTCTGTGTGTATATTGGGTTTCACATATGAAATCCAGTCATGATAAATCTGATGGCTTTAGAAACATCTACTTTGATTAATGAAAACATAGTTCCCATAGACCATGGGTTTCATACTTCAAAGTTCTCCTGGATTTAGGACCTTAGGTTTTGCTTATTCATATAACATGCAGGAAACTATTTTTAAATGAATAAGGGAGTTTAAAAAAAAAAAAAAAAAAGACAAATGTTTCAACATCGGTGGTACAGATAGACTGGATAATAAGGAGCAAAATTAACAAACAACAGACATTTTATTATGCATTTTACAATAATGTTTACATTCTTTCCTCTATATTTGTTTTTCCTTGAAAAGATTTATGTATTTATAAAAATATCTCACTGCTCCAGCTCTGAAAATTGCAGCCTCGCTCACATTCGAAAGCCTTCACGATGGCTGTGATCGCTGGCTACGTTCCTAATCATCTGAAACGCTTCTCCTGAGCCCGCGGTTAACCCCTTGCGCGGGACCGGAGGAGTCGGCGTTTGCTGGGGTGGCAAGGAGGAGGGCGAGATGGTCCGGCACCGCTCTGATCCTGAACGTCGCCATCCGTCACCTCGGCCACTGTCCTGAGCTGGGCAGCAGGAGCGTGGGGCAACCTCTTGCCCGACCGTCAGCCCTCGTGCCGGCAGAGCCGCTGGGCACAGGGGCTCCCAGGCCACCCCGCCGCCAGGCTTGCTCCTCCCAGCAGCTGCATGTTTGCTTAAAACTCATTTAGAAGTAATGACAGAGGAATAAACAGTATTTTTGTTTACAAGTCTGTAGTGCACTGAGGAGAGGGACGCAGGAACCTCTCGGTCTCCCTTAGCCAAAAGTTCAAAGGGATTTGAAAGTGTTCGTTGCCTGTGGGACTGGGTACCCCGACTGAAGTCTCCATTAATTAAATGCACTCGCAGGATACAGAGCTGGTGAGTAATGTCCTGTTTATAGCAGAACTGTGAGCGATTCTGGAAAAAAAGAAACTCCGTGGGAGGGAAGATGACAGGGAAATAGAGTTACTCACAAAGGCTGTAGCTCCTGCCATCGTTTCCAAAGGCAATAATTAACAGTCACACCTCGATTTAACAGCCGTGCACGGAGGTGAGTTGTTGCAAAGTCCGTCACACGTTAAATTGGCGTGCACGTGCCGTGGGAGAGCGGGAAGGCAGCGTGCGAGCTGTGCATTGGAGAGGATCAGCAACGTGTGCTGCCAAGCACGGGCACGCGTTCAAAAGTCAGATTCGGGGCAGGTTGGGGAGATGCCGCTTCCTCCACACCTAAATAAGGCGTTTGCACAGGTCCCTGTTCAAGCACGGAGAGCCGCTGCTTTGCGGCATTCCCCCTGGAGTAACAAAGTTATGGCGTGGAAGCGAATTGGCAAACCCCGTAGGAAAGTTCAGCCCTTAATATTTCAACGGGGTATGTTACAATTTGACTCACTCCTTTGGGCAAGGAATTTCCACGCGCTGGTCCCTCACACGCCCATGGGGTTCTCGCTCCCGGCCGAGGCTTTTCCGGGCAGCTCTGTCGTACTCAGGCTGCGGTTACCGGTATGTCCTGTGCCGAGCAGAGCGGGACTCCCTTCAAAGTCCGCTCCTGCTCCTGAAGGGGCCAGAAAAGGCAGGGGCTTGGCAATGGGCAGCCCCTCCTCTCCCTCCGAGAGCATCTTGGTCGCGGCCCAGGGTCTGCCATCGCCAGGGGCTGAGCCCCCGTCCCTTTCATGAGAAGGATGCATCTTTTATCGGTTAAAATTGGCAGGTCATTTCCTCTCCTATTTACTCTGTTATTTTTGCTCACACGTATGTTGCAATATGCAAGGTGAGGCTCAAAACTGTCAAGCTCTTTAATAGAACCGTTACTGTATTTTTGGAGAACGTACTCTTTTTGATTTACTGTTCCTTAGAAGACAGGAAATGGAGCTACTTGATTTCATATTTTAAACAAAGCCGTCCAGAGGTTTAATGAAAAAAATTTCCCCTGGCTTTCGAATTAAAGGGCCATGGTGAAAGATTTAGCTTAGCTATTTTGACTTAGAAAAATAACACACTAGAAGCATTAAAATATTTTGTAAAAATACTTTTTACTACTAGATTTTTCAGAGAAGAAAATAAGCTGCTCTGGTTTTCTCAGTCTTGGTTGGTAGGGCTAACTGTGAAATGAAAGGACACTTCCAAGGTTTGGGACTTTTTTTTTTCTTTCTGTAGAATTTATTTTCCTTTTATATTAAAAGCCTTGAAACAATTGCAATGCAAAAGACAAATCCAGCGCTTCCAAGCAGGGTAATTTGGTGAGTAATAACAGAAGCCTTTGCCATTAATAAAATGCAAGAAACGTTAAGCAGAAAGACGGGTGGCCTGATTCTGCTCCATCCGGTGGCAGCGTGAGTAAAGGGCAGTGCTCGTGGGGAGGCAAATGTCAGTGGAAGGACAGAAGTGGGAGATTGGTATCAGGAGAAAATTAAAGTTTTAATAGGAAAATCCTGCGTGTGGAGCAGAATTAGCTTGGAGTGTTTGCAGCAGTGTAAAACTAAACACGCTGGAATTGCAAAACAAAGCACTTTCGACCTAGATGTTCAAGCCAAGGTTTCTGCTTGTTCCATTTGGTTTGATTTGGGGTTGTTTTTTATTTGTAGTGCCGTGGGTCTGGGACGGTGCTTGGGCATCACACAAAGGAGGCTGATGGTCTTAATTTCCACCCAGAATTTACTGAAGAATTTCATCTTCAGAAAATAAGGGGAGAAGTAAATGTTCTGCTAGATCGAAAGCACCACGCGATAGGATGAAATATTGACACAATTTTAAGTCAGTGGGATTTTTTTCAGTGATTTAATGAGGTTTCACCAGGATTTCACTAGTAATTGCTTGACTAAAATAATACCTAATTTGCTTCTTTCTCGAGTTGTTTCTAAATGAATTGCTCTGTTTAGGTGCAACCTGTTCCGCCATCAAAGCTGTATCAGGTCTGGGGGACAGAAGAAAGGCTAGGCTTCACACATCAGGGTCTGATATTGGTGGCTGTCAGTAGGATTTCAGCAGTTTGTCAGTAAAGGCACGGGGCGAAGCCTGCCTTCTCTCAACCCGTCCGTAATCCCTTGAATCAGCAGGAGATTTCTTGGCTGCCTTGGTCCCGCAGTTGCATTCTGGCTGCGGGTTTGGGGGGGTTTTGAGAGCAGGATGCTCCGCTGAGGTTTATTTGTAAACTTCTCTCTGGCTGACGATGGGGAATTTGATACATTATCAACCAAGATACTAGGATTGAAAAGGGGAGAGCGAGGCAGCCAGAAAGAGATTACAATTTAATAAATAGCAGAGATATGGTGAGCTCCTATCAGTGTAAGTTTAATGCTATTAGCTTGTGTGCCGTTGGTAACGATGTATGTAGGGCAAAGCACCCAGAGGCTCCTGGGGAGTAACCAGCCCATCTGCCATTTCATGCACTTCACAGAAGAATTTTCCAAGGTGTAAAAATACCCAGGATTTAATTCTGCCTTGAAAACATTATTTTACTTTGATACGTCTACTGTCTGCCGGTGCAGTGGCAAGAAGAACGGGAAGGTCCGTGACAGTCGGTCTTGTTTTTCCCAAAATGGTTTTGTCTTACATCAAAGAGGGATAGAGCCAGGGGTTTATGGTAGGAAAGGACCTACCTGTCCAAGCAAGGTCCCGTTTTCTACCCCCACGCCCCGAGTAACCTTGGTCACGCATCTGCGTGTTCAGCTTTACATGGAACCCATTTTATCAATGCGTATATTGAAATAAGGAGGAATTTGTGGATTGCACTGACCTCCTCTGCCCCCGCCGCCCCTTACTGGCAGGCAGGGTGATCACCCGCGGGGTACGGTGGTGGCTGGTGAATCATAGCTGGATGCCGGGACGTGAATCGTATTGCCAGCTGTGTACTCCTAACGTGGAGGAGGAGTGAAAAGGGAGGAAAGATAAAACTAGAGCTTCACCAGCCTTACGGGTTTTTTTTACAGGAAAACTTTCTGTGCAGTTAATCCCTCTAACCTGCATTTGCATTAACACTTGCAACCTCACACGTTGCTGCTAAGAAGTTTTGGCAGCTCTTGGCCCTGATCGCGGAGGTAACGCTGCACTTGTCTCCTTTGCTCTCACTCAAGTATCTCAGGAGTCGGAGACCGGCGCTCTATGAAGTTTCTCCCTGTACACATATGCAGGCATCTTGGCAGAGCTTCAAAAGCCATTTGCCTTATTATTCATATGTCTGCTTATAGGAGCAGAAATGCTCCCATTTCTCACTTTCAGAATAAGGGCAGACACTAGTAAAGAAGAGATTTCTCATCTCTGGCACAACCCTGCAAACCTGGGGGAGCTCATCGTCTCCCTGCTGCCACCCTGGGGTTTGGGGATGCAGGTTTAAAAGCCCCCCCCCCCAAGAGCTCTCCAGGTACATGAACAGCCCTGTCAGAAACAACTGAAATTGGGGGGGTCTCGGAGGGTATGCGGAGTGGGGGGTCTCAGGGTCGCATGAAAGCGCAGAAGGATGACTTGAAAAAAGCAGCTTCAAAAAAAGACCAAATTTTGCTTTTCCTCCTGCAGTTAAGATAGCTGACAATATGGAAACGTTGCAGAGCCTTAAACATCATCGAAATTACCTCGCCTCCTCACTGCATTTTCTCAAACAAGCTTCAAGAACCCTTGCTTTAAAACAAATTAGTGGACCGGAGTAACCTTATAAATCCAAAGACCCATTAAAAGTTGAAATATTTGGTCGTTCCTCCTCTCGGTTTAAACTGGGATTCATCCAGAGTTCAAGTGCATGTATCACATAAGAGCCACGGTCCCATTTTGTAGAGGTCCATTTTAGTGTTGATGGTTTTCTAGTGCCAGGAATCTACTCTGCAGCCAGGCAAAGAGATAAATCAAAGTTGTGCGCGCCGATGAAATTCAGGAGCCAGAAGTCACCATTGCAGCCCATATAAATCCCTGAATGCCAGCCCCGGTGCTTTTGTCCATGCCATTAGAGTTCAAAATTATCTGCCCCTCTTTGCTGATGTATGGATTAACCGGCTGCCCGAGTGTTTACTAACGGTTATCACCCGGTACTTTGGACGTTATCAGAGGAAGGGACGCCTGCCGCGGGGCTTGGTCTCTCACCCTTTCTATTACCACCTGTCAGTGGCAGGGAGTGTGCTGTGAAGCTGTACAGTCACAGACTACAAGTGTAGATAGTTTCTGACGGCTGATCAAAGGGGAAAACCAAAGGCCTGATAACAAGGACGTGTTTCATGTACTTTTAACTTTGAGAAACATTGGCATTTGCATTTTTTCCCCTCGGTAGGCTGGCAGAAACCAGGCACAATAAATGCTGCATATTCAGTTACCTAATAGTTGAGTAAATGGTATGTGCTTGAAGCAACAAAGCGTAACTGTAATCTTGTTCCAAGTGGGAATGATTTAAGTAAGCCTTCGCAGAAGACTTGCTGTATAATAAAGTAGAATAATTTTAATTTGTACTTTGAAGTGATCTTGAATTCAGAATCTAATCTTTGCATTCAGCAGAACATCACACCCTGTTGTGAATGAGGTAATAACTGCAAGTTAAGGAATTATTTTAAGTATCTCTTGTAGGTACGTGCGCTTTGTCACAATAGCCAGCATCTTCAGTAAAGCACTGGCGATGAAAGAGTCTCTGTTAGCTCACGTTTGACCTAAAATTTCACAGTGCGGGAACAGAGAAAATCCACAGATACCCCAGACTGAAAGAAGGGCTCGCTTTTTTCCTTCGGTAGACATACTTCAAACGCAAGGCAGAAAGCAAGCCGTCCTTTTCTCATCAGCCTACCACACAGTTGCTCCTTTCTGCTCAAGAGCAAGGAAGGGATTTTAGCTGAAATTTGTGCCTGTTGGCAAAGACAAAATGACTTAACTGTTTCCATTGTCTGAGATGAGAAGGGTGCTCAACAGCAGCCCAGTGAAAGACAAATCAACTTTAAAAATAATTTCTTGTTGTCTAACGTCTACTTAATAACGTATATACAGTTTTTCAACATTACGTGTCGTTTACATCAGCGTCATTATGCTGATTTCCTGACTCTCACTAGTGTGAAACCAGAGTTGGGTCTGTATTTTTAATTTAACCTTTTTGCTTACAGCTGCTTGGTCAAAGCCACTGTTCAGTACTTAGGGCTCTGCTTGCTCCTGCTGTGCTGTTAACACCAACAGTTTAACTAATGTGCTGAAATCAGCTTTTCAGGAACTCAAAATGCAAGGGCTTCTTTCTTTCCAGTGCAATAAATAATATGTATGGAAGTAGTTTGGTCCCAGGGTCTCCCAAACATCTCCCATTTGTTTGTTGAAGGTGCCTTCGACCGGAGCGTGACCTTGCTGGAGGTGTGTGGGAGCTGGCCCGAGAACTTCGGTCTCCGTCACATGTCCTCCATGGAGCACACTGAAGAGGGCCTTCGGGAGCGCCTGGCCGATGCGATGTGCGAATCTCCCAGCAGGGACATAGTGGGATCAGGAACAGGTACAAAGAAGAGGTGTGATCAGAGATCACGTACATCTCACCCAATGGTGATTTTTTTTTTTTTTTTTTAAGTTTTCCTTTTCTCTGTACACTGCCTCTCTGATTAATTAACTTTTACGGGGATCTCATTTCGTGTGAGAGAAGTCATTTATAGAAAGAAAATAGCGGTAGATCACATAAACATAGTCCCAGAAGCCTAAAGTAACTTGAAGAAAAATACCGGCACTTGAAGCTTCCTTACCGTATAGCTGCGACAAGGGCTCTCCTTCCTCCCCTGCCAACTCAGGAGCATCCGAGCCTCTGTGCAGATTGCTGCCCTTGCCCACCCTGCTCCAAACAATGTCATAATCACACACATCCTCATTTTGTGTCCTGAATAGAGCCACTGCAAAGCGCTGGTTCTGTAATCCAAATTAATCCATCTTCATCAGTGTCCATTATATTGATAAATTATATCATCTGTTTAAGTAAATGGAACGGCACGTCAGAGATTATGCTGCTCAGAAGGGGCCCAGTGGTAGGAGATGCTCAGAAACGTTAAAGCGCAGTTATTGCGGTTTTATTGTCTCCATTCATTTTGACTTGTTTTAAAAAAACGCCCTCTAGTAAAAGGACTAGGCCCATCTTTGATCCACGCACCATTTCTGTTGTGACCAGCAGCTAATAGGAACGGTGGCTTCTGACATCAGCTGCCAGCTCGCTTGTCACTCTCCTGGCAGCTTGCCTGGGAAGGAAAAAGAGGACAAGCTCTAGCAGAAATGTACAGAAACACCAACCTACAGACATCACAGGGAGGCCGTGCAGACCAGAAGCTGTCTCTTCCTTCTGCCGCTGCCCTCCTATATTGCTGAGGGCCTCGTGCTGCTCTGAGCTCTCCCTGCTCCTGGAGAAGGCTCAAAGACTCTCCCATCAGGGCTCGTCCCCTGCTTTGCTGGTGGGTTGCTGTTGAGCACATATTCCACGGCAGGTCACCAAACCGCTGCTCCCTCCCGCAGTCTGGAGGAGGAGGCTGCAAAGA
Organism: Haliaeetus leucocephalus; assembly: GCF_000737465.1. Taxonomy (NCBI): domain Eukaryota; kingdom Metazoa; phylum Chordata; class Aves; order Accipitriformes; family Accipitridae; genus Haliaeetus; species Haliaeetus leucocephalus. The sequence continues at coordinate 6,547,224 of NW_010972831.1, read as the reverse complement.
AGCAGAATTTAAGCCCTTGCCTGTAGGTACAGATCCCAGTAACCAAGCCGCTGAATGGTACGGAAGAACCCTTCATAGCCCAACTTGTCACCTTTCAAACTGTCTTTCCTCTGGCTTCCGTCTTGAAAAAGATGGAGTCAAGGGATGGTTTAAGATTTGGTATTAACAGAAAGAGTTGGTTGAACACTAAGTACGGGTCTCAGTTACAGATCTGGTGCAAATTCTCACCAGCTTGTTGCCTCGGATGAGGCATTTAACGTGTCCGTGACTCCAGTGCTCCGTCACTGCAACGAGGATAGAGATGCCTCGCATTGCCGGTGTGGAGTTTAATCAGGTCATGTCTGTAAAGGGCTGTGAAGGTGAAAAAACAGGCTGTGAAAATAGACAAAGGTACATATTTCATCACTTATTGACCCATACTGTGATGTGAGTGAACTTCGGGATGGTATCCGCTTCCAATAACAGGTCAGCTCCCCTCAGGCTGTGTACATTAGGGGAGAAGTGAGGGGAATACCTGCTCTGAAAGCTGAAGCCATCTAGACATGCCAAATTAAGGTGACTGACTGCTCCAGACACTTGACTTTATATTATATTGTAAACCGAGAACAGTGTCAGAGAACAGAGGTCTGTATTTTCCTTCCATTTTCGCCAAACCCAGCCGATAGCAGCGAGTGCCAACTTCTTTGGCATAAGATGAGGCTCACAGTACTGCAGGTGTAAAGACAGAAAGCAACTGGTTATAGAGATGCCATCACTGAGCTAAAATTCATCCAAAGAGATTTCTCCCCGCTTTTACTCCAGACACATAAATCTTCATAACGAGGGTAAGATAGGTGCCATCTCAAAGCAGCAAATGTAAGCAGCAGTAGTGAGTAACATGAACATTGAGCCAACTCACCCCATCCCACTACCCTCCTCTCGCTGTCATTACGCTCTATGTTTTCCTGCCTGTTGTGGGATTCTCTCCACCACTAACATACTTTATTCTCAGGTTTTGGGCATGCGGTGACTCAGTGCAGCAGAGAAAACCTAGTGATAAGGCAGTGAACTCCCGTGCCCTTTCCACTTCCATCCCCTAACGGCTCTTGAGCTCTTCTTACCAGATGGCCATAAAAAGTTCTCTCCCGCTTAGATGATACCTGGAAAACTGCACTTGCCTAGGGAGCCGGCTAGCGCTCGCTACAACATGCGTGGCTGCACTCGCGGCAGGCTGCCAGCCAGCCATTTGTCAAGCTGTGGAGCACGGTAAAGTGCTAGCATCTGTCTGCTGGTTAATAAATGGGGAAAGATAAGTTTGGAGGTACATTAGCCTTGCTTCAAAGAAGAGGTGTCTTTGTTGGCTCGTAACGAGTAGGATAGTTTTCACTTCCCCCAAAACCGCTTACGTCTTAACAAACCTAGGCTGAACTGAATTATCTTGGAAAAACATGCAGTTTTCTTCCTTGGATTCTCTGCTGCCCACTCACCTCAATGAAATGATAGCAGAGAGTTCAGCAGAGAAGGACACCGTAAATTTGCTTGTTGGTGGTTGATTTATATATTGGTACTGGTTCCAAAGGCAGTGTTTATATTTCTGCGTTGGACTCAAAATTATGGAAGTTATAAACCTCCCTCTAATAATCCTAAAATGACTTACTGTAACTTATGCATGCCTTTATGTTATGCATGCCTTTAACCCCTGTTTGTGCTCCTTGGACTCTCTTCAGTCCTTAAATACATTTTGCAGAGATTTAACGAAACTTGCAAAGTCTTACTCGAACTGAAACATGAATTAATGAAAATGTCTAACTCTGAATGTGAAGATATGTGCATGTGCACTGCTCAGGTCCGCTGTGTGGACAAAGACAAAATGGGCAATAGGGTGGACACTGAGCCTTTATCAAGTGCTCAACTGGTCCTGACATGCACTTAATGGCAAGAGATAAATAGATTCTTTTAATGCCTTAACTGCTAGGACATAGCTGACACGTAGATTTATATAGTAATCAGGGCTGATATGCTGCAGTAGCGCAGAGGAAACGCGTGCTCGTGGTACACAGAGCACTTTGGGGAGTAGATATTCGCAGCGTCTTTGTTTCTTGCCTACCCCGCTGCATTGCAAAGCAGGGTTGGCAACGCCTCGCTGGTTCTACTGGCAGAGGCAGAAATGACCCAAAGGTTGGTTATACAGGAAACGTCAAATTGGAGGACGCAAAAACACGAAGAATAATCCAGCATTTGCAAGGAAGGGGAATTAGATGGCCTGATGGGTCTTTTCCACCTCTGACTCCGACTAGTTGCCAAGGGCTGTCAGACAGTGGATGGGAGAAGAACCAGGTCTGGAAAATGACCCCCCAAAAATCTACTTTCCTTGTGACCTAAATGATAACTCCAGTCATCCAGCTAGTTGACTTGATTGGGAAACCAGCTTTTCTCCTTGTTATCCAATTATCCAGACGACCCATGTCTATCTTAAGTGGAGTCTGCTGTACATAAGCTGTCAGCCGAGATACACATTTAATTCCAAAGAAGGCGTAAATTGGCAAAGATGCAAAAAGATGGTTTTGCTGTTTCAGTTTCTGTCAAACTCTCACCGAAAAAAAAGGTCTACTCACAAAATGTTAGTGGTCAGTGACCTCTTTTGCTTGCAAAGCTTTGTTTTCAAGCAGCTGCAATATTTACATTTGCAATATAGTTTCTGAGTATGTGCTGGAGCTTCACATTGCATTTTAAAAAAAAAAAAAAAAAAAAAAAAAAGAAAAAGAAAAGCTAGTATTGTGATTTATGAAACTGTGCTTCCAGGAGACAAATATCTCTGACAATATTCCACTCAAACTGGACATGCAGAAATTGCCAGGCCAGGCAAGAAATCTTTCCCTCCCAAAATGATACTGTAATCAGTAAATCCTCTGATTTATGTATTCCTTCAACAAGTACATTTCTTAAGCTTTCAAATGCATTTTGGTCATTTCTAGGCATAATATTGAAAATTAGGCTATAAGAGGGAACCAGCCTGAGCGACAGGATGGTTTCTGAATTTCATCTGTGGAAGATGATTTCTGTGGCTACCCTGTTTCTGTGCCGTGGGACTTAAGTGTGCTGAAGCCCAGGAGACAGATTCCCCTTGCGCTCTCTGCCCGTTCCCTCTGGGCTGAGGACGGCATCTGCAGCCGTGATGCTAATGTGGGTTCTTCCTGCAGAGGTACAGCACGGTCTGCGTACATCCCAGGAACCCAAATTCATTAACATCCACTTAAGATGCAGGCTGGCCTGAAGGAAAACCAGTGGATCTGTCAGTCAGTCCCAGAAAGGAGTTTCTAACTCCAGGACAGCAGCAGTGAGCGTGGAACGGTGCGGCTCCGCATCTGCAGCGCCAGGAGGAAAGGTATTCTCAACCCTGGGGCGTTCGTCCCAGCTTCTCCTCCCTCCTTTCACCTGGGTGAAAGGTTTAGCTTGATGTTAAATCTAGGCACAGCTTCAGGCTCGACTTTTCACGTGATTTACCAAATCAAAACCCGTTTTCTACCTTTTCTTGGGTTTATGACTATAAAGCACAGAGCACAGTGACAGAAGGGTAGATTTATTCTGTAGGAGACTTAACACAACAGACAGGTTTCCAAGGGAGAATTGTCAATATATAAAATAAGTAAGTATACATCACTGCTCAGGTTATTTTGTCAGGATAGGCAATACTGCAAACTTCCTTTCATGATAACTGTGCTGGTGCCACTGTCAGAGCCCTGGTTTTTCTGCCAGAAAGAGCTACTGGAGTCTGGGCAGCTGTGGGGATACGGGATGGAACTTACTGTGTTTGCAGTGTGCGATTCCAGTCCGTGCCCGTCTGCTGCGTCTTCTCTGTTATGATTTGTTTAGCTGCCTGAATGTTGCGCTTATATTCATATCTAATTTATTTTGACAAAGCATACCCAAATCCACATTGCTGCAGCGTTGTGCAAGTGGTGGAACTGGTCTGTGGACATACAAGAGTAGAATTGCTTTTTGTGGGCATGTATCCTGTTTTTTTAAATTCATCATGAAATCCAGTACCCTATGATGGCTCAGTTTACGCTGCCATTTATGGAGCAAAATAACTTTTTTCTTTATCAATCCTTTCTCAGAAATACATATGAACTTGCAGTAAGAGCCTATATTAAAAACTGTAGAGCACTCCCCAAATTTTGCTTCTCAGAACCAGAGCTATAGGTCTGAACAGGGAAGGATGCGAGTATGGGACCATCATGGTCAATACAGCCTGCAAGGTTTGAAGAACTTAAAGCAAGGTGTTTAAAGCCCATTATAAAGTTTCAGTTAAAAAAAAAAAAAAGAGGTATAGCTCATTTTCTTCCAAAACTCCAAGTCTGTCAGCTACCACCTGTGGAAAGCCAGTGGCACAGGGGTGAGGTACAAACACCGCAGAGCGCCCTGCGCCTGGCCCTCGGAAGAAACCGTCTGGATTCCTTCCAAATTTCATGAACAAACTCATAATGCGATGAAGGAAGCTCATATGTTGAAGCAAACTCTTTAACCTGATTAATGGGATGTAAGTAAGTGGAGCTAATTAGACGTGCTATTAGAGAATAGCCCGTACGAAACCCAGGATCGGTGCTCAGGGCAACTGGGATCCTGGTGCCCAGCTGAAGCTGTGCGGTTATACCAGCCTGAGCCTAACTCGGGTCTTGACACCTTTGAGCTTTGCAGGGGGATGTTTTTGAAATCTATATGTAAAATTTGCGGTTTGGAGAAGTGAAATCACACGCTTTCTGTGAGCCGCTGTCCTCTGATCCTGTGCAAGGAGCATCCTTCCTGGTTTTTTTCCAAAAGAGAAAATGTCTGTGGTCACAAGCTGTGTTCAGAAACGAGCAGCCACCTGGGCATAGATGTACGTGTACATTTAGTTTCAGGAATAGGATTAGCCCTGTATAAAGTCAGAGCTTCGATCAGTACCTTTCCATCTCTTCCTCCCTCCCTTCTTTCTTTCTTTCCTTCCTTCCTCTTCCTTTTAATTTTTCCAAAACAATTTTTCCCTTCCCTCTCCTCAGTTGGTCTTAATCCTAACTTGGACATGGGATGTGGGAACGCAAGAACACAGGACAATTGATTTTCCCTCCAAAGAGCATCTCTGCAAAGAGATTTCTGCACAGGTTCAATGCAAAAGCAGCTTGGGCAGCAAACACACTGGCGTATCAAATAACATTGATGCTAAAAGCAGCCTTTGAACTTTCAGAATATTCATCCCAGGGTCAGAGATAAAGTTACCCTCTCAAATAAGTCTAAGAGCTCAATCCAGTTCTTCCTACAAAAGGTTTCTTTGGATGAGCCTCGTTTAAAAGAAGGGAAAACTCGGGGCTCTTTAGGAGCCACCATATTTGAAGTGCTGGCTAGGAGCAGCATTTGCATTGCACACATTTTGACACGGTTTTATTAGTTATTTCTCATGTGCAACATGCAACAACGGGGCAGCTGCCCCGTGCAGGACATCAAGCGCTTCAGCGTGGGCTTCTCGCTCTCTCCCGCCCGAGCCACGGTCCCCGGAGCAGCCCGGTCCCGCAGCCCTGCCAGGGCCAACAAGGGCATTTTTCACTTCACCACCATTTCCCAGGTTTCCAGATCTGCCTTGCCACCAGCCGCGGGAGTTTTTAGTGGAATTTCTTCTAGGTCATACATTATTTAAGGGGGCGGGGGGAATGAATGCTGATACCACAAATGTTTCTGGTGTGAATTTAAGTTCATTGCTCTTTGTAGAAAAAGTCTGCTGATGTTTCTAAAGGGAGCGCTGATACCACGAGACAGCTCTGACTTTCTGCCATTTGATAACAAGTTGATCAACTGCATTTACTTATTATCAATTGTGGTGTGGGGAGATTCCTTTTCTTTTTTCTTTTTCCTAAATCAAGGCGTTTTTTAAGAAATATTTTATTTTTGATACAGACACAGCCGGTGAAGTAGCAGTAAAAAACATCACCACAAAGAGGCACATGGCTTTGAAATGTTTTGGTATGTAACATAACTGTATTGTTATCAGGTCTTAACTTTTGCACAAAGAATATTTCTCCCTGTTCTAAAAGCAAACCCTCTGTCAGCTTTCAAAGGGCTACGTACATAACGTGGTCATAGGGGAACAAAACAAAAAATATCTAAGTGTCTCAAATCATTTCACAAATAACATTGTTCTATTTCTCTCCTTAAACGAACAAGAGTTTCTTTGATTCTTTTTTTTTAAGTCAAATTTAGGATTCTGCTGTTCAGAGCAGAGAGGTCACAAGGCCCTAATGTATTTAGCATTGACTGCCCTCTCTTGTAGTGCGTCTATTAGTCAGTAATTTGATTTGTACCTATTCATTTGCAGTCCCTGCAGGAGCTCTGAGCTGGCCCCAAGTATAATTGGTGCTGTCTCTATTTTTACATCATTAGATTAGCCCCGACTCCTGGCCACTTGTTGTCTGCGCTTGTCTGTCCATTTATACAACCTAATGTAACACAAAATTCATTACTGATCACATTACTTTCAACTCTGAAGCCAGCTTTGTGATAAACATTTTGTTAACCCTTTCTTGCCAGCACACAGACCTGGGGGATAAATGCACTCTTCCTTTGCAGAAAAATCAATATCATAATAAAACAAAGTGCAGTCACATTTCTAGATTTGTCATTCCTCCTGGAGAAAGAAATGGGCAGAAACATAGATGACTAAATGATGTCTGCATCCAGGCATCTCACGCTGGTGTATATGAAATGAGCTCAGCGGTGTCCTTTCTACTAGAATATAAAGAAGTGACACGAGATAGGGCCAGCACTCAATTTAAAACTTAATTTCTTACTCATTGTTCTGCAAGTGTTTTAGCTCTTCTGTGCAGACTGTAATCGGGTTACGACATTATTGGAACTGGACATTTTTCTTCCAGTGCTTTGTCTCAAAGTAGTTAACAGAGAAACAATTCCCTTTCTCCTTAGAGATTTGTTATTGCATTGGGTTTTGTTTTGGTTTGCTTTGGTTTGTGGTTTTTCCTCCTAATGATTAAGCAAATTAATTTTCCTACTGTAATACTCCAGTATTTCACAGGAAAATGTAAAGCTCCGTTCTGTCTAGCTTGGCTTTGCTCACATTTGACTGTTTCACTGAGTACCTCCTAAAGCATTAAGCTTTTTGCATCACTGAGGCTTCTGCTATTGATTTCAAGGGGAACAAGAGGAAAGCCACGGTAGGTATTCGTTTAAGCCTGATTCTGTAAAGGGCTGAGCATCCTTACAGCTCTCTTTGCAGCATCATGCCTGTGAGGTGATGCTTGCTATTCAGAGAAATATATTTTAGTGCTCACAAAAGCTGCTGATTTTTAGCAGTTTTCTGAATTCATTTTCTCTTTGTGCAGCTTGGCTTGGAAATCAGTTATTTTGGGTTTTCTAAATATTTAGAAACATTTCTCAGTGTTTATTAAATCTTCCCTTTAAAAGTCCAAGTTCTGAAGCCTGCCCCACACTGAGTGGTCCACACTGAGCAGGGTGCAGGAGACTAGGAACAGGATTTTTCCGTCTCTAGTTTCTGTAATTACCCTGTTATTCCTTTTAGGAGTCTTTGCATGGTATTTTTATGTAGGATAGGACTTTCAGCAAGCATATCTCTCTTACTAAGTTTAAGAGCCCTCGTCTCCCAGCATTTGAACCAGGACTGGTATTTTTACAGCTGTTTTGTGAGCCAAAACTTGTTGCAGCTGCTGAGGTGGTGGCAGAATAAAGACAAGACAGTTCCTCTCCCTCCTCCCAAGCCCAGCAGCCCCAGAGAGCCTTTCGGTATTTTGCTGATCTTTCACAGGAGTGATTTTAGGCGCGTGCAGCGTTGCCCGGCGCTTGCTCCTAAAGCCTGGCTTGGGTGGGGAAAGGCAGGAATCTCTCTGCTGCCGCCTTTGTGCCCCTCTCTGCTGCAGCTTTGCCGTCTGAGCCCCGGGGAGGCCAGCGTGCCCTGAAATCCCCATTACAGCCTTACGGGACTCCTGTGACCCTCCCGTTAAGGATGAGCCGCAGCTCGGGTCGCGGCGCAGGGCATGCCGTGTGCTCGGTGGCGGAGGGCGTGCGGCTATCCCGCTCCCACCCTGGGGTCCTGCTGTCGGGGATTGCTGGGCCGACGCTGCTCCCATTTCTGCTTGCTGCAGATCTGCTGCACCTCTGGCGTTAACTCTTTGGGAGTTTGAGCCTTTCCTTGTCTTAAAATGACGTGCAGCTGATTTGCTGGCTCCCCTTCCTGCCTGTGCAGAGCATTAAGGTTGCGCTGATGCTGAGAGCATCTCCCGTTCCCTGGATTGTGAAAGGCCGATGGCCCGAGTCATTGCAGAGCTCTCATAAACTATGCATTGCCCTCACCAGGGAGGAGCCTGTAGAATGGAAACCCATTTTTGCAATAAATTGTTAAGTAGTCGAACTATTAAATGAACGCTTCTTATTAGAGAGGTACAACGAAGTATGAGTCGCCAAACAGCAAAATACACGTTAACATGGCGAAACCCCCAGCAATAAATGGAAGGTCAAAAGCTAGAACAATTAAAACGTTAGAGTGTGAGCCAACCCTCTGGCCCTGCAGCTTTCCCTCCTTTCAGCCGCAGAGGCCTCTCTTCCACCGCAGGATCTGCTCCTCGTGCTTCGGTATCAGGAGGCACGAGTCCTTCGATGGACTCCCAAAGTGCCACCTCCGAGGGATTTCTCCCACCCCTTCGGATGCCTATCATTTCCTATCGTCGTACTGTAGTCTGCAGCCCTGCCATCACCTCTCATCACCCCTGCACATTTCTCTAACGGAGTATCAGACAAATAGTAGCCTGATTTTTCCGATAATCTAGCCTCGCTATCCATGGTGGAGTCTAAGAGTATCAGGGCGTGGGGCCGTATCCTTGCTTAACAGTGATGTTGTTCACTATCTGATGCTCATAGTGCGTCTAGCGGAGATGGTCAGGCAGAAAGCGGGAGAGAGGGCAAGGGGAGAAGGAGGAAAAAACCCAAAGGGGATTTTGGCTGGGGAGGATCAATGGGGCGGGAGACTCCCTGGACTGTGTCCCGTGGGACCAGGTCTGGTGGCTGTCCCAGGAGGAAGAGTGTTGTGGGCAGGTCCCCAGCAATGCTGGGAACGGTTAGTTCTCCTTGAGGTATATATCGTAATTTGTGGTATGAAAAGGTTAGCTTTCCTTCCATTCCTAGCCTGCTGTCTCCCCACCATGGATAATACATAAAACAGTAGACTTTTATTCATTAACATTTATGGGAAAATGTTAATATTAAACTGTAAGTGAAAAGCCCTATCTTACTGAATTCTTCTGCTGTGTTATTGGGAGCCTAATTACATTTTGCATTTAAATAAAAACCAGATGACGTTCAGGACAGTCAGGCAAGCATTCTGTAAGTGAGAATTTATCTTGCGATCTGGGTAAACAATGTCTCATCATTTAACAGTTATTATAAATAATGGGTTTTTAAGCACTTTGCTGGGAGTTCATATTGGCTCCACACGGGTTGCACTAAGGGAGAGAGAATTTCAGTGACATCTTCCAGGCATCCGGTGAGGAGGAATCATATCCTGAGCTCACTTCTCAAGCTGCAGCAGTTTTCCTCCTCCTCTGTTTATTATTGCTCAATATTGTGTGCACAGTCGGCTGACAAAAAAGCTAAGAGTAAGAAAAATGAATCGATTGGAAGCATTTTGCAAGCAGAGAAGCCATCTATGCTGCTGCCCCAGCAGAAGTGGAAGGTGTTCAGCACCCCTGCAGAGGTTCATGCAAGTGTTGAAATGTCCAAAGACGTATTCTTTCTGGGAAAATGGTGCTGTTGTGAAAGTTCTGTGTTCACAGAGAATGAAAAAGATGTTGAGGCAAAACGTAAAGACAAAAAGATAATGGACCGGCTGCTTTTTTTCCATGTTTCTGCTGGTGCCCTCTTAAATTACATCACCAGTAATTACATGCTTGGTAATGCACGAGCTAATTTAGACAAAGGGTAAAACTTCTAAAAAACGTAAATAGCTTTTTCCCCACTTCTGTTGTTTATGTTCTGCGTTTCATTCCTGTCGCTTCAGACAAGGCGGCGGTGCTTTTGTTGCTAGCTGGCTTTTAGTCTTTGCTCCGTGTTCCTCAGACATAGCAAGAGCCTCCGAGATTTCTCCAGGCAGCTTCTGCACAGTCTGTCCCGTGTCCCGGGGAGGAAGGAATTAGTTTTCCATGCAGACAGAAATAAGCAGTAACGGGATGAATTTTTTAAGCAAGCATTCACTGTTGTGAAGAGATACTGAATTTGGGAAGGCCTGATGCTGGCTGGTAGCGTGTCACCTCCTGACACGCCAGGAAGCCCCCACCCTGTAAAATGGCTGTTCCAGGACATAAACTGTTTACTGCCTTTTTCTAGGCGAGGCATTTTATCCCATTTTCCAAGAAGACCCCCGCAGCTAAAATACCATCCTTTTTTATTTATTTATTTTTGGTATTTGTTTGTTATTTCTTTGGTCAGTGACTTTCTCAGTATCTGCCCAACACACGAACTCTGTGTTTACATCAAAAGCTGATGGGGTTGTGAAAGACAAAGGGTTAGTATCGTTTCTCTGGCTGTTTCCAAAGAAGTTTTTCTGGGAAGGCTGCAGGCAGGAAGGTGCCAGCAGGGTCAGCAGCCAGGACCTGCCCCGTTCCCTCCGCTCCGGCTCGGTGGCACGGCATGGGAGCAAGGAGCCACGGGCAGCTGGGGATGGCGAGCACATGCAGAACCCTGGTCGAGGTGAACGGGATGGAAATGGTGGCTGTTCCCTAACCACAGACGGGTGGCACCATGCTGGGGGACCCAGAAGCAGTGCCACGGAGCGTGCTGCAGAGGGATGCTCGGACGCGTCGCTGTGCTGGATTTCTCCTAAGGCAGAGCACGGCATTCCCACGGACGGCATCTCCCATCTATTCCTACGTGCCCCGCTGAGCAGCTGTTCCCATCGGGCACTGGCTGAGGCCAGGTTGTCAGGTGGAAATGACGTTCGGAGGTGTTAATCGAAAGACAAATTAACCTAGCAGCCTTCCTCATCTGCAGCCACAGAGGCAGCAGTGGGCAGATGAACTGTACAGGGACAGATCCCTAACCTGAAATCTGGGCGTGCTTTTTTGCCTTTACTCAGGGCTGCTTTTATCTGCACCCTTTAAAGAAAAAATCTTTAGATTATATCGTGCCAGGATTGTGTTGTCTCTTTGGTTTCTCTTTTGGAAACGCAGCTGGTCACCCATCAAAATGTGAGTGAAAAGTCTGCAAAAGAGCACGGCGTGAAGAGCAGGTAGCTGTATTAACTTCACTGCCAGATGCCCAAGTACAAGGCAGAATCTGCACAGCTTGAGATGATTTAAATTGCCTTTTATGTGGGATGTGGCCAGGGGAATGCCTTGGTTTGCCATTAGGTCTTTTATATTTCACACAAGAGTTATCCACCACGCACAGGCTGCAGCTCATTCACACGTTGACAGTGCTTGTAAGAGTGTAACTAAAAAGGCAAAGTATATTAGAATCAATACTTGGAAGAATTTTTAAAATAGGACTTTTAAAAAGTGAAAACGTCCAGTTGGCTTTTTTCAGCTGCCTTCTGGTTTCACGAGAACAAATGCAAACTGCTGTGTTGAACAACTCCATTAACAAAGGGCCAAATTAAGCTTTGGATGTCATTTTTATCAAGGCTCTTTCATATTTATTTCTAACATCAGAATTTGGAGCTATATAAATAAGACAGAGTGTATTAAGAGCCTCAAGCAATCCTGCAAGAGAGCAAGCCCACGAGGTTGGCCTGTTGTTTTTCCAGGCTCGCTTAATACTCAATCTAGGTAGAGACGTGATTTTAAGAGTACTACTGCAAGCTTTGAGTGCTTCGTAAAATTAGGTCTGTACTTAGAAAATTGGTCTGCTTGAAGCAGCGATGTCAACATAATCTTTAAAATAATTGACTAAATAGACCAAATAAGTTGCGTTTGGAAATAGGATTATTTGGATGGGTTTGGAGTTTCTCAGTGACGCTAAAACTAGCACCAGGGAAATGAAAGGAGGAGACCTCTGCTCCTTAGATCTCCACCTGAGTTTTTCCGACTCGAGAGCCTTGAACCATTTAGATGAGCAGACAAAGCTGAGTCCGCGGTGACATCATTTCGTGAGCTTCAACGAAACTCTTCTGATTTGGACCAGCTGAGCATCTGCTCCCCCCAAACTTTTAACTTCTCTTTTGAATCAAACCCAAATTCCAGTCCAGTCTAGCTTCCTCCTCAGCATCAATCTGCACCGGGGAGACAGCCCAGAGCCTCTCAGTAGCTTTCCTCACTGGCCCGAAAGGCCACTTTGTGTCAGAAGTGCTAGAAGTTGTGCCAGAATTACTTCGCTTTGTAATATTATACGTCTAAAATGAACTCGGCAATACGTTTGTGTCAGAAGCACATAATGCACATATGCGAGATGCACACGGAGGCACACTCTGAGCACAGAAGTTGTCCTCCTCCAGGGCTGCCTTGTCTTCCTAACTGAGGGTTATTAAGGAGGCCCAATAACCGAGGTAGCATCACAAGAGGGGAAAAAAAATAGGTCTTAGACGTGAAAGAAACCGCTGAAGTTTGGAGGGTCAGGTGCGTCTGAAATCCCCCATTGAGCCTATTGGCGAGGGGCTGCCCGGACCCCGAGTTAATCACCGCGTTTGTGGGTTTGACCTTCAGGCAGCTTTGCCTTACGCAGCTTTTTTGCTGGGACCGTTTGGCCGAGCCCGGGAGAGGAGAAGGGACCCCCAGCACTCCCCCAGTGCTCCCAGTTGTCACGCTGCCATGCAGTGGCTTTGCTACAGCCACCTTTGAGACAGGTCCCCCCTGCCCCGAGATCTCGAGTGGCTCCGGCTCCAGTGGGAAGGGGGATGCTTAGATCCATGCGGTGGGTCCAGGTCCCCTCTGGGTAAAAGCGTGGTGGTTTCAGGGATAGGAGCGTCTACCTCCGAAACTTCCGAGCGAGATCCAAAGAGTCCGGAGGGTGTAGCAGGACACAGAGCTGGTAGGTGTCATGAACGTGCAGATTACGCTGAATTTGTATTTTCCTTTGTGGAGTCGGAGGCTGACAGAGGGGTCACTGTTGAGCAATCAGAGGCACTCCCATCACCCTGGGAATGAGAGACCAAACCCAGGAATTTTAATACAGTGTTTTCTCTGCAAATGCTTTTGGTGTGATATACACAGATGTGCTGCTTGCGTAACTGAAGATGCAAGATAACTCTGCCTAAATACGTTACAAAACTTGTATACGCTCTGGCTTGCATAGGAAAGCTTATATTATATATAAGGTACATTATAGGAATTTATAGGAGCAACATGCTGAAACTTATAAGATGGAGTAGGAGAGAATTCCTTTAAACCCAAACAACCGTGTCTGCATATTCATTTTAGAAACTCTTCTGGAAATCTTGCACAAGGAGTCATAGGCTTCCATGATGTGGATGGGCTACAGAAATTGTTTTCTATAAGCATTTGACTGTTGTAGCTTTTGAAATTTCACATACTGACTAAAATCAGCAACTCATCCTTCTGAAGTGCCATTTATGTAGGAAAACATCCTAAGCCTCTTTACAAAAATATACAGCTCTAGGAAACTTGAGATTATTTTTTAAAAGTACTGGAGTCATTGTGAAAGTGCCTATCGTGAAGAATATTCTCCCTCTGAATGCTAGTCCTTTATCTAGTGCACTTTTAACCTTCCATAAAATGCTCGGAGTCAAGTCTGGCAAGATGCCAAAGTCTTGGAGTCTTGGGTCTCCTACTCCATGGACTCGAGTCATATGGAGCTTTTGGGGGTTCTCTTTTTAAAGAAAAAAAAAGGCGCTTGCTTTTTTTTTTTTTTTTTTTGGTAGACAAAATTCTTTAGAAGTTCATGCATGAAAATGTTTTGTCCGTATCTCAGCGATCTCTTCGTGCCTGAAGTAAACCCAGGCATTTATGTAAGTTCAGATGTCCTCCCCATTTCATAAGTGTTAGTCGTTTGGCATCTTCGCATTTAAATCAGGCACTAGAAATGAAATTTGCAGTCTCGGAGGGGCTCTGATGTTCAGAAGGCTCAGTCTTCATTCCCCTGGTTATCTCCTGCCTCCTGTACCTCCTCATCTCCTTGCTAGATCCAGCCACCTTTTTTCCAACATGCCAGGTTTCATCTCCAAGTGCATGGCATTAACGAACTCTGTGTGGATTCAGCATTAGAGTTATTGTAAGGTAGTTTGACAGTAACTAATATTTTACATAGGCCACTGAATTCTGATTCCAGAGAAGTTGTTCGGGCAGCGTTTGCTTTGCAAATTTAACGTAGATGCTTTTGTGGTGTCTCAATGTCTTTCAGGTTGCAGCAGGATGAAATGGTTTTAATGTGGGAATTGATTTTCAGTGTTCCAATGCCGTAGTGTTACATTTCTTCTTTTGAATGGAGTTTAAAATCTCTTTTCTCAAACTGCTGGTTTAAAAAAAGGGAAGAGAAACGTTCCTTAGGAGCAGGTCCATCACAGCCACCCAAAGCATCGCAGAAAACCAGTCCCCGCAGCTGCCTGCGCTGGTTGCCGGAGCGCGGGGGGAACTGGGGAACTGGCACGGGTTAATGGCTTCTGCAGGAGCAGGGCGTGGGGCAGAGAGCAGGTTTAATTGACTTTTAAACATTATCATAATCGTACGAACTTGTAAACATTATAGTGATATATAAAGCTGGAACCGACTTTCTGTCTGCGCTCCCTTTGGAAAGGAGCAATGGACAAACACATTTGCCCAGAAATTTCTTTTCGGCCATCTTAAATTAAAAGGAGCTTGGAAAATTAAGACCTTTCATAAGTACTCAGTGCTTTCGTTTCACTACCATTCAATATTAAGGACTTTTCCTTCTCCGAATACCCAAAAGCGCAGGTTTCCCCCGGGGGTGCGGTGCCCCCTCTGCCCTCGCCGCCGGCGGGTCCCTGCGCGGGGCCGCGGCAGCCAGCGGGGCTGGAGCCAGCTCCGCGGGTCCTCGCCTCGGAGCGGCCGCCGAGGGTGGTGGAGATGGTTTATAATTAGAGCTTCCTCGTTAGCATAATTGCATTTTGTCAAAAAAAAAAAAAAAAAAAGGGAATACCCAAGAAAAACCTACAACTGCAGTAGCGGTAATGCAATTTCTAAGCCTTTGTGTTAGGGGCGGTATTTCTGCATCCCGGTTCAGTTTAGGACTTCGCATCAGCTTTTGAGCCCTTTTCTGCCTTGGGCTGCGCCATCCGCGTCCCAGACATCGGCACCAGCTCCCGTGGGGACCGGTTATGATATTTGTAGTAAATGTTCCTGCAGAAGTAGAGCCAAAAGCATCCAGCTGAGTTTGGGATGTTGTCTAAATACCGAAAGACGGAGAGCTTACGTGTGAAAGTGCGTGTCGGCGTACAGGGGAGCGGAAACGGCGCGTCGGGGGC
This sequence comes from Haliaeetus leucocephalus, assembly GCF_000737465.1. Taxonomy (NCBI): domain Eukaryota; kingdom Metazoa; phylum Chordata; class Aves; order Accipitriformes; family Accipitridae; genus Haliaeetus; species Haliaeetus leucocephalus. The sequence continues at coordinate 6,531,821 of NW_010972831.1, read as the reverse complement.
CGGCGTGAGCTCCTCCGGGGAGCACGTCCCGCTCCCTTTGGCAGCAATCAGTAAAATAAAAATGTTTAACTAATCCATTCACTGGGGAGCATCGTGTAAATTACAAACAGTTTAAGAGATCCTCAAGACTTCCATTGTGTTAATACAAATTGCCTTTTAGTGTTCGCTTTATATGGGATCCTTTTGAATGAGAATCCAGATGGCAGAAGCTACATAATTATTATTCATTACAGTTAATAAGTAACACTCAGAAGCCCCAGTCAGCTCCGCAAGTCCCCCGTGATAGGCATTGTGCAAATGTAAGGGCAAAAAAAAAGTAGTCCTTGCCGCAGAATATTTTAGGATTTCGGTTAAAGACAAGAAGGTACGAAGGGCCCTTACGTTCGCCTGCCCAGGGGCACAGACCCGGCTGTCATTTTGAGAGCCCTGTCTGCAGGGAGTCTTCTCACTTATCCTCCGAACAAAGGAAATTATCTTTGATTTTAAAATGAAGCTCTAATTTGGGCCTTTTAGCTGTTCATTCAAAAACCGCTGGTGGCCGGGGAGAGGTGGTTTTAGTAAGCAGCACCTTGTTTCTCTTCCCCACCGCTGGAAGGTGCCCGTCTTGCATCCTAATTTCGGGGAGGGGGCCGAGTGTGTTCCTGCGCTCGCAGCCCCCTTGGCACACGGCAGAGCCCCAAAAATTCCCCGAAACAATTGCCGTGAATGACAGAAATGGAATCGAGGAGATTCGAGCCCCGCTGGCCATTACCCTGCTTCCTGCATTCCTACTTGTTAATTGTCTAATTCCTAACGAGTCTTCAGGCGTCTGATGGACTTTCTGATGCGTGCTCACTCCGACGCGTCCTTGCCTCCCCTCCCCGGCCTCATCCCTCAGCAGAGACCTTGTTCCTTTAAAAATGCCATCCTTAAAAATCAGAAATACTCAGCCCAGCAAAAGGAAAAGGGAACTTGACATTAGTTGAGCTTGAAAGGCTTGGTGCTGTGAAAAGTGACTGACGTGTGAAAAGAGGCTACAATTAGTTCTTTCCCCGAGCACTCTCCCATTCAGTCCAGGGTCACTCCTTCAGCGAGCTGCAGCTTTGAGGGTAATGCGTTGTGACAGTTTGAGATGATGAAGAATAATTCTTGTATTCAGAGTTGCTGCCGCTTCCCCGCTGCCCTGACACATCAGGCTGCTGTCATTGTATCATTTATCCCGGCTGCGGCTCCGCCGGGCTGTGCAGGAGCCTGGGCAGCCCTCGGTAGGTAAGAGGAAAGGGTCAGCTCTTCCAGCAAATGATTTTGGAGGATATTTTGAAACTGTGCTTAACAGGGGAAAGCAAACCGAGAGAAAGGAAAAACCATTAGAAGAAATAATGCACTGGAGATGAGTTTTTTGAGTAGACATAAAGGAGATACCACGGCTTCAAGTGGACCACTACAGAGAGAGCACAAATAAGAAAGGCAGCATAATTTATGAGTGTTCCGGGCAAAAGAGGGCTATATAGATTTTCTTCAGGCATTGGATTAATGTGCCCTGTAAAATGGTTTCACATTTAAGCTTGGCAGGGCTTTGTACCTTTCTAGATTGGATGGGGTCCTTCGACAGTTCCTGGAGCTTTCTGGAATTGAGGGTGCAGCCACCTCGCTGGCCGGGGGCTGGCACCGCTCCCCAGACCCCAGGACCACGGGCTGTCCCCAGAGCAGCTCTTCCTCCTCTTCCTCCTCCTCCTCCTCCTCCTCTCCACCTCGGCAGCCAGCTCAGGGAGAGCGAAGCGGCTTGGGCGGCAGAACAAGGGACAGGACCGTCGGGCCGCAGCGTGGCCGTCGGGAATACCAGCAGAAAGAAACGTTTTGCGGGAGGTTTCATTTTCAATTTCTCAGGCAACAGCATACGCGCCGCAGGAAGGCTGCGCTGGTGCCAGTCTGCGGGCGGCCCCGCTGGAAGTAATGCCAAAGCAGGGAGCAGCCGGTATTCGCTTTGCGACACCTTTAACACCCCGTTGTTCTCCAAGCAGCGTCGGTGTTTCCGCAGCCTCCGAGAGTGCCGGACGCTGCAGGGCCATGGGAAGGGGGTGGCTGCCCCCCCGGGCGGGCTGGGGACCCACCGTCCCACCTTCACCTTCCTCCCTGCACCAGCAGCCGCGAGGATTTTTACTGCTGCTGCCTTCACCGTGGCGGAAAGCACGTGTGCCCTGAAAATCCCTGTTATTCAGGGACCCTGGGTGATGCCAGCGGTGCCCATTACTGTTACCATCAAAAGCGCAGGCAGGGCTGTTCCCAGCTCCCCTGAAGTGACTTTCTCCTCATGGCTTCAGCAGATGTTCCTGCTCCTTCGTCTTTTTTCCCCGTCTTTTTTTTTTTTTTTTTTTTTTTGGTTTTTT
>NW_010972831.1:6517349-6529445 GCF_000737465.1 Haliaeetus leucocephalus | reverse complement strand
TTTTTTTTTTTTCCCCCTTTTTTTTTTTTTTTTTTTTTTTTTGGTTTTTAGGGCAGTCAGGACTTTGCGAGTCGTTTCCTCCGGGGACATGGGCAGGTTTTAGTATTTACGTTTCCAGTATTAGCATTTATTTGTATTTGTGTTTGTTTTTCACGGGCTTTTGAAAGCCTCAGGGAGCCATTTATGGGGCCAAAATAATGCAAGTGCTGGTCTTCTCACAGTATTTCATTTCCTTGATTGTGGAAATGCTACGAGAAGAGCAGGTCTCATGTTATTTTGACCCCATAAATAGCTCCCAGAGGCCCCTTTCTTCCTTCTCCCACCCACTCCCCCCCAAATCAAATATTTAGGTTTCTGCAAAGCCTGACTTCTCAACCCTGGTTATCTTGCTTCAGCAGAAGCAAATTGCAGTTATTACAAAATAGCCAGAGAGTCTATAAGGCCGAATGGGTTTTATATGATGCACAATTTGTTGGCTACTGTACAAGTTCATTAAAGTGTATCATAAGAGGTTGTTTTACTGGTACATTTAAGGAAGTTAATACATCTCGACAGTATATGCATGGGGGAATGCAGATACAATAACCCTCAGACATGCTGGGGCCAAGTCCATTCCTGGCGTAACTCCACCGAAGTAAACGAAATCACTTGCCGGGCAGCCGTGTCCTGCTCTGCCGGCGCGGTGCTGAGCCTTCACCCTCGGTGGCTGCCGCTGCTCCAGACTCTCCTGCCGCTCGCCCTTGCCTTTCCATGGGGGGATCCTGGTTTTTGCTTCTATTTTGTGTTTTTCAGCAAGCGTCTTCCCAGCACAGAGGACATCGGTGGTCTGACGGGTTACGTGACACGTCTTAATTAAGTCTGGGAAGTACTTTTTCTCCTTTCAGCTGTGCCGCAGGGCTCAGCTGCTCGGTCCTGGGGCAGTGGGAGGGCAGCACTGCCTGCGCTACCTCTCTGGAGGGACCTGCCTCTCCTGGTGCCCAACTGCCTCACCGCACCGCGGTGGCTCCTTCTGCACTTGTGGGGTCTATTCAGGTATCAGGTCTATCAGAACTAGCCCCCCAGTTTTTCACCCCGTAACAGGACGGGCATCCCAACGCCATGGAGCCGTTCCCAGTCTTGTCTGAGCTTCCCATGGGAACGGCATCAGTGTTATTGTGCACGTGCCTCTGCCACGTCCTGGTGTGCTGGAAGGTCTGGGAGGAAAGATAATAGTTTGCGCTAGACTTTTTTTTTTTTTAATTGTACTTTTTATTAATGAAACAGCTGGGGAAAAAATGGACTGATTTGGGGAAACGTAGGAAAACGTGCTGACTGTGGTCCTAGGGGTCATCTGTGCAGCACAGGTAGTCCCTGGTGACCGTGTAATGGCTAATTGCAGATCTCACGTGATCCGGCCGTGCACGAGAGCCGGGCCCGGGCGAGGGCAAGAGCCCAATTTCCTGAGCGCAGCGGTGCTTTCTGCTGCAGCGGTCAGGAGTTTTACAACGCTTTCTTAGGTATCAAAATACATTGCTCGTCTGCCTCGCCGTGTAATTAGTTCCAGAGCGAGCGGGTTCGCAACGCGGGGCTGTTTGAGAGCGCCCGGACTCCTTTGCCCAGGGGAATGTGCGCGTTTGCCATCTGCGGCACTTGGGATGGCAGCTCGGATGCGGGAGCTCTGCCGGTTTTTAGCCTGACCCCCTTCGAACCCCAAGCGGACTCTGCGCAGGCTGGAGGGCTGGAAAACGTCCCCTCCGGTTCCTCTTGAGCCTCTGCATCTCCTCACCCTGTTTTTTTGTCCCTTCCCTTTGCTAGCCGATGGGGTTGATGTGCCAGGGCGCAGCAGGGAGGGAGCAGCGGCAGTGCCAGGATGGGACCCCAGCCTCGCCAGCCAGGCCCTGTGCCCACCTCTCTGCCTCCCCGAATTTTTGTCCACGCTTTTTCCCTGGCTGGCATCAGTCTCTGCAGTGCCACCCCCTGGCAGTCCCCCGCAGAGGTGACAAAGCGCTGCCGGCTGCAGAAATCCCGCAGCCCCCAGAAAGCCACCCTGCGAGCCCAAATTCCCCCAAATCCCATCCCAGGAGGGCGTGCGGTCCCGTACAAGTGACCGAAGGACGGGCGGGATGCGGCGTGGCCAAGGACGGGCAGGAGCCAGCAAGCCAGCGCTCGGCCCCAAGGGGCAGAAACGGCCACGGCCCGCAGGGAAGCAAACGCTCCCTCGCTCTTTCCCGCTCTCCCCTTCTTTTGCTACGGTTACTGAAGACACAACGTTTGCCTGAAAATCAATTATAGCTTAAAAAGAGCGAGCGAGCGAAGTAGCCCTGCGAGGAGTTCAGCGGCCCGAACGCTGTTTGGGGGAGCCCCAGGCTGCCCAGCGCGGGCGACGGCTGCCCAGCGCCCGAGAGCTCTGACGTGGGATGTTTAACCGAAGCCAGCTGTGTGCAGAGGGAGATAAAAGCCCCAAATCAGACAGGATAAGCGCAGTATTAGTGTGGGATACGCCACTCATTTCTGATTTAAATTACTGTTTTTACTTCCTGAACTCATGGGAGAGTAAGGATGTGAGGAAAATGAAGAGGTTTAGACATGGACATTCCTTCACTAAATACTGGCAAGAAATCATGATTAATACAGCTGAGGTCATTACCATCGCCGCTTATAGGGTGACCGGTTTCCTGGTGATTTGTTTTTCGTGCATCCTGGGCAGATTATCGCCATCACAAGTCACCTCCACTACCAAGGATTAAATCCCCGAGCCCTCCTTTGCTAGGTGTGCGCTCGCCTGGCCGTTACCTCTGCAGCGCCCAGGTAGTGAACGGGAGCTGTGCAGTGTCCGAGGATGCTGGGGCGGGATGCTTTTTGTTTTAGCAAAGCACCGGCTTTCTGCTTTTGCCGTGCGCTTTGTGTATAGATATGTCCTTATCACGGAGTCCTGTTGCAGCAAAAGGACTGTCGTGGTTTTTGAAAAAGGTTAAATGCAAACGGCAGAGGTGCGGTAATATTTAGCAGAGACCAAAGTGGGCACCGCTCCTCCAGCTCCTGCATCTGCGGCTTCTTTCCACCCCCATCCAAGCAAAAACGCCCGCTCCAGGGACAAGGAAAGCTGCCTGTCTCCTCCAGGGGTTTGCCCCCTGTGCCTTACGTGCACGACACCGCAGCGTGCCGCAAACGAGAGGGTTTTTACTCTTTCCCCGCCGGCAGCAGAGGAATTTGCCCGAAGGTCCCATCCCCATCCCGTCCTCTCCTGCACAGGCTGCGCAGAAGCAGCCGAGTCGCGCTCGGGGCCGCGCGTTGCGACTCGCCAGAATATTTCTTGTAGCCTGTCACCGCGTGTCTGGGAGAGGATTCCTGTCGTGTACATGGAGCTCTGCCTAATCTCACCGCTGCATGCCGCCGCTGAGTGCTGGCCGGGGTGATGCTGCCCAGCGGCACTGCTGCACGCTGCCACTGAGTCAACTGTTGGGTTCAAGTGGCTCACAGAGAGGCCACGGTTAGAAACGATGCTCTGCACACACAAAAAATCCTCGTGTTTCGAGATTAGGGGGCCATAAAGGCTTCGGGAGGTCAGCGAGGGGAGATGTCTGGATGCGTGTGACCGGGAGAGGGAGAGCCACAGTCGGGCCTGCTTTCTCTTTTGCTTTGAGGCGCAGCTCAGGCACGTAGGAAAGGGGATATTTTCTCTGTGGCTTGAAAAAGCAGAGTTATTTATGTCCGTTTGTGCAGGATAAAGGGTTGCGGAAAGTCCCTGGTGTTCCCAAGGTGGAGAATCGCGGTGGTTATGCACCGCTGGTACACGCCACCGGTAACCGGTGTTGCTGCCGCTCCCCATTCCCCACAATCTCGGCAGCATTGCTGCGGAGGAAAGATGTTTCATCATCTGCCACCGTACCCTTCCCACCCTGCTCGGTTCAGCCATGAGCATCCCCACTAGCGAGTCCTGACATGTCACGAGTCAGTGGCCTCGTCCCCAGGGAAGGGGCTGCTCTGCTGGGCAGCGTGTAACGTCTCCGTCCAGCTCCGCTTCGGCTCAGCTGAGCTGTGAGCCCGCAGAGAAGTAGAACCAGGAGCTGGGATGCCTCTGGAGTGATTCCTCAAATCACCCCAGAAAAGATGGATGACGAGCAAATGTTAGAGCAGTGATACAATGAACAGATTTGTCAATAAAGCGGCCGTCTGATGGCACTCCGGGTTTATCTGAAACGCTAACCAGGACCTGCTCTCTCTTCCCATTGCAGAGCTTCAGCGAGAGGGAAGCATAGAGACGCTCAGTAACAGCTCTGGTTCCACCAGCGGCAGTATCCCACGCAACTTTGATGGCTACAGATCGCCTCTCCCGACTAACGAAAACCAGCCCCTCAGCCTTTTCCCAACGGGATTCCCTTAAATTAGCCGAACATCCAAGGAGAGATCCAGACAGGGTAACGAGCCACCTCTCTGCCTAAACAATCCCGATGTGTCTGTCACCTGCCAGTTTGCCACTACGCTGGATGGTTCTCGTTACCCTGATAAATATTGATGACTCGTAAACCTTCCTGAAGTATGCTCACAAAGTCTTGACTTCGTGTTCCTGTGCAATATGAAGAGACTCCATCTTCAATCCTGATAGCTCTGCGGCTTCTTTTTTCGCTGTGTTCAGGAAGAGGTTGGTTGAGGAGAAATATTTCTAAGCCATTTTTGGTCAAGCACATGGTTTCACAACTGTTCTCTGCTTTTTCACATTGAGAGATGAAGGGAATCTCCGTAACTCAGAGGAGCTCTTGCCATTCGCAAAAGTGCCGAGCATTAACGAATGAACTGGAGAGAGTGGGAACTGGAAGACTTTCTGTGGACAGGGTTGATAACGTTATTCCTTCCTCGTTGCATCTCCTTGCTACCCTCCTTCCCCACTGATACTCATCAATGCCAGGAGTATTACAAATGGAAATGTTTCTTTTTGTTCTTTGGAAGAATTCTCTCTATCGCTCCGGTTTTCTTCTAGTCATGTATTTTAGAAACGTACTTAATCGACTAACTGCAGTCACAAATTTCTCATATTTGGTTATAAAAGTTGTTCGTTGGAACTCAGATATCTGTCCAGAAATGCATGTGTCATTGAATAAATCTAAGTTAAACAAGAAACTGCTTAAATGGCAATATTCATGGAGTGTTACTGGGCTGGCTATGGGCTTCGTGTATCTGCCCAGACCAGACTATGTGCATATTTGCGACCTTGAGGGCTTTAATTAAAGCCATCAGTGGATGTTTTGCAGCCAGTCTAGCTTCTTTTTGCCTCCCTGCTTTCTCATCCCTGTGTGCAAGGGCAGGATTTTTAAAAATGGGAGACTTAGGCAGTGTGCCTTGCACCCGCTTAGTGCCTCTGAAAATCAACACCCGTCTCTGTTCTGGTGTCTGACCCCAGCTCCAGCTCCTTGCACTGGTTGGGGCCCCCCTTGTTCATCCCACTGATTTCGGTGGGACGAGGACCAGGCAGCAGAGACGCCCACCTACATCTATTGTGCTGTAGGATTTTGCAGAACCCGTATAGCGGCCTGAGCCTATATACCCTACTGAACGTGTGCAGTCAAAACTAGCGCCGCATAACTCTGCTGATAAAATAGTCATGGGCTCACACATAGTAACCACATGAATTCCTATATCTCGGCCAACTTGTGTCAAGAAGCAGAGAGCGAGATGGGGCTGTCAGCTTACGAAATTTCCTTCCCGCTACTTGTTTTTAATAGAAGCCGTTTGAGTCATGGCAATGAGAGGAAACTATCTAAACCCACAAATCTTTTCGCACTCTTACAGCTTAAACCAGCCACACTGAGCGATGCAGAACCGACCACCCCCTTCCTACTCTATCCCCAAACACCAAATTCAGTCTTGGACTTGATTTTTTTTGGTTTTAGCTGTAACGCCACGACTCAGATCTCAGAAGCTTTTGGGTTTTTTTTCTTTCTCTCTTCAGGCTTGGAAACCACTAATAAAAACTGAGAGTCTGCAGCCATAATTTCAGTTTCTTGCTTGGTTTTCAGTCAGTCCTTTCTCAAGCAAAAAAAAAAAACTTCCTTGGGATGAAATCAGAGGAGAGTTTGCCTGTAAGTAAGTACTCACAGCTCCGGCCTGCTGGCTATATCTGCCGTAATGCTATGTTTCTTTTATGTCTGTAAAATAATGGCTTGAAGTAAGGGGCTGAGGGTAGGGCTGGCGCTGCGGACAAATGGGACCGCAGGGTCAAGTCAGTCCACACCAGTCAGGATTTTTAACACAGTTCAAGCCAAGGTCAGCTCCAAAAGTTCAAACAAAATCCAGATTAACACATACAGAAGGGATTGTGTTGTCACCGTGATGCTTGTTTCCTTTCAGGCTTTCCAAGGAGCGGCCGTAAGGGACAAAGTTCTTGCAAAGGAAGGCAACCGCTCTCCTCCCTCCTGCCTCGGACAGCTTGGTTGCTGGTTCTTACTGAACACAAAAAGTAGGATAGCGCATAACGCAGAGTGGTGTCATTGGAAATGTATTTGTTGTTGGCAGGCATTAAATCACTTTTTATAAGTGCTGCAGTACGGCCATGTGGAAATTCCCAGTCTGCAAGAAGCTCCTTTGAATCAGGATGTTTTGTTTAAAAGGGGGGAAAAAAAAAAAGCCTACAAACTGGGGCTGTACCAAAATATTTTCAGTCTGGTTCATTGAAAAGAATGTCCTAAATTCCCCGCTGTTGATAGCCCCGTAGCCAAACTGTTAAGAAAGCCTAGAGCTTAAAAAAAAAAAAAAAAAAAGCACTGCTATGAGGTGGCTAATTTAACTTTAATTTGATACTTTCACAGATGACCCAGCAGAATAACCAGCAAGTTCCAGCTCTTCAGTGAGCCGGTGAAAACCAAGTGTGTTGCAACAATAACTCTATAGGGTCTGATTCGACGCATCCTCGCGGTGCGTGCCTCCCACCGATGGCCCCTGCCTTTAGCGTACACGTAAAAGCCCCCCATTTCAACTGGGTGCCACGGGCTTTGCTGCAACACCACCTTCCCTCCACCTTAACCTCAGCAGCGATACTCTTTTCGGGCACCAGGTGAGAATATTCCTGCTCCTTGGTGGTGTCTAGAAGCTGCTCCTAAGGGAGGTTAGCCCCTGACTTCAATGCAACCAAATTTTCAATCTAGGAACCTGATCCAAACGCCACTTAAAGCAAAAATAGCCAGAGGCTCGTGGTCTTCACGGGATTTCGGACGAGCGTCTCCCGTTGTTGTGGAAATAATCCAGGTGAGTTTCTGAAACGATGGATTTTGAAACGCAGAGGCTAGCAGGCGGTCGCGGGCAGCCCAGCAAGAATGTTGTGCCATGATATAAACCACTGGCTTGAAAAGAGCCCAAAAGACATGCTGGACTTGCAGGTTTTTAAACTGTTTCCAGTAGTAGTAAGCAGCGGCCTCCTGCTGAGTTCAAAAGGCAAAACGTCTCATTTAAAGCGGGGCGGACTGTATATCACTCTGCGCATAAAGTGGAGCTCTTCTATTAAAAGTTGAGTTCAGATTTCATGAATTAACATGAAATACTGCTTTCTTATCCTACCCTGGTCTCTGTAATAAACACACGCGTGTAGCGTGCTTAAATCATGGGAAGGGAATGTTTTGCTGTTTGAAAAGAAGGGGAAAGTCAAAGGTTCTCCAAATGCAACAGCTTGGGAGTTCAAATGAAATCAAATCTCAGAGCCAGGCCAGGGCCTGGGCATAACCAGTGAGGCTGGTGTTTCCCGGCGCTTCACAGAGCACGTGGGGCTCGGGCTTCGTTTGCTTTGCCGGCGAAGCTCGGCGCTGACGAGCCCCGATGGAGCGTGGTGCTCTGCCCGAGCAAAGCCGGTAAACGCCATCCTGGCACCCGTCCCTGCGAGGGGACGGCTTCTGGTTGTCCTGCCCCGAGCGGCGTTAGCCAGCCCGAGAATGAAGTTTGCTGGCGACGAGGCTGGGAGAAGGCGAGCCAGCGAGGGGAACCGACCGAGGGCGAAATACCGCCAAGAGCTCTGTCCTCCTTCCTCAAGAGAGAGCCCGGAGCAGGGTTTTGCTGCAAAGTGGAGCTGTGAAATCCCTGAACGCTGCTCCCCCTCCTCTCTGCCCCCTCCGAGCATGGGGGTAAACCCACGGTGCTGTCACCGGGGCTTCCTAAGTCACTTTTTGGAGGATCCAAACGGCGTCTGCGCCGCGTCTCTACATTTATTTTCTCACTCCTTTGCTCTGGCTTGTTGCTGTGCAGGGTAGGAAAGTTTGCGCCATTTCCTGTTGTCTTTCCCTTATGCTCCTGAGATATTGTAAAAATGTTCGGTATCCTCCAGTAGGTTGTAATCACTTCACCCTAATGTTTCACAGCTGCTAAGTGTAACTTTAAACCCAACCATTTGAGTGCTTACAATTAGCGAGTCAATGGAGCTGAGATCGGCTCTTTGTGATTGCAAAAAGAGAAAATGAAACTTTCCCCCCCCCCCGAGTTTTAATTGGATAAAACGGGAACAAAAGTTGTAGAGATGAGGGGGGGTTTAATGCAATAAATGATTAGTGGCTTATGTGCTAGGAAAAAAATAATTGAATCCACTGCTTGGCCTGTTTCACAGATGGAAAAGGCACCGGGACAAGCATGTGTCTGCGGCGGCAGCGCCTCTGTCCTAGGAACTGCATGAACCCCCTCTCGGAGCTCCCTGCTCTCCGTTTGTAGGAGCGGAGCTGGTGGGAACAGAATTAGCCGGAGCCGAGAGGCTTCGGCTGTGTCCCTCACCTGTCCCTGCCCGGGAGCTGCGGCACAGCCGGGCACCGCTTCCAGTCCCGCGGTCACCACCCCACTCTTGCTCTGGTATAAAACCATTTGGCCGCCCCAGTGTCGGCTGGGTCTTCGCCCTTGGTTTTCGTCTCCTTCGGCGCCTTCAGCCGCAGGCAGAAGGTGCTGGGAGATGAAGGTGCTGCATTCCTGCAGCCCTGCCAGTGCTGGGAGCGGGGGGTGTCTGCGCTGCTCGGCCAGAAAAAGCCACGAACTGGGCAAAATGGGGCACGGCTGGGGACGAAGGTTGGGCTGACACCCCCAGAGAGGGGGGCGAGTGCACGTGCGGGGGGGTCTCTGCCAGAGGCCCCATGTTATGCAAAGCTGTTTGTGAGCATGTTCTAAGCCTTTCATAAGACAGCACTGGGGCCATTTAATCTCATGCTGTTCCTTAACGTTAATTGAATACAAGGGTTGTATTGAAGAGTCCTCCCGGCCCAACGGGGTAAAACCTCCTTTGGCCGATGTTCCTGGGTTTGTTCCTGCTCAGCGCTCCTGCCTCCCGCACGTGCTGGGAGCAGGTTTCAATTATACCAGAAAATGCCTTTACCGTGGTGAAACCAAAGGGCAGGTCATAGCGGGGATACAAGCCACCAGCTCCGGAGCTGGAGCACGGACGCGGCAGCGTCGCTGCCTCCCCGGTCCCGCGCGGTGCCGGGGTCGGGGCTGGAGCTGGTGTTTCCCGCTGCAGGACACGGCCTGGGGGACGTCCCGCACGTTGCCCCAGCCTTGGGGACACACGGCCGTTCCTGGGCATTGATACCGTCCCATCAGTTGCCACCCTGTCCCTCACGGGGCTCGGATGTAATTTGAAGCTGTGCATCCGTCGGTGAGTTCCCAGGCTGAATTTTCGCCTTTCTTGGGAATTTCTACTGCGGGAAATTACACTAAAACACTGATGGCCCCGTGCAGGTTGCAGGCAGGTGACGGGCATGGGTGCCATCCGAGCGGGCCAAGGTAAGCTGCCTGCGTGTGCCGTGGATCAGGACCATTCCTCCGGCCACGGAGCCTTTCCTCCCTGCCCTGCCCCACACCAGCCAGCGTCCTGTGCCTGCACCGGTGGCAAAGGTCCTGTGAACCGAGTCCTGCAGGGCTCCCGGCTATTGCTGGGAACTACTGATGCTCAGCAATTCCCAGCATGCACTCAGCACCTTGCAGGACCCGGCGCTCTCGAAAGCGGCAGCTCCATCCCCGACAGGTTCATCTCCCAGCAGCTCTGGGGCAACCGCAGGAGGGTGACCACCGGCCTCGCTGGGTGGTCACCACAGCGGGCAGGGTCGGGAGCTTGCAGCCTTCCCTGTCCCCTCTGCCTCCTTCCCTCCGTCCCGTCGGGTTTCATCGTGTTCCCAGGGATGAGCACGGCGCAGCAGGGATGCTGCTCCCTGGCAGCCCTCCCTCCGCGGGAAGCACTCCTGCCACCTGACCGTAAATACTAATTAATAGCAAAGCCCTGGTCTAGATCAAGGAGGATGCTCTGAATTTTCTTGGGAACTTTGCTGTCTGAAAGGTATCTTAAATATTCTCTAGCACTCAGCCTATCAGTAGGTCAATTATACAGTGAGCAGTCATACGAAGTTAATTTCTAATTTAATACAATGTTAAAAGGTTGTCAGGTTAAAATCTAATCTATAAACAAGACATGAAACGTCTCTTTAAAACGAGTGTCATGAACCAGTCCTGGCTCAAGCCACAGACTGCTGCTTCTTTTATAGGATGTAATTACTTCCCAGTGAGTATTTACAATATTATTATAGGATGGTAATAAAAGGCCGGTGTCGGCCGTGCCCGCGCAGCGGCCCGGTGTCAGCTGGGCACTAATCCTGCTCCCACCCTGGCCCCTCTCCCTCCGGCCCCAGAGGGAAGTGCCGGCTCCTGGGGCTCTGCTCCCGCTCCGCGCCGTGGGAAGCAGGATGGGGGAAGAACCCACCGTGTTTCCACTTAAATACACCTTGGGGTCGGGGGAACGGGGACCCACTGACGTGTTTTGGAGGGACCACAAGCGTCTCTGCGTCCCCCAGTGAGGAGGGCTTCGCCGGCCCGGCACCACGGCGTTTCACCGGCCCCTGCGATGTGCTGTTCCCGACAGTCCCTGGTGGAAACGATGGGCAAGCACCTTCGTTTTTGAACAACCCGGGGAAAGGACTTTGGCAAGGCTTTGCTGGGGGCTGAAGGTTACAAGCCACGTTTAGACCAGCGGCTTCGTTCAAGCAGAAAACCAGAAGCGGCACCTGCAGCCCGGGGCGAAGAGCCGGCCCCGTGCCCTCCCTCCCCACCCCACCTCGCACCCTCTCCCCCGAATCCCTCCGTGGGAGGGACAGGCAAGGGGGACCAGGCACGTCCCACTGCCTCTCCTCCCACGCGAAGGGTGTCTGCGTTGCAGCCACCTCTGAAGGTACGTTGAATTTTGCGCCTTTTGCTGCCGAAAGGGGAAAGTCCAGCCGTCATGTGGGAGTGATGCCGTTGTCCCAGCCGGGCGGCTGGCCGGACCATGAGATTCCTGCTCCTGGTAGTTCACAGTGGCGGTGGGAGCTGGGCAGGATCAGGGCTGCCCTTGCCAGGCTCAACCAAAAAACACCAGGCGTCACCCGGCCGTAGGTCACGCAATTGGCTTTGAAATCGCGTGGGTTTCTTTTCCAGGAGGAATCTCACCGGCTCCAAAGGTTTGGATGAGATGCGGTTATGTCTGAGCTCTCCTCTACGCCCACGAAGCCCTGCAAGGTGGGGTCTTTCTAAAGAAGACCAAGATTTTGATGGGAGCAGGTGACCCCCACAGCAAGGGTTTGCAGGGGAACGTGGGGTAATGTAATACCGGTGCTAAAACGGAGGGACGCGGTGAGGTGCTGGTCTGACCCGGCCCGTGAAGCTGCAAAGGGACGCGTGGGCTTTTTGCTGCGGCCCCTCCGCCGGCCAAGACTCCTTCCCTTCCCTGGCTTTTCTGGTAAATTCTGCTGCTCTTTGTAATTGAGAAAAGCTGCTGCCGAACATCTGCGCAGGCACTGTCCGCTCCGAGCCGGCTGCCAGGGTTGTTAGCGCTTGCGCTGCCGGCGCTTTGATGTCCGCTTGATTCACGGGCTTGGCCGGGGCCGCCCCGCAGATGCTGCCTCTGGGTGGTGCGGGACGGCACCCGCCGCATCTGTACAAACAGCAGCCCCCGGCAGCCCCCGCGCGAAACGCCCCGCGCCTCCTCGCCGGGGCTCGGGAGGGGACCTCTCCCGCTGCCGTCGGCAGAGGAAGGTACCCGGAGGCATCCGGAGAGGTCGGCTCAGGTGCTTCCTTCCCTCCATCCCGCCGGCACGCCGAGGGCAGAGGGACGGCGGCGGCCACGCGCCGGCCGGC
>NW_010972831.1:6515507-6517339 GCF_000737465.1 Haliaeetus leucocephalus | reverse complement strand
AGCCCGGCGTCGCCGGCGCGAGGGAAAAGCAGCCGAGAGGAGGGAGCAGAAGAGCCCCGGGCTCGGGGCCGGCGGCACCAGGCAGGCAGAGCCGCCGGGCTGGGGCTTTGCTCTGCAAGGCACGGTGCGGCCCGGGGAGCGCAATCTGTGGCCTTAATCCCGCCGTGTCCTGCGCGCTCTCAAATCCCCTTCACTTCAATGAGCGCTTGTGGTGTCAGGCCTGCGCCGGGCGAGACGGCGCGCGGGGACGGCGGGGAGGATTTGCTCAAGAGGCACTGTTTTTAAGGTGAGATTTGAAGGATGGAAGACAGATGGCAACCGGAGAGGACAAACGGATCAAGTGAAGGGTTTGTTTTCAGCGTGGAGGGGCAAACACAGGAGGGAATTACTGCCGGCTACAAAATGGGGGCTATTAATACCTGCGAGCGTCTCGAGCTCTGCGCTTAGCCTGGCGAGCCGGGATCCTGGCGGGGCACCCACGGCAGGGGCAGACCCCGGCCCCTTTGCGGTGCGGGAGCGTGGTTTTTTCTGCCGAGATGAATTGATCCCAGCGTAGCGCCGAGCGTACCCAGACAAAGCCGGGAGAGGGGTTATTAGCCGGCCGGCGGCCCTGCCATTGTCCCCACTATCTTTTCTTCCCTTTCAGCCTCCCTTCCCGTGGCCCAGGTCTCAAAGACCGTGTGTCAAGAGATTAGTGACCTGCACGAAGGGCAATTGCTTGCTTTGTGCCGGCAGCCCGGCGTCAGGGCTGTTATTTACTTGTTATTTGGTGCTGCCTCCGTTGAGGTATCCATGGAAAACACGCCCGGAGAGCAATCTGCCGGCGCTGCCGAGAGCACACGGGCGAGGAGATGGGAGAGGAGGCACTTCAGGGCGGGAGGTTTTGGCGTGCTCGCTGCGTGCCCGTACCCAGACCCCCCCAAATCCCCCGGGGTGGTCAGTGCAAGAGCCCAGCACCTACAGAGAAGCAAGGAAAAAGCTGGGCAGCGAGAAAATGAAAGGCAGCGCAGAGGTGCCCAGGCACCTCACCAGGCATGGTGCTGGAGCTAGGGCCGTGATGGGGCATCGTCCCGTGGTGGTTTCAAGTTTGCAGACTTTTTTTAAAAGTCAAAAGATGGGAAGGGTCTGTCCTGTCTGCAGAGCCCTGGTCCACCTTTCGGTGCCTCTGGCAGAGAGCGGCCCAGAGGAGCGCTGGGTTTTTGAGGGAACGTGAATAAAAACAATGAGAGTTGGCCCTCCTGGGCAGTGCTGGGTGTACGTCAAATCTGTACACGATGAAACACCCACGAACCGGACAGGTGCAGTAAGAAAGCGTTATTCCTGCCCCTGACCAGCTCATGATTTATTCTGGCTCTTTTTATTTTCTCAGCAGTGAAATGCACTCTCCTATAAAGGCGAGACGGTGATTTTCTGCAATCCTAAAAGTCAAACCTAGACCAAAACCACAACTCACGTGACGCGGGGAACAGCGGCGTCAGATCCTGCTTTAGATGCGATTTCAAACGTGTGCCCAGATCCCGCCTGAAGCACCCAGGCCGAGATTGCGAGCCCCCCCCAGCTCTTCCACTCCCCCTGGGGTGTTTCACTCCCCCCTACCTTTGATGCCATAACTTCTGCCGAACTCCTGGCCCCAAACAGAGAGAAAGGGGTTTCGGGAGGTGCAGCCCCCCCCTTGCTGAGGGGCTGGGTGGGCTGGGTGACCCCCCCCCATGGGGCTGGGGGGTGCTTTGCCCAGGCTGGGGAGGGGATCGGGGGGGCCCGGGGAAGAGCCCACACCGACCACCGGGGTCCCGGCGTGGGGTGCCCCGACGATGGCTCCGTTTCCCCGTGGG
>NW_010972831.1:6515257-6515497 GCF_000737465.1 Haliaeetus leucocephalus | reverse complement strand
GGGAGCGGAGCCGGGGTCACGCATGGTAGGGTTGGGGGGGGGTTGGGGGCTGCTCGCCCCCGGCCCCATCCCATGACGGCGATGAGGCGGCGGTAATGCCATTAACCCGGGGATTACGCGCCCGCGCCGGGATGTGACACACTTTCTCAAATGGAAGTTTTTTAAACAGAGGGATTTGCGTGATCTTCCTTCCCCCCCCCAGCGCTTCTCCACCGCCCTCCTGCTCCATCCCCGTCCCCG
>NW_010972831.1:6515027-6515245 GCF_000737465.1 Haliaeetus leucocephalus | reverse complement strand
GGTGCCAGCTCGGGTTTCAGACCGCGGGTCCCCCCCGCTCGGCTCCGTCCCCGTCGGGGCTCCCGTCGCCTTTTAAGGCAGCGGGCTCGGGGCGGCCAGGAGCCGGGCCCCGACGTGGGGAGCCGGGCAGCACCGAGACCGAGAGGGGAGACGAACCGGACAGGACCGGGGGGGGTGGGTGTCATTCCGCCCCCGCGCAGGGAGGGCGCTCCGCAATT
>NW_010972831.1:6514259-6514973 GCF_000737465.1 Haliaeetus leucocephalus | reverse complement strand
TATCTCCAGCGCGGGGTGCGCAGGGGCCGCCCGGCCGGGCCGGGGTCACTCGCCTCCCGCCCTGACAAACAGGCTGGGAAATGTGTTTATAAATCGTTCAAACTCTGGATAAACTTCAGCGGCGTTTGTGTCTGCGCCTCCCCGCCTGTTGTTATTTTCCAGAAATCTGGATTACTGGAAATATTTTCTTTAAAACCGGAGAGAAATCTAAACAGTCGCAGGGCAGGGGGAGCTCGGGGAAGAAGAAGGGGGGGGCGGCCCTGGGGGGGCGGCGCTGGCCGGGCTCCTCGGGTTTCCCCTCGACGGGGCGCGCAGGTTCCGCGGCCGCGCAGGGGGAGGAGGGAGGAGGGAGGACGGCGGCACCGGGGCTGCTGTCGGGGTCGAGCATCTCTCTCGGTCGCTGTCGATTCAAGTGCATCAGGCGGGTCCCGCTGCCTGACATATCCCGGGCAGCTGCTGCCGCGAAGCTCGGCCCCTCCCCGGCCCCCCCCGACGGGCACCGGAGTCCCGAGGAGGGGGTAAGGGGGGGGAAGAGGCGTTTTCCCGGGATCTCCCGGGGATAAGGGGATTCCCACCCTGCCGAGGGGTGTGAGGGGAGATGCGGCACCCCGGGTGGGTGAGAGCAAACGAGGGCGGTTTCGTTCCACGTGGGTTTCTTTCCCTTCTCCAGGTGAAACGGGACCGAGGAAACCGTCGGAGCTGCGGGGCCGCCCC
>NW_010972831.1:6512904-6513913 GCF_000737465.1 Haliaeetus leucocephalus | reverse complement strand
GCGCTCCCCGGGGTGCGGGGCCGCCGCAGGCCGGTGGAGCCGGGAGGAGGGGAAGGCGGAGGCCCGGCTGCTTGTGAGAATTGTTATTTTTCATCAATCAGCCGCAATTTGTGTAAGTGCCCCGGACAGGACACCAGCCGTCCTGCTGGCTGGGGTCACGGAGACAACACAGCGATGGAGAAGAGCAAATTGCATTTGCTCACCAGCTCACAGATCCAAATTACGGCCCTCGCATGGCGCGGGGAAGGGAGCGAAAGGTCCATGTGACATGAGGGAAAT
Organism: Haliaeetus leucocephalus; assembly: GCF_000737465.1. Taxonomy (NCBI): domain Eukaryota; kingdom Metazoa; phylum Chordata; class Aves; order Accipitriformes; family Accipitridae; genus Haliaeetus; species Haliaeetus leucocephalus. Next base: position 6,513,634 of record NW_010972831.1, on the reverse strand, counting down.
ATGAAGGACTTTGACAGGTCTTAAACGGCCTGGCGCCAAGGCCTAAGTCTACCGGCTAAAAATAGAAAAGGGATGATGAGTGGAGATGGGCAGAGATGAAAGGGGAAGAGAGAGCGGGGCCGCGCCGCGGAGCGGGTGGGGCCCGGGGGGCGACCGGGACGGGACGGATCCCCGGGATGGATCCCCGGGACGGATCCCCGGGACGGCCCGGCCGTCTCCGTCCCAGCCCGGGGACCGCTGGCCAGGACGGCTCCCAGGAGCCGGGCACGGTGGCCCCGAGTACTTGCAAAGTCCCGGGGCAGGCGGGGAAACCCTCCCTGGGAAAATCACGGTGAGGGGACACCTCTTGTCCCCGATTCCCCGGGCAGGGCTGGCCTCGGGGCGGGAGGAAAAAAAAAAAAACAAACCCTCTCGGGGTCCGCTGGCTCATCTCTTCGTGCCCAGTGCCCAGTCACAGACGGGGAGGACGGGGCGACGCCGGGTTTCGCCCGGAGGCGGGCACGGAGCTGCCCGCCCCGTCCATGGGCGCAGGCTCCCGGGTCGGCTCCGCGCCCGTCGGACCGGGGGTCGCGGCCGGACCTGCCCCGGGCAGTGGGTGCCCGGCTCCCCGTTAGCCCCCCACCCCCGTTAGCCCCATCGGCGAGCGCTGCTACAGAGGGTCGGGGACACGAAGCTGCTCTGGATCGGTTTTATTCTGCAGGCCACGGCGTTTGCGACGTTACAGCGGTGC
>NW_010972831.1:6500350-6510257 GCF_000737465.1 Haliaeetus leucocephalus | reverse complement strand
GCCCCTCTGAGCTGCCCCCCCCCCCCCATTATTACTTTTTTTCCGAGCCCGCTCCCAAATGAAATTTGGGCGCGCTAATTGAGCGCCCGTAACCCCTCGCTGCATTTTGTTTACGCCGCTTCTCGCCCTTTCCCTTCCCTCCTGCCAAACTTGCCCCGCGGCCGGGGGTCGTCCCCGGTCCTCCCCGTGTCCCCCGGTCCCGGGGGAGGGCAGCGGCGGGGGCTGCCCGGGTGCTGGGCGAGCGGAGCGGCTGGTCGGAGGGCAGGGAAAACGGGGTGAAAGCCGGGATGCTTTTTCACCCCTTATTTATTTCCCGGCATGGGATTTTGGAGCTTGCCCCCTCCCCACACCCCCCCCGGCCGGCTTTCTGCCCCCGGCGGGTGCAGCGGAGCAGCGGGACGGGAGAAAGGCTGGAAATCCTCGGTGAAGCTGAACTAAAAGATGGTGGTTTCGGAGCGGCAGCCCCCGGAGCGGGGCGGTGCGGAGCGGCTCGGCGGGGCCGCGGCCGTCGGGGGGTTCGGCGACGGGGCGGGCGGGCGCAGCCCTGTAGCGCTCTGGGTCTCTCCGCAGGAGGATGTTCCCCCCGTTCAAGGTGCGGGTGAGCGGCCTGGACAAGAAGGCCAAATATATTTTGCTGATGGATATAGTGGCGGCCGACGATTGCCGGTACAAGTTCCACAACTCCCGCTGGATGGTCGCCGGCAAGGCCGACCCGGAGATGCCCAAGCGCATGTACATCCACCCCGACAGCCCGGCCACGGGGGAGCAGTGGATGGCCAAACCTGTTGCCTTTCACAAGCTCAAGCTCACCAACAACATCTCGGACAAGCACGGCTTTGTAAGTGAGGCTGCGGGGCAGAGCGGAGCCCCCCGAGCAGGGACATCCACCACCCCGAGCGGGGACCCCGGGGGCAGGCGTGGGGTTTGCCCGGTGCCGGGGCTACCCGGCTCTGCTCTACCGGGGGGGGGTGAGCCGCTGGGTTTTACCGGCTTCTCCCCCCCCGGGGCCAGGCTGGCCGGCGGGGCCTTGCCGGGCCCTGCGGTGGCCTGGCTGATCCCGCAGCCCCCCGGCCCCTGCTCCTGCCCGGCCCCGAGGGGCAGCTCCCCGCTCTCGGGGGGGGGGAAAGGGAGATTTGGGCTGCGGGCAGCCTCAGGCTCCCCTTGGCTCCCGTATCCCCGACCCTCCCGGCCTCCTCGGCCTGTCCTGTCGCCTTTCCCCGGCCCTCGGAGCTCTGCGGGGAGCGGGATTCGGCGGGGGGAGTGGATGTGCGGGGCCGAGGCCGGGGGATGCGGCGAGGGGCAGCCCCGACGGGGCGGACCGGGCCGGACCGGGGGGGAGCGGAGCTGGAGGTATCGGCACCTGCGCTGGGTTTCCGTGGCCGGGAGCAGGGAGCGGAGCTGTTGGGAGGCACGGCTCCGCACCGGCTGCTTCTGAAAGGCCGTATTTCTTTCCCTAATGATCATATCTGCATCAGCTAAAGGAGGTAAAACAAAACAAAAAAAATAAAGCCAAAACCGCCTAAGAACCCAAACAAAGGAGGGGGAGAGAGAGAGAGAAAGAAAGACAGAAAAAGAAAGAAAGAAAGAAACCCAAGCGTGTTGGCAGTTTGCAGAGATCCGCAGAAAGCACGGTCCAAACGCGAGGGGAGCGTGATCCTGCGTGGATGCACGGAGGGGGGCGGGGGGGGAGAGAGAGAAAAAAATCACAGCGCCCAAGCCAGCTATCTCTAGCCTCTGGACAAGCATTTAGGGCGATAAAGGGAAAGTTCATCGTCCAGCGTTGGTGATACGGTAATTAGCGGGGAGCCGAGGCGGGCGGAGCGGCGGCAGAGCCGTGGGGCAGCCGCGGGACACGGCGCTCAGGTGGGGAGAGCAGCTCAGCAGCTCCCCGGGTAACTTTTCTCTTTCTTTTTCTTTTTTTTCCTTTTTTTTTTTTTTTCTCTTAAGGCAGGAAACAGCGTCTTTGTTAAATAATACATTGCACGGTTATTTATAGACAGCAAGGTAAATCGATAGAGAGGGAGTCTAAAAAATAGCCTTTTTTTTTTTTTTTTATACTGGGGGAAAAACTAGTTTGATTCAGCGTTTTTAACGGTTTGCCTCCTTCAATTAAAGATTTCTGGTATCTGTCGTTGTCCAAAATCCGGACTGTGTTAAATCTGGGAGATGAGGGTTTAGCCAGTGCCCATCTGGTCAGAGAGGGATGATTATTTTTTTTTTTAAAGGAATGCAGATTTGCACGCCCGAATGAGACTTTTTGCACCATTTTCATAATAAATCCCGTCTAGATGATATCAATATAATAGCGATCCGACAGTTCGTCAGCAGGTGATTATTGCTGGGGTTAAAAAAAGGGGGATTTTTTTTTATTGCCTTCTAAAACGAAATGAAGTGATAATTATTTAGCCATTTGGCCGACGTTATTTGACTATAATTACTCAATCTTTCGCCGTTCCCCTACCAATTCCGGGCGGTGAATACTGCATTTCAGCCCGACCACAGCAGGTTGGGGAATTATTTAATCGCTATCGGGCAGGGAAGCCGTGCGGGTGCGGGCAGGGGGTCGGAGCGGCCCCCGGGGCGCGGCTCGGGGGGTTCAGCCGCTTCCGAAAATCCTCGGTCAAATCGCGGTGAATTTGGGTTTTTTCTTGGGAAAAAAAAAAAAAAAACAAACAACACGGGAAAAAAAAGCCGAGAGGGTAGGTAGAGAATGGCTTTGAGTGTTGGCGAGGCTTTCAGACACCTGGTTGGAAAAAAAAAAAAGTCTGTTCCTTCTGCAGCGTTGCTCCGAGACATAAATTTAACATGGCTCATGGTGAAACGCTCCTTTCACGTCGCAGGAGCTGGCTGGGGCTGGCACGGGTTTCTGCCGCCACCGACACAAATCGAGAGGCTTTTTAACATTATTTTTTTGTGGTGGTGAGGTAGTGTATTTCTGATTTTTTTTTAAAGGACGGAAATAGGAAAAGCGGTGAGAAACGTGTCGAAAACTCGCCTCGCGTTTGCAGGGTTGTAATAAAACGGGGAGATCCCTCTTGCTGCTTTATTGCCGTGCTTAACACCCGCAAAGATGCTGCTGTGCCTGCCTTCCCCTGACCTCCTTATGCGGGGGCAGATCGTGCAATGGCATAAACAACAACAAAAAAGAAATCTCCCTCTTTGCCATCCGCCGGCATTCCTTCCTCACGGTGAATTTGTGTATCTTTTTTTTTGGGGGGGTTGTTTTCGGGAGAAAAGGGATTTTTTTTTTTAGGGAGATAGCTAGATGCGTGCGTAACGTGGACCGTGAGGCTGACGGCAGCCGCGGGCTGTGCTCTCTCGCCCACCCAGACCATCCTGAACTCCATGCACAAGTACCAACCCAGGTTCCACATAGTCCGGGCCAACGACATCCTCAAGCTGCCCTACAGCACCTTCCGCACCTACGTGTTCCCCGAGACCGACTTCATCGCCGTCACTGCCTACCAGAACGACAAGGTACGGCCGGGCAGCCCCTGCCCTCTCCCTGCCCTCCCCTCCTGCCCTGTCCCTGCCCCTGCCCGTTCCCTACCCCTTGTCCCTGCACCTACCCCTGCTCTCACCCCTCTCCCATCCCTTACCCCTTAGTAGGGTGGATTTGCGTATGCGTGCGCGCCCGAGGATGTTTTTGGGGAGAGTGACCAAAAAGGCGGCACCAGGAGGAAGGTTAAGCCCCAAGCCCTCAGAGCAGGAGGCACCCTTCGTACTGCTGCTATTATTGCTGTTGCTCTTGGTATTGCTGTTGGTATTCCTAATACTAATGCTATTATTAGCATTTCTATTATTACTATTAATAATTTCCTCTTGGACTTCATTGCACCTTTCCCGGGCTGTGGGAGCCTCTGCTGCGGGCCCAGGCTGCAGAGAGCAGCGCAGCGGCCGGGGCAGCCTCACGCAGAAGGTGCCCTGGGCTCGGGAAGCGCCGAAAAAATAGACCCAGAGAAGCTAATTTTAGTTGCTTTCGTGATTTAGCGAGTGTTGCCCTGCGAGCGGCAGAGCCGGGGGAGCTCGGTGGGGAGCGGAGAGCATCCGCCGGCCCCCTCCAAGGGTTATGTGTGGATGCGTGTGTGTTTTAACCCAAAAGCTGACCCCCACCTCCACCCCTGGCTGCTGATGCTAATTGACAGCTCCGTCTGAGGGTCCTGGTGGGCTTGTTTCCCTCGTAAAGTTTATGGCGAAGAGTCACAATCGATTAAAGAGCACTTTGTCTGCTCGCCCGCCGCAAGCTGAGCGGGGCAGCCGCCGGCCGGTGGGCCCCGTCGGGCGGCAGCGGGAGGGGGCTGCCGTGGCCCGGGGCGGCCGGGCGAGGGGTCGGAGCGGTGCCTTTTTCCCGAGCCCCCTCTCTCGGGGCCGTATTGCAGAGCCATGCATTATTGAGCGCCCTAATGTCGCCGGCCCCAGAAGCCGGTGGCGGGGAGGGATAAGAATAGCTTTTAACCAGCGCCGCGCGGCTCAGTCGCCATCTTCCCTCCGGGGGGCCGTGAAAAATAACTTCCTATCATTAAGACCCTATTAATAATTCAAGCCCAAACCTCAGCATCATTTTTAATAAAGCATGCGGTGTGTTAAAGCGGGGCCGCGGCGCGTTTCGCAGCCTGCGCAGCGCACCCCGGGCTCCCCGACGGCGGCCTTGGGGGGGGGGGTCGGGCAAGGCTTCACGCCTCCTCCTTTCTCCCTCTTTCCCCGCAGATCACCCAGCTGAAAATCGATAACAACCCCTTTGCCAAGGGCTTTCGGGACACGGGCAATGGCCGGCGGGAGAAGAGGTAAGGGCTGTTTCCCCCCCTACCCCTTTCTCCGTGTCGGCCCCCTCCGCAGCCGCGGAAGGCCGGCTGCTGCCCGACGTCACCTCTCGCCCCGTTAGGAAGCAGCTCTCGCTGCCGTCCCTGCGGATGTACGAGGAGCCCTGCAAGCCCGACCGCGACGGCGGCGAGTCGGACGCCTCGTCCTGCGAGCCCTCGGCCGTGCGCGACGCCCTCCACTCGCCCGTGGGCGCCCTCCCCAGCCCCCTGCGCCTCAAGGGCAGCGGCAGAGGTAAAGGAAGAGGCCCGGTTCCCAAATTTCTCCAAACGTCGGGGTTTCTGCTCCCTCGGGGCCGGTGGGTGCCGGTTTCTTTGGGGGGTCAGAGAGGCAAACCACCGGGTTTTTTTTTTTTTTCCCCTGGGGATTGGCACGAAGGAGCCCGAGGGTTGAAAGGGCAAGAACAGAGCAAATGCGAATGGCATTCATGGGTTGCGACGTTTTCCTGTTTATACGTTAAGCGTAAACAAGAAGAAATGGCGAGGCAGCCCGTGTGCTAGGCACGTTTGCCCGGCTCCTCGGTGGTGCGTGCCCTGCCTTTCATGGCTAGCTTGCACTCCCCTGGGGGAAAAAAAAAAAAAGAATTAATACACTGGAAAGGGGGAAAAAATGTTGTAACTCCAGGGCTTCAAGCTAGTAAATGAAAATAAACTAGCAGTTCCCACATTGCAGTTTTTAGATGCTGGGTTTTGTCTTGCCGCACTACCAATCTGCTCTTTAAACTTTCCACCAGCCCGATTCCCTGCAAACCTTCATCAAAACTGCAACCCCCCCGCCCCGAGCTGGTGGGAGGGTTTATTACACCCCTCTCCTCTTTCAAAGGCTTCCCCGAATATTTGCCCCAGCCTGCAGAGCTTCACCTAACCCGCACCAAAATGTTTTTTTCGTTTAGCGGGAGCCGGGCGGGCAGGGCTTCTGCTCCCCTCGCCCTCGCCATCCCCTCGCCTCTCATCCCCCTTCCTCCTCTGAGCGCTCGATGGGTTTTTTAAATTAAAGCCCCTTTTAGGAAAGACGGTACCACACTTCTTGCCTTCAAACTGCCTCTTTAACCTGCCTCAACCTGCACATTTGGAATAAATCCACGGCGCGCTGTCGATCAGCTCCATGTAATTAAATATATACAGGACCATTTCCTCCAGCGCTGTCCACCCGCCCGCGCCCTCTTCATCCCCCACTCCGCGGCCCGCTTTGAGTTTGCAGCTAACGAGAGCGATGCCGTAATAGATTTTGGTCCTCCATCAAACATGTTTTTCCTGTTTGGCAGAGCAACAGGGCTGCTGTCGTTAATCCCCTTTCCCCAGAGCGACCGCGGCACGAGGGCCCATTCCTGCCCCCCGACAGGAGTTTCTCCCATTAATAACGATCGGGGCTTTGCCACCGCAACCTCTCCCCGACGCCGGGGCTCTCGCGAGCGACCCGCTCCTCGCCTCCCCTGGGGGCTTCTGCTCTGACCCTCTGCCCCTCCGTCCCCTTGCAGAGGAGAAGCCGGGGGCCGACAGCGATGCGGAGGTGGAGAAGGCGCCCGAGGAACGGCCGGCGGCGGCGGCCAGTCCCGGCGGGGAGGACGCGACGCCCCGCAGCAGCCCCCGGTGCCCGGAGGAGCGGAGCAAGGAAAGGCGCAGCCCGGAGAAGGCCAAGGATGGCGCGTCCCCCCGGGAGGGTCCCGGCGAGGGTCTGTTCGGCACACGGGGCCTGGAGAAGGACAAGGTGGAAGGACGGAGGAAAGAGCCGGACCCGGGCAAGAAGGACGCGGAGGGCGGCGGGCTGGGCAAGGAGGCCTTCGCCCCGCTGATGGTGCATACGGACAGCCCCCCACACCTGAGCGCCGGGCACCTGCAGAGCCTGGCACTCTCCGGCCTCCACGGGCAGCAGTTCTTCAGCCCCCTGGGCGCCGGGCAGCCCCTCTTCATCCACCCGGGACAGTTCGCCATGGCCCCCGGCGCCTTCTCCGCCATGGGCATGGGACACTTGCTGGCCTCGGTGACTGGCGGGGGAAGCTTGGAGAATGGAGCCCTCTCGTCCGCCCCGGGCACGGCGGGGACGGCCACCCCCTTCCCGTTCCACCTCTCCCAGCACATGCTGGCCTCTCAGGTAAGCCCCCGTGCCCACCCCGTGTCCCCGTCCCCATCCCTGCTGCGCAGCCGGGCGCTGGGCTCTCCTCTCCCTGACCGAACGGAGTGCTTTGGGGGCACGGGGCAGGTCCTGGCTGGCATCATCCCCCCAGAGTTGGGACGGCGCAGCTCTCACAGGGTCAGGAGCTGCTGGTGCCCCCCAGCCTCCCTCGTGCCCCCGGCAGCCTGTGGGGACGAGGGGGTGACGCTCCCCTCGGCCCCTTGACGAGCCGCCTGGTGAGGCACAGGCAGGACGTGGGGGACGTGTCGAAGGTTGGCCTCAGGGCTGGTTTGAGGAGGAATCTTGATTTTTTAATTTTTTTTTTGCAGCTGATACGGCTCCCCCATAGGCAGGGGCAGAGTGAGGAGCCGTGGTCCTGCCTGACCTGGCCGTCCCCAACTAGGAGCCCCCCCCATCTCCCTGCCAGCCCCCAAATGGCTCCCGCAACGCTTGCGCTTGTGTTGCCTTGCCCAGCCCCTATCGTGAAATGCGTAAAGATGTCTTCAAACTCCCCTAATTTATCGATCCTTCTTAACAACGTGTTTCAACGTGGGTCAAGTTCCGCGATGCTGCGCAGACGGGGACACCCAGCGCAGGCACGGGGGCAGAGACGGGGCACGACCCCGCAGTGCCGTACCCCCGGGCAGGTGCCGGTTTGGGGTTTGTGCCCAGCAGCACCAGCCCAGGTCGGTGCGGGGCAGATGGGGCTCCCCAGCTGTACCCCCTCCCTCAGCCCATCCCACAGGGATATCCCCACGCTGGATTTTTTAGGACAACACCGGGGTGTCCCAGCTTTGCCTCGGCGTTCTCGGGGGGACGCAACTCGAGGGGCAAAGCAGGAGGGGGGGACGCAGCAGAGCATCGTCGCGGCTCTCACCCCTCTCTCTCTCTCTCTGCAGGGAATCCCGATGCCCACCTTCGGCGGACTCTTCCCCTACCCTTACACCTACATGGCGGCGGCCGCGGCGGCCGCTTCGGCCATGCCGGCCACCAGCGCGGCGGCTGCTGGGCCGCTTTCCCGCAATCCCTTCCTGGGCAGCAGCCGTCCCCGCCTGCGCTTCAGCCCCTACCAGCTCCCGGTCACCATCCCACCCAGCACCAACCTGCTGACCACCGGCCTGCCCGCCAGCCTCAACCCCGGCTCCGAAGGCTCCAAGGCCGGCAGCAGCCGGGAATCCAGCCCCCTTCCCGAGGTTCCCCTGCACAAGGGGGGCAGCCAGCGCCCCGCCGCCTCCCCCAAGGGCTCCCTGAAGGAGTCCCTCAACGAACTGCAAAACATCCAGAGACTGGTGAGCGGGCTGGAGAGCCAGCGGGAATTGTCACCCGGCAGGGAGTCCCCCAAGTGACCGACGGGGCGGGCAGCGAGCCCTCCCGGCGGGGCGGAGAAGCACTGGTATTTTGTACAGCACAGTATAAATATTTATTGCGGAGCCAGGGGTGGGGGCAGACGGGGAGCGGGGGTGCGGGAGCAGAGGGATGGAGCCCCGCCAGCCAAGCGGACCCATCGCCCCAGAGTCAGGAGCAAGAGGTGGGAGCGCAGGGCTTGCCCGTGTCCCCCCCCTTCCCCGAGCTGTGGAGCTGGGAGCGGCTCCCCCCGCTCCGGTGAGGCCACGGAACCCCCCCGGCCCCTCCGCTCCCCCACTCCGGGCACTGGGCAGCTCTGGGAAGGGGGGTGGGCAACGAGCCTGCTCAGAGGCACCCGATGGACAGGGCGGCCCCCACCTCGGCCCCAGCCCCAGCTCCGGGAAGGTGAGCGGGGCCAAAACCTCATCTGTGCAAGGGGAAGGGGGGGGAGGAAAAAATAATTAAGGAAAAAAAAAAAAGAAACGAAACATGGGAAACGAACCGCCTTGGCAGCCGCCGCTGCCACGCAGAGCTGGTACGGCGGGGGGGAGCCCCGTGGGTACCCGGGCAGATATTTATGAAATAAATGGTAATTTGTGTAAATAAGCTATAAGGATCCCAGAATATGCAAATTGGTATTAATTTATTCAGAGTTGTACATTGGTGTGTACATAATATCTAGAGTTTAACTCATCGCATTTAAGTTTTTTTTGTTTTTTTGGTTTTTTTTTCATTTTACATGAACATATATATTGTAAATGAAAACTATTTAGCTCTTTGTGATTGAAGGAGATATCGGTTTCTTTAACTGTGTTTTAAAATATTGTTTATCCCGCCTGTTCTCTAGGACAATCATGTGCCACCGGTAAAACAATTCTTGGAGTCATTGAAACTTAAGAGTTCAATTCTTTAACGGACTTTTGCAAGGAAAAAAAAAAAATGAATCCAAAACGTAACTAAAATATCGCTACAGTGCGGGGTATAGAGAATGCAGGAATAAACCTCAGGTTTTTATTTTTCACTCCAGAACAAAAAAAAAAGTATAATAAATTTAAATATCACAGGACTGTGCTCTATATTTGTTTTAAAATAAAAAAGATACATGATTTGCAACGTGCTGGTTACTCGGGTATCTGTCTGTTTCAGTTTTGATGAATTCTCACATCTTTCAATAAAAAAAAACCAACAAAAACCTACTCGGAGAAGTCCTGCCGGCTCCCGCCTCTTTCATTCCCGCGGCCGCACCGCCCCGTCGGGGCCGCCGCTCCTCCGCAGGTGCTCAGCGCTGGGCTGGCCGCGGATCCCCGGCGGCTCCGGGGTCGCGGATCCCCGACGGCTCCGGGGTGCTCGCTCCGTCCGCTGCCGGGCCCCGGCTTCGACGGGGAAAGAGGGAAAAAACGTTCCCCCCCGACGTGAACCCCCACCGGACCCGTCGGAGCGCACCGCGGGGGGGACTCCCGGGGAGGAGGAGCCGCCGCCGGCCCTGCCCGTCGGGGTTTTTCTGCCTTCAGGGCCTTCGCCCGCCCCACAGGCTCTCCCCCTGCCCTTCCTCCTCCTCCTCCTCCTCCTCCGCCCCGGGGGGGCACACGGACACCCCGGCAGGTGCGCAGGCGTCCGCGGGGGCGCTCACCGG
>NW_010972831.1:6497878-6499650 GCF_000737465.1 Haliaeetus leucocephalus | reverse complement strand
CGGGGCCGTTTCTGGGGGGGACACACACACCAGCAGGGTGGGAAGGGCTTAACCAGGAGGAGGGAAGCGTAGTTACTAAAATTAGGCTCACAAGATTATTTCCAAATAAACATCACTCCAGATGAATAACAATTTAACGGATTCTATTTTTAGGGGGGGGGAGGGGGCACGGCATGTGCCAGTGGGGGGGCTCGCCTGGCCCTTTCCACCACCCTGCCAGCCACGCTGGGGCAGGCAGAGCGGGGAGATAGTGATGGTGCTGCTGAACACAGCCAGCGCTGGAGGAGCCTCGTGCCGGGTTCCTGCCATCCCGGTGGGGGTCAGGGACGGCGACGCCGTCCGGCCCGGTCCGAGGGACAGTGAAGATTTAAACATCGCTTCCTCCTCGGGGGCCGAGCGCTGGTGCTGGCGGGGCATCCCAACCTGCCCACTGAGCACGAAGCCGCTCGTCACTCACCGGGGAGGGAAAAATGTTCCTCGCGGAGCGTGGGTTCACGCCGGTGACCTTGAGGGATGGTGCCCAAAGGCAGGGAGCAGGGCCTGGCCCCCCCGCAGCCCCGGGGTACGGGCAGTAGGGCATTTCTGCAGGAGCTGAGCTGCTCCAGGCCTGTCGTGGCCGAACCCAGGCTCTGAGAAACCCTGTTCAAACAGCTCTGCGAGCAGCTACCCGTTAGTCACGCAGTGTGCTGGGATTATTTTCCTTAGCTATGAAAAGGCACTGGGAGGCACCACGGGGGCACACTCGGCACAGCCCCCCCTCCATGGCTTTGCTGCCCTGTACCCTGCGATGCACCCGACAAAACCTGGCTTGGCCATGCTGTGGTCACTGTCGGGTCACAAAAATAAAATACTGGGTGCTCCGGTGACCTCCGTCTGGTGGAAGGCGCTGGTGTTTAACCAGCAGGTAACGCTGGTGCCCTGTCACCGACACAGTGAGATCCCCAGACATCAAATATTTCACTAGTGCTAGTGGTTTGCTTTTGAGTTTCTTTGGCTAAATGCACAAAGTGCTTGGCTAGACACTAAAAATAACATTCTGCCCTGAGGGTTTTGTGGGCCTGGTGGACAAACGCCGGCTAACTTGGCCGCCGAGCCGCCGTACGGCACAATAATGCTGCTGGAACCGTTCCACGGGTGAGTGTTTGTAAACAGGAACGCTGGCCCGAGCCGGAGCATCTCGCAGCCCCGTGGAAGGCGAGCGCCGCTGCTACTCCCGTCCCCGCGCAGGGCCCAGCGGTGGCTTTGCGGGACAAGCCAACCTGCAGAGCCACCGCTGCTGGCCCTGTGCCCGCACGTTATCCCAGCGCCACCGCGCTCCCCGAGCACATCGGGTCACCGGAGCGTGGCAGAAGGGGCGAGGGAGGTGGCGGCAACCTCGCTGGGTGCGCTCAGTCCCTGGCTGCTGGGGAGGGTGGGGACGGAGTGGGTTTTTTTGGCACTGCTGCATGGGGTTTATAGGAACTGACCACTGCACACCCCAGGGGAAACGCAGGCGGGGTGGCACCCCGATGACGATGCCGCGAAGGTGGGCACGCCGTGGTGCCAGGGTCCTGCCCCGCACCAGGAGCTGCCCCAGCCCCCCCCCAACTCCTGTCGGTGCCCCACACACATTCAAATCCCCCGTTTGAGCATTTCAAGGAGCATTTGGGCCCCTTCGCCAGCCCCGACTGGGCGAACACGGCGTGCGGCCGTCGAGGAAGGGGAGCCCCGGCGGGGCAGGCAGCTCTCCGCACCCGGGACAAGGTGGAGCGGGACCGAGCCCCCGGTTGCGG
>NW_010972831.1:6496464-6497542 GCF_000737465.1 Haliaeetus leucocephalus | reverse complement strand
TGCTGCTGCTGTTAGTCCGGGCGGGGGTGGTGGGGTCGGTGTGGGGTTGCTGTGGGTCGCCCCCGCCCCGTTAGCGGGGCTGAGCCCCGACGGAGCGTCCCCGGAGCCCCGGTGTGGAGTACAGCTTGTGTCGGCAGCAGCCTGCTCGGGTGAGCCCCCCCACCTCGCCTGCTCCAGGGCTTCCCCCCTCCACCCCGGGGAGGCCCCGGAGCCTCTGCCCGGGTCCTTCTTCTGGGGACCGGGGTCCCAAAAGCTGCTTTGCCTCCCACAGCCGGTTCTGGCCCGTTACCCCCGCGGGGGCTCAGTTCTTGCCCCGGGTCGGGCATGGGCTGGGGGTGCGGGAAGGACGAAGCAGCCGTCCGGGGTGTTCCCTGCCACAAGGTTCCCAGAGCCGCTTTGATCCGGCGGTGGTTGAAAACACGCTCAAGGAAAAAAGCAGCTGTTTATTTTGATGCGAAGCTGGTTCGTAGCCGCAGGCACCGTTCGCTCCCCCTTTGCTCTAAGGCAGGGTGGGAAAGGGGAAAGGGGAGTCTCTCGGTTTATTCCTGTTGTTTACAGCGGCGGGTGACGGCGAGGGAGAGCCGAGCCCGTCGCCCCGCGGCGCCCGCCCGGGCCCTTTCCCAGCCCTTCCCCGGAGCCGCTCCGGGAAGGGAGGAGGCGCCGCGCCCCGGCGGGTCTCTGCTCGGGACATCCGACGGGCCGGGCCGGAGGCTCCCGGGGGTGGGTGGGGGGCACCCAAATGTCCCCTCCGCTGCTCTCCTCGGGCGGCCAAACCGCTCCCGGTCCCCCGCCGAAGGGGAACGGGCGACGCAGCACCACCTTTGCTTTGGAGAAAAAAAAAAAGAAAAAAAAAAACCCACAAAAAAACCCAACAAAAAAAACCCAAACCAAACGGGTTTTTTCCTTCCCCGGGATGTGCTTCGGCTCCGAAACGCCCCGTCGGGTCGGGGCGTCCGCCCCGTCGCATCCCAGCGCTGTCCCAGGCTCGGCCGCCAGGTGGCGCCGTCGTGCCGCGCCGCGGGAGCGGGGTCGGGGGGGGGCGGCCGGTGGCGGGGTCGGGGGGTTCCCCGAGGGGGCG
>NW_010972831.1:6473412-6496454 GCF_000737465.1 Haliaeetus leucocephalus | reverse complement strand
GTTCCAGCCGGTTTTGGGGCTCCTCGGGGGGGGTTCCAGCCGGTGGTGGGGCTCCTCGGGAGATTCCCAGCAGGGGCAGGCAGCTGCACAGCAGCCCATACTTGCGGCAGTGCTGATTATTGTGGGGGTTTGGCTTCCCACAGACGGCAGAGGTGTGGGGGAGTCTGCGGCAGTAGCCACCCCCCCAGGTTGTGCCCGGTCTCTGGTCCATCTGTTCCCTGCTGTCGCAGCCTGGGCCCGACCGCTTGTACCGCCGTGGTGCACCTCGCTGAGGGCCGCTGCGTGGGTACGTGTTCACTTTTTCTATATGTGTGTCCTGCGTGTATGCGTGTGAGCAGCTGTCCCATGGATTGACAAGGGCGTGGTGCTGTTCCCCAGCTTTGTGGGTTCTGCCAAAAATGTACGTGTTATACCTATAGACCCCCTCAGAAAATGGGGGATGCTTGCTCTGAGGCACCTGAACACAACAAACCAGCCAGAAGTGATGGTCTGTCTTCTGCATGTTGGGCTTTATATTGCCCAAAGTATTAAGGGATGAAATCATGCGAGAGAGGCTGCTTCTTCCCCTCACCAAGTTGGCATTGCTGTAACTGTGACATAAGCACAGGTACATCTGTCTTTTGCCTCCCATTGATTTCTGTAAATGGTCCTTGCCTTCAGCCTTGGGCCTGGCATGCTCGGTAATTCTTTGGAAATAAGATCTAATTAAAATGAGACAGCACTGTCGAGGGACTACCTAATTGTCTTTGCAAAATGACCTTGTGGAGATCTTGGCTCGGTTCCCAGCAGAAAGGTGTTGTCAGTGCAAAATCCTATGCAGTTGGGGGGAATTGGTTAAAGACTTTTGGGAAATAATTCCCCAGGCTGGGAAACAATGAGCCGGTGGAGACATTGCAATGCTGTTGTCCCTGCTCTGCTCCAGCTCGAGAGCTGTCCTCCCTGCCCACGCTATGGCAGGGCTTGGGGGCACCCTCAAAATGGCTTTAAAAGAGACAAATCGCACGCAACGGGGTTTGGCCAAGGTAAATACCAACAGGTATCCCCAGCTTTCCCTCTGCTCCCTCAAGTGCTAAAATACGTGTGCTTTCTCCCTGTGTCAGCGTGTAGGGAAGGTGGTTTGGGTGTTAAAGTATCAGAAGTGTCTGGGATCGCCGAATAATGGGTATGGCCGTGCAGCCGGCCCTGAGCTCGCCCCATCGCACACCCACTCTCCCCTGCTCACGCCGGAGGTCCCCACCGGTGCCCAGTGGTGCGAGGGAGCGTGTCACCAGCTCCCACTGACCCCTCATTCTTGCAGAACCCCTCAGCCTTGGGACAGTTTTGGGGGCAAGACCTCTCCTGGTCTCCCAGATGGCGGGAGAATTAGCCTCCACGAGAGGGAGCGTTTGCAGGGATTTTTGTCCCAGCTGGACTGGTTTTTTTTTTCCCAGTTGTTGTTTTCAAGCAGAGACGCATCCCCCTGGGTCAGGACCAGCCTCAGGCTGACAGACCGGGCAGCCGGAGCTCTTCGCCTACATGAAGCCCTGCATGAAATGCCCATTTTCCTGGGGTAGGGGGAGAAGTGGGCAGAAATCTGTTTTCCTGAGAGAATTGTCATGCTATTGTACTGTCGCGTGCTGCGCTTTGGTGACACAAGGGGAAATCCTGCTCTTTCCCCAGGTGGGTGGTGGGGTCCTGTCCCTGTGCCCCACCTTGGGAACAGGAGGATGATTTCCTCCTTTTGGCCCGTTCATCGAAGAGGGGAAGAAGTCTTACTGGGGTGACTGGTGAGTGTTGTGACTGGTGTTGGTCAAGAGTGGGCCAGGGCACGAGGCTGCCCTGGCCGTGAGAGAGGGGCCGAGCAAGCCCCCACTGGGGGCAACAATGATGGGGAGCACTGGGAGGTTCTTTATTGCTGGGCCAGGTCCCTTGGACAGGGGTGGTAGGAGGGAACCTGACCCTGGGATACTTGTGGCAAAAAAGTGGCTTTTGCAGCTCACCCGCTTGCCCAGTGACCTGGTGCGGTTTGCTGGGACCCCATTTCAGGACTGGGGGGGTCCCACCACCCCCCATCTCGCTGCTCCCCTCTGTGAGGTCCAGCTGCTTTGAGATCCCAGCAATGCTTTTGATACCTCTGGAATGGGAAAGCACTGTTTATGATTTCCCAACTGACTGCCATAAATCCAAGGCCAAAACTCCCACTTCTCGGGGTGCAGGATCAGGCCCGGGCGCCTTGGTGGCCGCGTGTGCTGTGGGTGGTTTGCAAGAAAGATGCACGACCAGACCAAGCCCTCGGAGAGGACCTGGGTCCTCCCTCCCCGCGCGTCCCTGGAGCCTGCGAGTGCTCAGACTATCCTATCTGCAAATTGCAGAGCAGATTATCAGCGAGCACGTCTGAGATTAGAGACCCGTATTTATGTCTGCTTCCCCCAGAGCCGGGGAGGCCAGAGCTGAATTTGGTGCAGACTCTTTGGCACCACAGGGCTGATTACTGGTGTAACCTTTTACTTTGCTGGGACCATTGTGTGGAGGGCTCAGACAATTTTCAGTTAAGAGAAAGAAAAAAAAGGAACACACAACAACAGCAGTTTCCTCCATCAGGGTGGTGAGAGGAAAGTCAGGCGCATCTCTGAGATGCCACCGTTTTGTGCAAGCTGTGACCCATGGGGCAGGGAGCGAGTTACTGGGGTGGGTTGGCCCCCATGGGCTTCTTCAGCTGCCCTTTGGTTCTGTAAATTCTTGATTGAGAACCAAGTGAGAAGCCCAGAGATGATGGTGGATTTGCAGCTGCGGGATGTAGAAAAGCCCTGGGGCTGCTCCTGCTTTGCTCTTCCAGCTGCATGTGCCCTGCAGAGCATGCATGGGTGCAACGCTTGCTTTTGCTGGGTTATAGAGCCTGGCACTGTACAGGGAGGGCATCCTCATCAAACCAGAGTGAGATTTTTTTTTTTCTGAGGGCTCTGGTTAGGAGAAATGATGAAGATTTCTCTCTGCATGCTGTGTTCTAGGCAAAATCTGTGCCCTGCTTCTTTGAGTGAACCTCAGGCTTTGGAGGGTGCACAGCTGAGCGGTGGCTTTGCCGGGCCAGCCCGGCGCTGATAGCTCTGGCCAGCCAGAATGGCTTAACAGGCTTAGTGCGGCGTTGTTCTTATAAACAATCACGTGAATTAGTACAAATCTCATTAGAACCGTGCTTCTCCTGGCCTCCTGTGTTCCTAATGCCAGGAGCAGCCCCTTGCAGGGGTCCCACGCAGTCTCTGGGCGAAGAAACTCTTTCCAATGAGCTCCGAGCTGCTGCTGTGGGTGCTCAGCCCTCCCGGCTGCGTCCCTGCGGAGCCGTGGCTTTTTGGGTTTGCTTTTCTCAGAGCCATTTCCATTAAGGTTAATGGGTGGGAGAGCAGAAATCTAATAGGTAAAAAGCCATTCAAGGTCCTTGGCTATTTTAAACCTGATTTAAAGCTTTGGTCACTCTGTTAGTGCAGTGATTCAGCTGATGTTGCCCAGGGGTGCTCCTCATGTCTCCCCTCGTTAAGCAGCGGGTACGTGGCGATGTGCTCCGTTCTGGATCGGCACCAGCCCCGTGGGGCTGCGGTGCTCATCCCCGGCAGCTCTGCTCTCTGTCGGCTCTTGCTCTCGGCTGGCCAGTGGCCTGCCGCTGCAGGGAACGGGGTGTCTTGGCAGAGTTTTATAGGATGCTCAGTTAAGAATTTAGCAGTAGAGGTGGTCCGTGCCCAGAAAACATGGGAACTGTGGGTTTAGCCTGGATCGCTTTGGGGAAGGGAATTGTTTTGCCCTGTTGGTGCCATGCATGCCTGCTGAACGCTGCTAGATGCCGGGCAGTGACAGGCCTCCGTGTCTCCCATTTCTCCTTCCAAATCACTCCAAGAAGCAATGCAGGAGTCCCCCTTGTTCCAGAACCGTGGCTGTTCCTGGGGCGAAGCATCTCGGCAAGTGCTTCAGGGCCTGGATTGGACTCCTGGGAGTCGTGGCAGGAAACTCCACGGGAGCTTTAATGACAAAAAATGGGTTTTTTACATCTCTGCTGAAAGTCTGTTGCTGCTTCACCTCTCAGCAGAGGAGGGATGTGAGCAGCAAAGGACTGGGGCAGGCAGCAGAGCTTGAGAAAGCTGCTCCCCAGGGACCTGGGCTCTGGCGGAGCAGCCCGGGATAAGCGAGCATGAGAAAAGCAGGCTTAGCCCTCCAGTCACCCGTTAGATGCGTTTCCGGCTGCTTTTCATCTCACTTTGAGTTTAAAAGCCATCTTATTCCGGCACCGATACTGCCGCCAGCTCCGGCATGGCTTCAAAGCGGGGCTGTCTCGGGGTGGCCCGGAGGGAGAGGCGCAGGCGGGACAAGGAGGGCTGTGTCCCAGCAGCACCTGCCAGCCCAGTGGGAGCCGCTTCCCCGGGCACTGGGAGGGTCTGGCCTCCAGCAACCCCTCTGTGTGCTGGGAGTCCACCCCCGCAATGGGTCTGTGGCTTCCCAGGAAAGCGTGGTGGTACAGGGCTGCCAGGGGGGGCACAGGCCAGGGATGCTCTTTCTCCAGACGCTTTTTGTCCCGCTAGCACAAGGCTCAGCCTTGTGGTGGGGAGTGGGATCACCTCTGAGGCAGGGGCCAGTGACCTCTCAGAGTTTTGCATCCCCTTTTTACCTTCCCACTTACCTAAATCTCTTCTTTTCCCCCATAGCACTCTGCGGCGTGGCTGAGGACAAGCACACGGAGCGGTGGGTGACACCTGCTGTCACATACCCAGTTCTGGGGGGACGCTGGGGATCCACCCAGAGTGCGCTTGTGGGGTTAGGCATTTAGATCCTCTGGGAACAGGAGGACGGTGAGTAACGCAGTGCTCGGCAGAGCTGTGGTGGTGTTGGCCAGCAGGGTGGTTATTGTGTCCGTCACAGCTCGGGTGATGCTGGTGGATCCCTGCTGTTACAGAGGGACCGCTGCCCAAAGTGCTGGGGCTCTCCCACAGTCCAAGCGAAGGGGTCTGCTCCCTCCTGGCTCACGCACAAGTGATTTCACCTCAACAGTGCTGCTTTGGGCAGGAGCTTGAGGACCTGAACCTCATGTTTTAGGCTGGAGGCAAGACCTGGATTCAGCTGATGGCGATTTCTGTGGATTTACTGGAAAGACTCTTGGAGTCAGTGGTTGTATTTGCTCTTCCTTCTTGGCTCTTCCTCAAGTGAGAAATACCAGATACGCAGCGCACTCTGGTACAAGCCGTGTCTGCCCTCTGGGAAAAAGCTCCCAAACACCCTTTTGGGCAGCGTGGGGCGTCTTCGCTGCCCTGAAAGGAGCCGTATGGGCAGTGCAGGGGAGCGGAGGGGCTGAGTCAGAAACTTGGGCTGCCTAAGGATGATGGATGCACTTTCTTTTTTTTTTTTTTTTAATGCTTAGAGGATGAGCAGCAAACCTCCCTGGATGGAAGAGCACTGCCCAGACTCTTCACTCCTTGGCCTTTATTTGTTTGCTGAGCGCCCGGATGCGATTCTCTGGTTTTTCCAAGAGCTCTTGCTTAAGCAAATCTGTCGGGAGAAGTGCACTTACTGCTCGGTGACAAAACGTGTTCTTGAGATGGAAAAAGCTCTTTTCAAGGAAAACATGACATTTCAATGGAAAAGTAACTTTGCGTGCTGTTTCTAATTTTAAAGCTCTGCCTTGGAATGCTCCCATGGACTTTGAAATCAGAGCTGACTCTTATGCTTTCCAGGTTTTATCCACCTTTCCCATATAATTTCAAATTGCTCCCTCTGTTAATGAGACAATATTAATTCTGCCTTGGTGGATTTTGCGTAGATCGCTTCCAAAGCACAGTTTTCCTTATCCCATCCCTTTTTTTCTGGTTTGATTCCCCCCCACCCCAGCTCTAGGCTATAAATACCTTTAGGCCAGGCTCTGGGAACTGCGCAAAGCCCCGTACCTGGCTGATACCTCCTGAATGGATGAATGAATGAACGTGCTTCCCGGTATTGCTCCGTACTAAGATTAACTCTTACAGCCACATGCTTCAAATTCATGCATCTGCTCATTTGTAAAGCATTTCATCTCTCTTAAATGTGCTAGTATTAATTTCCCCCTGTTAATCTGACCTGTGTCATGAGGGAGAAATGCTGATGGGTTTTTTTTCCCCCCCTGTATTCTGCCTAGTCCTGGTTTGGCCTCGCTGTGCTTAACTCTTAAAGCAGGAGCAAAACCGGGTGCGAGTCAAGTGCTGCAGCTGGCCAGAGCCAGCAGAGGGGAGGCGAGAGCAGAGATTCTGCTTTTCCCCACTTTGCAATAAATTTCAGGAGAGGGGAAAAATGGCTACTGGCTTATTTTTATTATTATTGTTATTGTTACCCAAAATAAGAGTGATCTGGTCAAGCTGATAGTAACAGTGGTTATAGGTGGGTGAGCGGGGCAGGTGCAGCATTAAACCATTACACCGGCAGCCAAAACTTCCCGGCTTGTGCAAGGTCCACGGCCGCATCCTTCCCATCCCCTGTGGGGACCACTGACCCGGGTACCCCTGTCCTCGGCAGAGCTGCTGCCGGTGAGGTTCTGCACTCCGGGAGAGCAGGGGAATATTTATACTGGAAGATGGTATCGTGGTGCTGCTCGAGCTGTCCTTTGAGGTGAAGCACAAACAGGTTCGTTTAAACAAGGTCACCCCTTTAACAGGTTTAAGTGGGTTTCACTGTAAAATGAATTCATTTCAACAAAACCTTTTTTGATAAATTAAACCAGCACCACTCTGTATATAATTTCTATAAACAATCTTCTCTAATGTTTACCTAACCTGGGCATGCAGAAACTCTTGCACATTAAATATTAGATGAAAAGGAGCTATGAAAGCTTTAAATAAATTTTTTTTTTTTTTTTTAGCAAGAAAGCCAGCATGCCATGGGAAAAACTTTGCTGCTATTGAGCTGGGGCTCTCTGGGCTCCTGTTGAAGGTGAAGGGAGGGAGGCAGCCCCTCAAGTTGCTGTGTTTTTGTGTTGGGGGTTTTTTACTTTCAGGGCTGTGGCGGCGTGGGGCTCGCTGGGTGCACGGTGCTGGGTGCTGGCACCCATCCATGCACACCCCTGTGTCGCTGGATGTTGGCAGTGCGATGGCTTATCTCCTCCTGTGTCACATTTGCGGGGCCTTGGGAAGTTTGGGACTCTGGTTAATTTGTGAAATAATGGTAGAGCATTCATTAATTCATTAATTAAAAGGGCTGCAGCCCAGCCCCACTTCAGGCGGTGGTTTGGGAGAGCTGAGAACTGTTTGTGATTTGAAGCGTTGTGGTGTTTTGGGCTGTGCTGGGTCATTTGCTGAGTGATTTGGATGCTTTCCCTCGATCACCCTGGTTGCAGAACACCACTGGAAAAGATGGACATGACTTCAGTGAGGACAAACTGTCCGGCTCATAAAAGATAGCTGTGGTGAGTGAGAAATCTTCTGCCTGCAACGAGACTAAAATTTGCCTGATGGGGGACATGTAGGTTTGAGTGAGTTTGGGTGAATTTGTGCTGTTTGTCTCCAGAAAGAAGGAAGGGGCGAGTGGGTCGGATCCATTCCTGCGGAAAGCCCCAGCCTGGACAAAGTGGCTCCCTTCCAGCTTTGCTCCTCGAGGGCAGACTGCTGCCATTACCTTAACTCCTTTTTGGACTGGTAGGAAAAATCTTAGGCAAAGACCTTGCTGCAGCTGAGTTCTTCCTAAGACATCGCCGAACCAAGCCCCAGATCCCACTGTGATGTGAAAATAAGGGGAACGTGCTTTGCAATTAAGCATATGGCTTAACTGGATTGGAGGGAGGACAGCAGAAAAATTTCTGCTGAATAATTCAGTATTTAGAGACGCCCTCACAGCACACGTCCTGCTCGGCTGTTCAGATCCATATCTGGAGTCTGCTAAGCCAGTGACTTCATCATGAATTAAATTATTCAGTAATATATAGACTAAATTTGGTCCTTTTAGGGTTGCGAGAGTACTAATCCAGCGAGCTGCACCGTGGGGCTGTTTGCAGATGATTCAGCTGCTGCAGCAGCTCCTGCGGAGACCCGATGCTGTCGGGGAGCACCCACCCCAAAACTCCAAAACCAGCCCCTCTGTTCCTCTGGCACCTGAAAGCCAGCCGCTCCCCAGCTGGGATGCCCATGGCTCCATGGTGTTTTCTATTGCCTGTTGGTAAAAGTTTCCAAAAAAGCTTTTTTTGGGGCTATTTAGATGGTTTCCCATAGTTTGCTCCGGCAGGTGACAAATAACCCGAAATGCTCAGTGAGATGGGTGCTGCTGTTCAGAGTATTAATGGCACTGGCAAAGCAATGCACGGCGAGGCACGACGCCCGCAGGAGAGAAGCGATATAAAATGACACGGGAGATGGGAATTAGACAAAGGAGGTCTCGGCTGCAGGACTCGTGAGCCGGGTGAGTTCCCATCCACTGGGGATGGGGTGGGACCCCGCAGCTCCCAGCCAAAGCCGGGACTTGGATGGGCTCAAAGTGGTTTTTGTCTCTGTCTTCAGTGGAATTGCGTAGAAACCCTTTCTCCTGCGGGCCGGGGGACCCTGCAATGAGCCCGTGGCATTTCTTCAGGGCTTTGTGGATACCGGGATTGCACAGTCTGTCTAAAATGTGTGTTAGAAATCAGCTTATCTTCCAAATAAACCCTCGGAAATTCCAGTATCTCCAAGATGTGCTTGGAAGCGATTTATTCTTTTTTGCTTTTGGTGTTTCCCTGCTGCTTTTCAGCATTATTTTTAATGACGCTGTGTTACCAGAGATTGCTTTTGGTGGATAACACGGTATTTAGGGAGAAACCAACAGCTAAATCTGGTTATCATTGACGTTGCTTATAAAATATACATAGCAATCAAGATACTGACCATGGCAGTAAATTGAAAATATATTGAAAACATAAAGCATTTTTTCAATTTATTAGTAATATAAAAAAATATTTGGGCATTTTTTTCCCCTTGTTAAAAAGAAAGATATAGAAGCTGTTGTAAGGAAATCTGTAATAGTGTTGGTCCAAACTCCGGCACAGCGCGGAGGGCAAGCGGTGCGCTGGGTTTTGTGGGCTTTTAGATAGCAAACAGCCTGCTCTGGACACGCTACGGCAGCGCCTGGGGCATGTTCCCATCTGCCGAAGGGCTCGTGGAGGGAGCCCAGCCTGGAGCAGCCGCTGACTCAAGGCCCTAAGGGGTCCTGGGAGCAGGTTTAGGAGCTGCTGGAGGGCTGGTGGCTTTGCAGCGGTGGCATTAAAATATGTGACTTTCCCCCCCCGCTGGCTGCAGCCTCTGGTGCTGGGTCAGGTCAGCCCTTGTGCCCCCACAGCGCAGCACGATTTGGGCGCGTTGTTGAAGGGTTAACCTCGGCAACTGCTGGGTACGTGTAAAAATATTAATAAGGCTGCTGCGGATCGCCTTAAAAATGGGAATTTACGGTGGTGGTCAAAGCTAATGTTTTGGATCAATGCAACATCCCTTCTCAGAATGAAAAAATAAATTAAACGGACCGTCATACAGAGGGTATGTAACCAAATCAATCATATTTATTGCATTTAATCAAAACTTGATTCAGTTAAATTTATTCCATATGATAGCCGTGCGCTTCGCGTGATGCACACCTAGCTGAGGTTGCTGGTGCGGCTCGGTGAGCTCTGCACCGCTCACCGGAGGGAGGGCTCAACCCCCGTGTCATTACACATTAATAAGATTAGGGGTATTAATTTGTGTACGATGCTCCGAGCAACGGGTGGGGCGTGTGTATATGTACCCAGGGAAACGATCACAGGGGCTTTACCGTGGATAAATAATATGTGTTTAGTAACCGATATAATTCCTGCTCCTGCTGCACTGCCCTGTTTGCTTGCTGCTGGCCGCGTCTAGAGGGCGAGATGCGATGGATGCTGCCGTACAGCATGCCGGCCTCGCGCCGTGCACACGCCGGCACCGTCCGGCATGGCCTTGCAGGTAGGTGCGATGGGGCAAGACCTGCCAAAAATCCCAGGTGGAGCCGGAGCGGGGCCGAGGGATGCGGCACAGGCACGCCGGTTTATGCTGTGCCAATATCCAGGGAATAGAAACGGCAGCCCGCGCTGCCGCCCTTGCCGTGCCAGTGCGTGGCTGGCCGGCCCCGGCAGAGCTCCCTGCCCCGTACCATCCCTGCCCTGACGTGGCCTGGGCTGCTTTCAGCTCCACCGCTAATTGAATCCGTCCGTCCCTTCGGGAAGGCTCTTGCCACTGTCCCGCAGGAGCGGGTTCCCAGGAGTGAAGGGCGCTCACACCTCCCCTGCCTGCCTGCACCACCACGTGCTGTATTCCCATCCTGGAAGGAGGATTCGATCACACAAACCTTCCTTCTCCTCCTGGAAGTTAAATATTAGAATTCTTCCTAGCTGCATATATAATTCACTACATTAATCTTCCCTTAAAACGTGCTCCTTCCACAAAGCCCCTCTGTATTGATCCAACAAAGACAATTATATATTACGGGGGGAGGGGGAAACAGCTGAAATATTTGAGATTGGCCCTTCAGTGGGATTTATTACGTGTCTGAACTATAGTGTCTGCCTATTTTTTATTCTAAGCCGCTATGACAGGGGTCATGTCTTCCTCCATATACTGTACAGCGCTGTGCACTCCGATGGGGCTATATTAAATACTCAGGATGATTAATCACACTGTATAAATAACACACTTCTGTTGTGTTTGGAGGCGTGCACGCGTGTGTACGTCAGCGGTACCTCTATAGCGCACAGCCGGAGCGCGGTCTCCAGCAACAGGTACTGCTGCCCCATGCACAAGGGTCCTGAGCGTCGTGGTCTGACTTTGAAGTGCTCCTTGGTGTGTGCAGAGCCTTGGTCTGGAGACCCCCAAGGTCCTTTCTGACCCAGATTTGTCCTGGTTCTCTGTTTTTTCCCAGCCCAGTCGGTTGCGGTGACCTTTCTGAGCGGGATGCAGTCCCGGGGCATCTCCCAAAGGTGATGCAGGGCATGAGTCCGGGGGCTTTTCTGGTACCCTGCCTCTGCGTGGGAGCCCATCACCCTCTGCCTCGGGGCGCCGAAACCCAAGTTGCAAGGGTGCAGGGGGATGCCCTTTAGTAGAGGGATTGTGTACTGCCTCCATCCATACCCCAAAACAAGGAGGCAAAGCAGACAAGCTGAGGTCTGTGAGTCTGACTGGGTAGGGAATGAGAAAATAATGAATGACCAGGATCGACTGTTTGTAAATGTGTGTGAGATTAATGAGCAAAGGCTTCTCCATAACACAGAAGGCATGAAATCAATCCCGCACTCTGAGAATAATGAGGGAATCAATAGGATTACGAGGTTAAGGCTGGAGTAAACCTGAATGACAGCTGCAAAATAAATTTTATTTGGAGGACGTGGCTGGGGTTAAATGAAATGTAATAAATAATGTAAAGCATTTAAGGGGTGGGGAAATGGTCCAGAGATGTAAGGAAGAACAGAAGGCCCCACAGTCGCTAAATCTGTCCAGTTTATATCCATGGTGTGTTTTCGCAGGCGTGTGACGAGAGTGTGACATAGACCATGCATGCGGCTGGACTAGCGGCACTGCGAGGTTGTCCCCTCTCCCCTCGCTGCCTGGGACAGGGACAGGAGCGGGGAGGTGGCAGCGGTGCCGCCGGCACCTCGGGCTGCAGCCGTGGCACCGAAGCGGGACAGGGACGTGCACGCGTGAGCCGTGTAACGCAGCGCCGGATGCGTTCGGGGTGCATCACGTATGAGCTGCCGGTTTGTGCATCCCTTTTCCCCTGTGTTTCTCTTCTGGTGTCTGATTTTAAAAAGCCGGCGTTGCTGCCATCCCGTTTCCCGCAGACCTCCTGCTGCAGGGCACGGAGACCTCCATCTGCAGAGCCCACGGATGTGCTCAGGGCTCACGCGTACCCGTATGGACCCATCCTCTGCGTGTCGTGGTCACTTGCAGGGACGTGGACCCTCCTTGCAGCGAGTGCCTGAAGCCACTCCACCTTCATACCCACCGTGGGCATGTCCCGTCCTGCTCTGTGCTCCTCTGGGCATAGGGCTGCGGCTGGAGGGGTTTGGTGTCCTGCTGGCCGTGGTTTTGGGGATAAAAGCTGTGCGGGTGGGTGTAGGGCTGGGATTTCAGGTGCTCGGCACCTTCTCCTTTGCGGCTTTGGGGGGATGGTTGTGGAAGAGCTTGGCGTCAAGGCTGCTGCTCTCCGAGACCTCAGCGACTTTCAATGCCTCAGTGAAAACTGAGCTGCTCTGAAAAACTGGCCACGGGGGTGGGTGCCAAACCAGTCTGAATGCTGAGGTTGTAACAGTTACGCTGATTTTTCTGCCATGATTAACTCCTGGTCCTGTTCCTCCCTGCTAGGAGTTTTTGGGGAAGGAGATCTGATGTTCCCAGGATGTGGTCAGTGCTTTAGAGGCAGAGCCCAGAGAGATGTCAGCTGCTTCTGCCCCCGAGGAAACAAGTATCCCACTCTGGGAGGAGCAGCTCCAAGCTGGGATGGGACAAGCAGAGATTTTGCTGTTGAATCTCCACATAAAAACCCCTCGCGCTTCCTTCTGGGGCTGGCTCCCAGGGGTCCCTGCAGGGCACTGCTTCCCCCGGATGCTTTTCCATCAGGTTACCCTGTGCTGCCAGGGCCTGTCCTCCCAGAGCGGACCATGCGTGTGCAGCTCAGCCCTGCTAATAATGGCTGCATGTGTTTTTCCAGTCATTAAGCGTATGACTAATAGAGCTGTCCTGGCTGCATAATGCACGCTGACAACAAGGAGCCTCAGGGGAGGGGAACAGAAATAGAGGGATATGAAGAAAATGGCTTAAATTTATCCCCCGGCCAGTAGATGGGTTTTCCCTGTAGGTGTTATGTCCCCACTGTGCTGGGGTGGGAGGCTGGGGAGCCAGAGAGTTGCCCCCTGCTGCCCTTCCCATTGCAGTGGTCTGGGGCTCTGTGTGTCCGTCTGTCCAGCCCAGGCCATAGGGTGCAGCACCATGGCACTCTGGGCTGTGATCTGCCCCTGTGCGGAGGATGCCGTGGGCTCGTCCCCGTGGGTGATGCCCCTGTGCGTCCCGACGCCACCGTGCGCTCGCTTCAGCTCTGGTGGCACCGGCACAGACTGTTAATGGCAACGCTGGCTGTCAGTGGTTTATCCCGCTGCTGCGCGCTGCGTGTGTATGAGGAAGGGTTTGCAAACCTCTGCGTGCACAGGCGGGTCCCCGCTGCCTGCCCGCTGCCTGTGCATCACTGCCTGCCCCTGCACACGTGTGCCTGGTCCAGGGCAGCACCTCCCTGCCGGGGTCCTGGAGACCCCACCTGCCTCCCACATGAAATCTCTCTGCAACAGGGTGCAGAAAAATGCCCTTAAGTTTCCTTTTAATAGCTCCTGTAAATCTTATTTTATGCTAAAGCCACGTTCATTATTGTCATAAAAGAGGAAGAACTGGTGAATGCCCGGCTGGCCCCGGACTGGGTGACTTGGGCAGAGCAGAGGCAGCAGGTTGAGCGCCACGGTTGTCCCTTGCTATTTGGCACGTTTGGGGACACATCAATGACACCGGGTGAAAACCTCCAGATGCTCATGAGGTGCAGACCCCTGTGCCTGGGATGGGCTCGAGGGGCCCTGGGTACAGCACATGGAGCTGTGGGTCAGGCTGGGGATACGTGTGTCTAGGTGGCCGGGCACTAGTTTTGTTCCAGCACCTTCCATGCCATAGAAGTCATGCAGGATGTTTGGAGTTGTTTTTTTTTTATGTTTTTATTTAATATTTTTAAACCATCGCACAGGCAATCTCAATCCCAAATCCCAGCCCAGAGGTCAGCGGAGAATTGGCCCTGCACCTGCAACCTGAAACCAGCTCTGCCTGGCTGGCGAGCCTCACGCTGCGCCGCTAATTAAGGGTTTGGGGGGTTGTTTTTCTTTTCTATTTTCTTTTGAGATGCTGTTTTGAAGAGCATGGCCAAGAATGGGAATTTCATACGGTAAACAGAAAACCTGTTCTGAAGTTATTTATTGGTTCTGTTTTCTAGCACGTGGACTAGTATTGATTTATTTTGCAGCGTCTCTAGAGGCTTCTTCAAGGTTAAAATGTAGACATCGCATGTTAGGCTGGACTAAATACTGGCAGGAAAACACATTTGGCTCTTTTAATTGGAAAAACATACTCCTTTTATCACCCTGAGGCGAAGACTCTACCAGAGCAGCACAGAGAGGGCAGGGGAATGTATACAAGCGCAAGATGCTCTGGTTCACGCTCGGGGGATTCGGTGGGAGCACAGAGGCCCCCACAACCGCATCTGGCTCTGGGGTCCCACCAGGCCCTGAGAGCAATTCCCCGGGGGACGCTGGCCCCAGGTGGGGAGGCTGGGTGCGAGCCTCCTGCTGAACAAACCTGCGCTGGTTTTAGGAGCTGCTGTGGCCAAGCTCGGTCCCAGCTCCATTTTTGCCTCTGTGAGCTCATGCCCATTGGCATCAGGGGCTGACCAGGCTCCCGCAGCCTGGCAGGGACGGCTCGGTGCCGGTCCTCCGCAGTGGATGGCAGGGGCTTGTCCCAAGTGGAGATGCTCTGCATCAAGAGCAGGAGAGACCCACACGTGCTGACCTCAGATCCCACTACCCCCTGTTTTCAGTCCATACGGTTGCATCCATTATTCAGCCAGAGGCAGTGATGGGAAAAGAATTTTTCATCCCTAAGAAACACTTGGCAGCCCCTTACATCCTCAAAGTGCTTTCCAACCCCCGTGCTGCTTCTGTACTGCTTGTGCCCCTTTCTTTGGCAGGTTAAGGGACTTGCCCTGGGCCATCGAAGGAGGCAGTGTCAGAGACAGGACGGCTGCTGCTGCTGCTGCGGGTCCCCCTTCTCCGTCGCTCCCGAGCCGGCAGCGAGTGCGCGCAGCCAGGGCGGAGGTGGAGAGCTCTGCTGGGAAGGTAGGAGCTGAGGTTTAGAAATCATGATGTGTGAATTGAAATGGGAAGCAACGGATCTCGGGAATCACCGCAACTGCTACAAGGTGTTCCTTGAAGCTTGTCAGCAAGCCATCTGCCCGCTCGCCCTAGGTAAACACCGTGCTGTGGCCAGCCCTCCTTGGAAAGCCGTGAAGCGGAGGGGTCCCGTGGGGTGAAGCCCCCCAGGGCAGCACTGTGGTCCCGGGTGGGAATGGGAGGAAAAGGGCTCTGGCGCACGCATGTGGAGGGAGCTGTGTTGGGGCTCTGGAGCAAAGCCCTGGCTGCGGCGCTCGCTCCTCGTAACTCATCCCAGGGACACCCGCGGCGGGGAGGTGGTGGACAACCGCGCGAGGACCACTGGACCCAGCGTGCAATTTATGGTGCCGGGGGGGAAAAAAGCAGCCGGTTTGGGAGCAGAGCGGCGTGCGGGAGGAGCGTGCCTGGGGTCAGGCTGCTGCCCGGTTTCTCTCACTCGGAGCTCGTTATTCAAGCGTTGACTTTGCCCATCGCTCCCCCGCGCGCACCACAGCCACCTCGGCTGCGTGGTGGATGCAGCGGGGCACGGGTCAGGGCACCAGGTGGAAAGCCTGCCATTCTCCAGTCCTGCTGCACATCACGGCTTCCAGCACAGTTTGGGCAGTGGGGACGTCACCCCCCCTCCATAGGGACATCTGGGTCCCTGATGCCCTTTGACATCGGGCACCTGTGTGCACCGGTGCTCGCGGCGAGCCAGCTCAGAGGCCACGTGGAGCGGCAAAATGGCCACGGGCTGGCCCCGTCCGCAGCCCCAGCACGGCGAGGCAGGCAGTGAGCCCTGAAACAGCTGATTAAAAAAAGCTGGGTGACCTGGGATGACACAGACGGCTGGTGAGTCAGTACGGCCCCAGAAACGCACCCAGTGGGTCGGGACTGCAGCATCGCCACCAGCCCTGAGGGCGGGAGAAGGAGGAATGGCCCACGGCTGAGACAGACCCAGCACGGGAGGGCCTGGGGGGGCTCCTTGTGCTTCCCCCTGCCCGCTGCACGCCCAAACTGTTTGTTGCGCTGTGCCTCAGTTTCCCCACTGTGCAGGGGACAGTGGTGCCCCCCATCCCTGGGGGCCCAGGGCAGGGTGCTGAGCTTTGGTAAGTGCTAGGTCTGAGTGAGCTGGAGAAAAGCAGAACTGGGGAAGAACGAGTATTTTTGCAAAACTGGGCAAACGGGTGGCAAGGTCGTCTGCGCCTGGTGCAGCTGTGCAGGGAGGAGTGCGGAGGGTCAGGATTTGGGGGCTGAGCCCCCTTGCTGAGAAGGCCAGGGTCTTCATTAGCCCAAGGCTCCCTGCAGTGCCAGCCAGCGCTCTCAGTCCTCCCATTCACTCACAATTCAAAATAAATACAGAGAGTGAACATGACCTTGAGTGTGTAGTCTAAAGCTTTTAAAACTCTCCTCTAATTCTTTTAACTTCCCGCACATCTATCCTCTGCACCAGCCTCCTCATTTCTCTTTCTCTACAGTAAACTTATACCCTTTCTAAAGTGCCCGGAGAAGACGCCACAGATGAAATGTTGCTTTAGCTTAATTTCCTATTCCTAACATATGCTTTAATTAATGTCATTTGCTTTGATTTGCTGCCAGCATGCCAGTGCGGCACTTCCTTCGTTTCCCAACCTTTACCATAACCTTGTGGGAATGAGTATCAGGTGTTCCCGGCTGAGTTCGTCTGTTGCAGGGCATTTATCTTGAGCTCTGTGGCTTTTCTGCGCTGTGTCGGTGGCACCAGCACAGAGGCAAAACCGCAGCGTCCTCCTTTGCTGGAAGCGCTGAGTATCTCTCGCGCGCAGAGAAGGATGCTTGTACATAGAGCACTCACCAACATTTCTTATCCATGTTTTTTACACTTTCTAGGGCTGAAGGTTCAATCCAGAGCAGTGAGGAACACGGCAAAACAGGGGAGAGGAGGAATGGGACCCCCAGCTCCTGGTTTCTCTGCATCAGGATCGGAGAGGTGTCCCTGCTGCCAGCCTGGGCACGTGCTCGTGGTGGTGGAGTGATGGCTGGGGTCCAGGGCAGACCCCCCTTCACCCCTCCCGGAGCTGGCTTCCAGCTAAGTGCGGGGAACGGCAGGGGCAGAAGCCCCTGATCTCCCTCCGTGGCAGCGGTTGTGCTGAAGCTCGGTGGTGCAAACCTTCTCCATCCTGCTGTGCTGAGCAACAGGGCTCCGGGGGGGGCGGGGGGCAAAAGCAGCATCTCCTGCTGTCCCCACTGCTCCTGCTTCTCCCCAGATTTCATCCTATTGATTTATGACAGGTGCAGATGGACCAAGAAGCCCCTTTTCCATCCCTCTCGCTGTTCCCACTGCACGGTGACACGCGTGTGCCCACATCATTCACCGCAGCTGCGGCCACACGATGCCCTCCCTCCAGGTGGAGCTGCCCTGGCCTCGCTGCACCACCAGGTCAGTGCCCTGAGCTCCTATGTGAGAAGGAAAACTGCTAATTTGGGGGATCTTTTTCCTTCCGTTCTCCTGATGGAGCCACCTTAGTCTCCCATCCCAGGCAGAAAAGCACCATTAAGCTCCCCACAACTTTCTGTAACTGGTACGCTTGAGAGCAGCTCCCTGCACAGCAGAGCCCGGAGGAATATTTAGCAATTGTCTATTCTGGCCCCAAATCGCTGGCACTTCCATACAGCAGGCCTGAAATGGCCTCTTTCCCAGACAGCTCCTTAAGCAAGGTTTTCCTGTCTCTTTATTTAATGAATCTCAGCCATCCTTTCTCTCCTCGCTGGAGCCAGGGGCAGATGGAGGAGAGGGAGCACACTCCGCTCCAGCGCTTCATCTTTCCCCTCTCTCCAGTTTCCCTCCTACCTACAGCATTTGGGGTTCCACAGCAAGTCATGTCCCATGAGGAGGAAATTCCCACCTTCTGGGCCCCATCCCAGTTGGCTATCGTTTCCCTTCCCATTTGCTCCTATTGAGAACCCTCCCCCCTGCCCCAGGAATGGGAGCGTAATGCCTTTTTGCAGCTCTCCCCCCCCCTTTACTATGGGGGCAAAGCCACCCCGAAGGCTGTGCTCTGCTTTCAGTGCGACCCCGCTCGCTGGGCGAGGAGGAAAATGCCCAAAATGGAGAACAGCATTTGTCCCAGGCCTGGCCCTGCCCCGCTGCAGCCTGAGGAATGTGTTTCATCGCAGCGTCCCGGGAGCAGGACGGAGGCGTGGGAGGGATGCGACTGAGCAGGGAGCGAGCCGCCACATGCCGGAGGCCGGCTGGCGATGTGGGGTGGCTGCCTGATGAGCAGGGTGATGGGGAACCAAACTCAAGCTGAGGATTTGCCTCTTGGGGAAATCCCATCCCGGTGCGTCCTGACGGCAGAGGGATGCGGTGGTGAATTTTGATGGGGTTTGCCGACCTGCTTCCTAGGAAGGACCTTTTATTCCCCCTTCTCTCCCTCCCTCCCTCCCCACTGCCAGCTCCCCAGCAGCTCTGCAGCCTCCCAGGGCTGGGCTTGGCCCCGCAGCTTCTCCCCCCTCATCTGCGGGGCAGAAACCCGAGGTCATCGCGCTGCCCTGCGAAGCAAAACCCCTCCCCGAGGTGGCCCCTTCCCTCCGCAGCAGCCTCCTGCTCCCCAGACCCGAGCAGCTCTCTTCCTCCCCGCTCCCATCTGCCTCTCACCTCGCCTTCCTCCATCCCGTCCGGCCGCCTCCTCACCGGCAGCTCCACATCTGGACGCGTGTTTGTGCCGCTCTGCTCTGCCCCGTGAGCCCCTACGCTCGGAGGCTGGCCGCTCCCCTCCGCCCTTTTAAATCACGGCTGCCTTCCCGCGCCCCGAAAACCTCACGCCCCTTAAATCTGCCCTGGGTGATTTAGCAAGGACCCAAGACAGGACTGACCCCCAGGAGCATGATGCACGGCTATCATAGGCATCTGGCAAGTGTTTAAATCCCCAGGGTCCCCGTTTGCTCCTGGCTTCGTGTTTTCCGCGAGCCCAAAAGAGTGGGTGTCCCCCCCACCCGCAGCTACATCGCCGAGCCCTGCTTTGACCCGCGGCCGTGCTGCGGGGTCTGACCCCAGCCCAGGGAGGAGGAGGAGGAGGTTTCCCTCTGGGCAACACCATGGTGGAAAGGGACTGGCCAAGAAGAGCCGTGGGCTCTGGCGGGGAGCAAGGGCTTGCACGCGCTGGTCTGGGATGCGGTGGCTTTGCCAGTGACCGAGATGATGCTTTTGCCTAAATAGCGACTGGGACGCTAAGAGAAACAGCGGGAGCATGGGCTGCAGCCTCTGTCCCAAAGCGTGGCAGTGCTCACCAGGCACTACTGGCACCCGTTCGTGCGTTGCTGTGCTGCCTTGCTCGGGCTGTTGGTCGGTGGGGTCTGACCCCGAGGCGAGGATCCACGTTAGGGTGAAATGTTTAAACGTGACTGTTCGACCCCACCACCCCCGGCTGCTGTGGCAGAACAGGGAGCTGTGCCACATCAGGGGCTTGGACGGGGTCTGCGCCCAGCTCCAGGGCAGAAATGGTGCTGGCAGCTGGCTGCCTTCATCCCTCCTGCTGGGAATTTCTCACCTGGACCAGCATTTTCCTCTGCTCACCCTGGAGGACAGCGATTTCCCATAGCAATAACCTCCTCCTCATCCCCAGCACAAATTAAATAATCACTTTGGGCAGGACTTGCCCCGAGCCCCTCGTCCCCTGCACAGTGATGGGTGGATGATGCCAAGTACGGCGTGCCGAGCCACAACGCGTTGCTCTGAGGGTGCGCCGGGCTAGTTTTGCAATACCTTAAGGCAGTTTCTTGCTCTGATGCAAGGCTTCTGAGACAAGCCTCTCCTCTTTTCTTCCTGCCTGGTGAGAAATGACTTGCAATGTTGTCACTCGGTGGATTTATGTGCGTCTCGGTTTTGCTCGTAGCCCATGTGCTGCAGACCAGCTTATCCAGGAGGTTCCACGCGTCCTCCTCCCGCTCCACCGAGGTCCCCGCAGGATGCCGAGCTGCCGCGGGGCTGCTCTCCCCTCTCGGTGCGCATGTTGGGCTGCCGCCCCATCCCACGCCACTGCCCGAGTCCCTTCTCTCTGGGGCTGTGTCCTCCGGCCCTCGGCCAAGGTTATCCAGCAGCGCCGGTGACCATGGCGCGTCTAACCGGGGGCTCGTGCGACCGGGGGCGCTGACCCGCTGACCTGCTGTAAACGGCGGCGACCGCGTGCCGAGCGGCAATGGCAGGGCCTGCTCGGACCAAATCCCCGCAGCACCATTTTGGCTTGGTGCAGGGAGCAGAGCTGCGGCCGCCGTGGCGCTTGTAGCCAGGCCGCGTAAGAAGCACAACGTGCCGAGCACTGGGCATTGTTCTGCTTTTATTTTTTAAAACCATTATTTCCATTTTGGCGTGGTCCCTTTTGCCTGCTCCCATGCTCCAGCATGCCGTAGCTTTAGGGCTCTTTTAATTAAAAAACAAAAAAGTCATTGCAAAGCAGATGGAGCAATTCTCTTTTTTCTTTTTTTTTTTTTCCTTTTTTTTTTTTTTTTTAATATACTGAAGTTAAATCAGACCTTTGGCTAGGAAAGACTATCTCAGTCTGACGTTCACCAGGGCAGTGATCTCTGGACTGTTCATTCTTAGAGTGTTGCCAAGCTCACAGCAAAGTCTCGTTCGTACAAAATGTGCCATGGACTTCCAATGATATTTTTCTAGATGCTACTTTAAAAAATAATAAGACAGCATATAAAAAATAAAAATCCAGAGCATTTAGGCAAAGTTAACATTAGTTTTAAAAATTAAAACCGTGCCACAATTGTTTGCTTTTATTTGTAAAATACTTAAGCTTTTAAAAAATGTCTAGATAAATGAATATTCGTTCATCGTTTTAATTATTACTGGTTACACAGTGAACATTGCTTGTTTGCATCCTGCGTAGCTTTGCTGGAAATTACGAGGGGTAAGTACACTTGGTACGCTGGGACGAAATTATCAAATATCCCCCAAATATTTAAAACCAAATCGGAATATGGCTGTTCGTTTGATTTACCCAGTTTCAGCGGAGCTCAGTGCAAGACTGAGTAACACGTTACTTTCCAACATTTTAAAACATTCGTTAAATTATTTACTTAATGGTCTAAAACAAAGCCTTAGAGCCTACAAACGTGCCCAGGTCAGGCAACTACATGCGGATAATTCGACCGAACGATTTAGAAGCAGAGAATCACTTGCATTTAAAACCGTGCATATTTTCAGTGCCCCCTTACTGCGTCTATTTTAGGCAGATGCTTAAGATGAAAGGGCCGCACGTCAGCCCGTATCTTACCCATGCTTCCTGTCATCGTTTCTTTGCAATTTAATTTTGTGTTTTCCTTTCAGCCTAGAAGTGTTTGGTACCAGTCTCTTGGCAAAAGAGCCTGAGGAATGGAAGGGTAAAGAAATACGACCCAGCTGCTATGCACAATGAGGTTTGTAAGTCCTTGTATGGTATAAATAAGCATATTACACAGTTATTAGAAGTTTGGCACTGTCCCTGTTTAGAAGCCCGAGTCTGATGCCGTGTAATTCCTCCCGAGTACACGCATAATTCAGTATTAGCACTCCATTCTTCCAGCCTTATTACTGGCCAAATTCGGCAACTTTTTCGCGGTCCTCATCCATTCATCCCCTCCTCGGCAGCGTAAACCGGTGAGTTTCCGCTCCAGCCCATCCATCTCTGCCAACCCATGCGGCCGAGGCTCGGTCCTGGCTTCCCGGGAGCCGGGCCGGACCCCGCGGGGGTTTTCCCCGCCGCCCCCCGCCTCGCCCCGCAGCTCCGAGCCGGGGCCGCCCGGCACCGTCGGGTGCGGGCTCGGGGCTCGCTTGTCCCCTCGTCTCCGTCGTGGCTGGCAGGTTTTCTTGAGGAGCGGGGGGAGAGAAAGCAGGTTTTCTTGGGGGGGGGGGAAGAGGAGCGCGGCTGGAGAAGCGGTGGAGCATCCCCGCAGGTAACGCGTAGGTCTGAGCCCGCTCGGTTTTTTTCCCGGCTCGCAGCCTGAGTGTAATTATTGGAGAAAAGCGACAGTAAACTTTTATTAATCGCCGGTGTTTAGGGCCAAGGCATGAGCGAGCTCGGTGACAGTGATGAGTGGTTTGGAGAGCCGGTCCCTGAAAGCGGGGCTTATCCTCCCCCTGCCTGCTCCTTGGGCTCGGCGGTGATGAGCCGTGAATAGGAGCCACCCTGCCGTCGGGGATCCGGCCGTTTATCTGCCGGGTGATGACAGTCAGGCTGGTTTCGAGCCTCGCCGGGAATTGCCGGAGCCTCCGGGAAGCGCACGGCGCTGCCGGGGGGGGGGGGGGGGGGGCTCCGTCCGACGGGGACGCTTCGCCCCTCGGCTCCGGTCCCGTCCCCTCCACCGGGGGCTGATGAAACCGGTCGCGGCCTCCTCCAGCCCCACCGGTGCGGGTGGCGGCTGGGGGAGCCCGGGGGGTGGTGGGGTGGGGGGGGGAGTAGGTGCCGTGGACCGGAGCCCGTTGCGGGCAGGTGCTGCCCGGTCTGAAGGCACGGAGGAGCCGAGCGTGGATAACTTCAGCCGGGGAAGGGCCCGACACCGCGCTCCAGCATCCCCGGCCGCACAGACGGGGAGGGCCGGGGGCTGGCGGGAGGAGGAGGGGGAGGCTTTGGCTTTGCTTTAATTAAATCCTCCCCACTTGGGGATGGCCCCCTCCCCCCCTTCTTTTTTTTTTTTTTTGTTCAAGGGTGAAAAAAAAAAAAATATGCATTTAACGTAGGGAAGCGCAGGCAGCGTCCCTGATTCCCGCTGTCCCTGTCCGCGGCTGCGGGAGGAAGGGGTGGAGGGAGACTCACCCGAACAAAGCCGAGCGACCGGCACCAGCCGCAGAGTAAATCCCCAAATTCACCTTTGCCGTGGAGCCCGGCCCTCGGCAGCCGTCCCGGGCCCCGCAACCTGCGAGGAGAGCCCGGCCCGCAGGTGGGAACCGGCGGCGGGACGGAGCGCTCCGAGCGGCGGTCGGTGCGGTGCCCGGCTGCGCGCATCCTCCGCGGCTCTGCGCGGACTCTCCCCTCCCGCGGCGGTGGGGTCGGGGTACGGGGGCCGGCCCGTAGCTCAGAAGCAGCTACGACCCGCGGAAACCACCGCGGTCGCGTACGGGGCCCAGCTCGGCGCCGGGGACCGGTGCGCCGGTACACCCCGGACGAGCCGGACC
>NW_010972831.1:6240720-6472613 GCF_000737465.1 Haliaeetus leucocephalus | reverse complement strand
GGGGGCCCGCGGTGTGTAGGGTGCAGCTATCCACGGGAGTGTATGTGTGTGTGTCCCCTCGCCAGAAGCCGGGCTGGCTGGCTGGAGCCCTCCCTGAAGCTCTGCTGTGGTTGGAGCTGGGGAGGGGGAGCGCCGGGGACCGGGACCGGGGGAAGAGCAGCGCTCCGTCGGGGGCCGAGGGACCGGGTACCGTCAGCGTTTCCCCGTGGGGAAGGCCGGTATCGCTCCCCGGGGCCGCTCCCCCTCCGCGCCGGGGGGAATCTGAATCTCCGTCCGTCTGTCCGTCCGTCCGTCCGTCGAGCGGAGCGGGCGGCCGCGTCCCTCCGCGCTGTAAAAGTCGGGGCTTGATGCGCGGCAGCCCCGGCGGAGCTGTCAGGCCTTATCTTTATTGGCTTTTCCCAGTCTCCGTCCAAGTTTAAGAGGGGCCCTTTTATCTCGGAGCCCAGCACTCCGCCTGTTTACGCCGCCCGGCTCCGCCGCAGCGTTTCGCCGCGGTCCCGAGCGCCGTCGCGAAGCCCCCGGAGCCCCGACGGGCCGGGCCGGGCTGCCCTCCCCGACGGGTACCGGTGGCAAGAAAGCAAGGGGGGGGAGAGGAGAAAAGGTCGGGGCTGGCGGGGGGGGGACGACTGCGGCCACAGCTGAGATGAGCTGCTCGGGCCTCAGGCGGGAGCACAGCCACGCGTGGGCGGCTCCCCCGCGGGGGCAGGCGGGCCCGGCCCGGCTCTCCTGGGCACAGCAGCTTTCCCCCCCGGGGCCGGGGGTGTCGCGTCCCAGTCTCGCCGAGTGCCGCCGCCTGAGGAAGGACCTCGGGCCGGGCCGGGAGGGCCTGACCCCCGCAGGTGGCCGTGCCCGATGGCTGGGGTGGGGGGCGGCGGGGAGCGTGGGGGGGGGACACACACGATACAGGGGCTGGACGTGGCCCCCGGTGCTGCCAGCTAACGGTGCGCCTCTCTTCCCCGCAAGGAAATGCTCCAGGAGAAAAGCCTGTCTGAAACCGAGGAAGGGTTTCCAACAGCCCCCGCGCCCGGCCATGCGGACTCCTCCGCCGGTTCCCCCGTCCTCGGCGTAGCCGGGGGGAGCAGCACGCCGCTCAGCAGCCCGCAGCTCCCCGACCCCGAGCAGGTACGCACCGCCCGGCCCCGCGTCCTGCCCGACGGCTTCGCCCCTCTCGCTCTCCCCGCCAGCCCGGCCGGAGCCCGGCTGGGGGGGGCCGGAGTCAGCCCTCCCCGCCACCGCGCAGCTCCCTCGGCCACGACCCGGGTGGTGGTGTGGGGGGGGAATTGCGAGGAAATTGCATTTTTCTTTTCTTTTTTTTTTTTTAATTTTTTTTTTCCCGGTGCAAAGCAGGCCGCCCGCGTCCCCGCCGTCGGGTTACGGCCATCGGGGCCCGTCGTGTGGCAGAGCCGCGGCCGCTCGTCCCGTGGGTTTCCTTGGGTTTTGTTTTTTTGTTTGTTTTTTTGTTTGTTTGTTTGTTTGTTTGTTTTTTCCCCCGCTAAATAAAACGTCCGCGCCCTCTCGGTACATCGCGGCTTCTCTGCCTTTGTCCCCTCCTCCCCGCGCCCGGCCGGCGCCTCCGCGGTGTCCCCGGCATCCCGCGGAAAAGAACGTCTCCGCGCAGAAACCGCGGCCCTGGACGCGCACGTTGTTCCGCGGATGCGGGTATCCCCGCGGATGCTCCCGGCCCCGGTTTTTTGGGACCCCCAGGACGACAGCGGGGCCCGTCTGCCCCATCGGGGCACGGAAACCCCTACGGAAAAAAAAAAAAATAAAAAAAAATCCCTTTGGCCTCAGTGTCCCGCCTGGATGTGAAAGTCTGCAATTAAAACCGGCCTCAGTTTGTTTCTCTTATTTTTGGCAAAGGGCAGTGGAATTTTTGGGACTCCATCCTCCTCCCGCACAGGCAGGACCGGGGCTGGTGTGGCTTCGCCCGGCGCCTCGGCTGCGGCACCGGTCCGGGGTGCGCAGCCCCCGAGTCCCACCGCCCTTCCCCAGCCCCTCTCCGAGGTTTTCCCAGGCATTTCTTCCTATCCTCACTGTCTTTATTTTTTTTCCAGACAATAGAAAATATCAAAGTCTATCTCCATGAGAAGGAGCTATGGAAGAAATTTCATGAAGCTGGCACCGAAATGATAATAACCAAAGCAGGCAGGTTAGTGAAAATTCCCCGCGAACACGTGTTGCTTCTGATCCGTATGAAATGTCCCTGTTTGCCGGGACTGGGTTTTGCAGAGCTACTGCAATTAGTGTCATTTTAAAAAATTATTATTGTGGTTGCAGATTTCAGTAAGGTCATTTTTTTGGGGTATAAACTGTGCATGCGTTTGAGTGTGGCAAATGAGGCTGTGGATGCAAGAAAGAGTTATGGAGTCATTTGCTACATTTAGTCCCAATTCTCTTTGGTAATTCTTCATTTTATT
The DNA here is from genome assembly GCF_000737465.1 of Haliaeetus leucocephalus. Taxonomy (NCBI): domain Eukaryota; kingdom Metazoa; phylum Chordata; class Aves; order Accipitriformes; family Accipitridae; genus Haliaeetus; species Haliaeetus leucocephalus. The sequence continues at coordinate 6,470,196 of NW_010972831.1, read as the reverse complement.
ATTTGGGTTTTTTTTTTTAAGATGTTAGCATGATTGTGGCTCTACTTTTTTTTTTTTTTTTTTCCCCAAAGCAAACCCAACTCCCCTTTTCTGCTTTAGTGCGCTAAGACCTGTGGTGGCATACTTTGCACCAAAGTTTTAGCAATACGAAGGCTTAGGCTATGCTTCTAATCTCGAAAGTGAAAGAGAGATGGGTACCATTTTGATCCTGTTAAGTGTGGGAAAAAAACCCCTGCCTTCCCTTGGAAACAAACAATAATTTTGACCAAATCAGAGCCCCCTCAGCATGCACACCCAGGCCCAGGCGAGAGGGAGCCCAGTGGCTCGCAGAGGCTTCGCTTCCCTGGGGAACCCATCCCTGCGCCTGCTCAGGGCTCCCTTCCCTCCCGGGCTGCTCAGGTGGGAGATGACAGAATTAATGTCAGAAAATTCAACATCAGAATTAAACCTCAGCCCATCAGCAGCCTGGGAGTCAGGCGGTTCCCAACAAAACTAGCCAGCTCCCACTGCAGGCACCGAAATATCTGTCCTTGGCTTCTGCGGCAGCAGGCTCTCATCGCTGCTGCTGGAAAAGAAGAATTGCCAGACTTAGGTGTGGAAATCCGTTTAATTCTAACACAGCTGTGTGGTTCTGCCATGCCCCGCAATCGCTGATTTTACCCTGTGCTAGAGAGCTGTGGAGGAGGACAAATAATGGGGAGAAAGCAGAAAAAAAAATTAAAATTCCCACAGTCAATATCTCTGCAGTCTTTTTTTCCCTGTGGTCCCTGAGCCTTGGCGCAGGGCAGGCGGGGGGCTCGGGGGGGGGTGCGTGCCTTTTCTGCCTTGTTTGCTGCCCACACTGCGAGACCCAGACCCCAACCCCGGGCTTTGGATTTGGGAAGTGATGGGCGGTTTCCCTCTCCTTTCCCCCATCCCCGGCAGTGCTGCTCTGTGCAGCAGCTGGCCAGTGTAGGGAAGCTTTACTCTAATAACCGAGATATTCCCATTAGTCCCCCCGGAGAGGGGGTGTATGTCCCGGGGATCTTCAATTTGTTTGCTATTTGGCCTATTTATGAAGTGATTGTGCGGGTAATTCTGTCCTTATCACCCTACATTTTGGTGTATAAAATCTTAGGGCTTGTTCTGTAGCGTCTGCTGATGTGAAGAGCCGGATTCATTTTGATAGGTCTGCTGCCTAAGTCAGCTAAGACTAGGGGATCAAGACCTCAAATATTTCACCCTTAATTTATAGTATCTGAGTGCGTCTGTGCGGGACGTGTAATATCTTTACCAAATTCTAGACCCTAAGCATCCCAAATGTGCATGTTATCTCTTTGTAAGTCTTAACGTGGATTGTTTAAACAAATCCATATGTATAGGGCTCAGTCCCACATTCTTTGTCCGGTGGAGCAGGCAGTGCACACGTAGTCACCTTTCGTGAACATGTGGATGGGACTGAGGGGATGGGGGGATTGACCCCAAGATGTACAAAACTTTGTTTTTTATGTTATCGAAGCCGAATTCTCCATTTGTGAAAATAAGCGTGGCACCACCGAGCTAACAGCATTTCAATTTTTTTTTTTGAGATAAATAGCTTTTAATCAAAAAAGAGAAATGGCCAAAATGCTGATGAATAACACGAAACAGAATAGTCACTTCCTTTCTTTTCCCTGTATCCAGCTGCAAATGGTGTCGAAATAAAGGGCAATGTTTTTTATTTTTTGTCCTCTTTGGACACTGGGCTGGGGCTGAGCGGGGGCTGCTGCCGGGGACCCGCCGGTGCCCGGACCCGGCTCTCTCCCTCCCTGTCCCGGGTCAGGCTCTCGAGCAGCACCGAAAGGGAAAAAAATAATTAAAAAAAAAAAAAAGGCACAAAATAATTAGTATGAGGACGGCAGAAAACCCGAGCAACTTAAATCCCGTGATCGTTTAAGTTTCTTCGCTCATACCGAGTGCGGGGCTGGGAGCAGGGCAGCCCAAAAGCAGGAATATGCCGTTAATGGTAATGCGAATGACGAACTGAAAATTATTACTTCATGCAGATTTTATTTTACCCAAGCTATTTAAATAAAGAGGAGCAATAATAAACCTCCTCTTGACCCAATTAAAAAAAAAAGGATGCTTAATGGAGATTTGTATGCACTTGCATTTAGCATTGGGGGGGGGGGAGAAGAGGGAAAACGGCTAATTGCAGGCACTAATTAGGACTCTAATCCCCCTCCCAGCAGGCACAGAGATGCCCCTGAATGCAGTTAGTTGAAATCACTTCAATGTCGGTCTGTCTGACCTCAAGGGGCACAAACGAAAAGAAATTGAAGCCTGATTTTTAAATTTCAAACAACAACAAAAAAGTGACTTTAATGACAAGTTCACTCAATGGAGAGGAAATGTAAAGCTCAGCGGAAGCGTTAATTCCATGGCAATGGTGTAAAATAGCCTTTTTGTATAAACAAGGCAAATATTGATAACTTAGTGGGGGGGGGAGAGGGGGAGTCATTTGTTTCATTCTTTGTAGAGCTCCACAGAACGAGCCAACTATAAATTATCGAGAATTTAGGGCTGAGAATTACTTTGGGGGATTATTACTCCCTCTTAGGACTGATCTGTAGGAGATATTAGGAGAACACAGCAAGCTCAGCATTGAAATAGAAATCATGTTGTTGCCAAGGAAGCTTGATTTATAAAGTGGAAACATCTTTAAAATGCACTCGCTATCTTTTTAATGTTCGACTGCTTCATTGTGGGAGGGAAAAAAAAAAAGAGATTATTTTATATTAAAAGGATCATCAACAGATAAAAAGTTTATGTTAGCAAAGTTCCCTGAACTTTGCATAAAACCGCTCGCCTCCTTCAGACATAAAATCCTGCCCATCGCAGCGCCCAGAGGATGGGACGCAGGGCTCCATAAATCAGAACCTTTTCTTGTTCCTCCTCTCGGAGGTTTCTTCTAATTACGGATTTCTGCTCCGGAGGGTTTGGCCGTTGCTTGTTTTTAAAGGCTGCCATAGACGTAGCGCAAAAATCTCCCCGGTTTTGCCGCTGCCCGGGGCTGGAGGTACCCAGGGGCTGCCTAAACCGGGGAGGAACGAGAAGAAAACCGACCACGCGTGATTTCTCTAAGCGCTGGCCGTGGCGAGTGGCATTTTTGCAGGGCAGCTCTTTCGGCAAGGCAGCCTTGGCTGTGAAACCCCGGGGTTCGCTTCTCCGAGCAGCTTCTCACCGCCGAGCCCCGGGGCGGCGGCTGCGGGCGGGCCCCGGCGCCCGGTGCCCGGTGCCCGGTCCCAGCACGGCTTCCCGGGATGGGTGAATGAGCCCAAAACCCACATCGAGCCGTGCACGCCTGTGTTTATAAATAAGGCTATTAATTATTCACAAATCCTCCCATTTATTTTAAAAAAAAAAAAAAAAAAAGCGCGTTTTCCAAGCGGCAGGGTCCTATTAAATGAAGTTACTAAAATCACTGTAGATGGTAATAAAGGGGACAGGGTGCACTGGAGGATGGAGGTGCAGACGGCCATGGGAATTCCCTCCCGGGACAGCCCCGCTGTGCCCGGCGCTGGCTGTGCCTGTCCTAGGAAGGCGCTCACCTTCTGCTGGAGTGCAGGCATGGGGCAGGGAGGGAGCTTTACCAGAGTGGGTAAAGCAGACAGCAAGCGAGAAACTTCATTATAAACCCTGCTTTCCCATTTCATCTCCTCGCTCTTACGTGCTATCATTTAACTGAGCTATTTTTTTTTTTTTTTAACCATGTGGCAAACCCCGCTTTGTCTCTCTTAATGCTTTGTGAAATCTCATCTGCCAGACCTTATTTTTGCAGGTACTTAATCTTTGCTTACACAGTCTCCCTGGCTCAGGATTTCTTTCCTTCTGTTAGTTTTTATTTAGCTCTAGCTGTTCCCTAGTTTTTTTCCAAGGTGCCAGTCTTTGCAGCATTGCAGTTCCTATCCAGATATTGCCAGGGGCAAACAATTTGATGAAGCTTATGGCTAATCAGTAAAAAATGCCAGTTCACAGGATGTCTGGTCACGTTTTTGTGAACAGTTGCTGAAGAGAAAATAATGTGTAATTCCTCTATGGTAGCATAACCACCCCAGAGATGTGAACAGGAGGCTCAAGATACTGAAATTGAGTTTTGGCCAGAGCACAGGATGTGCACAGGTACAAAGATAGCTTCAGTCTTTATGGTAGCAGGTTTTAAGAAGCATATGTAGGAAAATATTGCACAGGAAAAAAAAAATCAATAAAGCAACTTGCATGTGTGGAAAAGACGCAAACCCCCTTTAGATGTTCAAGTTTCATTTTAAAAGTGGCTTATTTCAGTTTAAAAAAATCTGTTCCTAATCAACTTTAGTAAACCAAAATAAAACTAGTTTTTAGGACATCAAGGTCTGAAGAAGTATAAATACTTTGGCTAAGCTGGTGCAGCTTTCCTCTGTGAATAATCCTTTAAAAGTTAAATTTTCCATGGCTCTGTAGGGCATATGGATGCCCAGTTCTCGTTACAATTAAAGGGAAATATTTGTCCAGAATCTTTTGAGGCAGTTACAAGAATCTCTGCTAAAGGTTTTTGATCCAAAAGCAAACCTTAATATCCGAGATCAGCGATGGAATGTGAGCCGTCAATTTAAAACTTGGAAATAAAGTAGATATTTAAGGAATGTTTGATCTGCTTAGTCCTAAATTTGGGGTCCTGGAATTACCCTGTTCGGGCAAACTCCTGCTTTTAGAGAAAGGAGCGGGAGCAAACTCCAATGGCTCTTGGCCGGGCTGCTAAGGATGTCGACAGCGTTGGCGAGGAAGACGGAGCTCGTGCACGCTGAGTAGGGCAGGGATGGGATTTTAGTTTTTAACACGCTTCTCTCTTCAAACAGCAACCCTTGCTTTTAGTTTGTTAAAGGCACGGGATGCTCATGATTAAGGGTGTTCCCAAAGCTTTCCCGCTCGTCCTTAGACTGGAGCTGCAGCAGAGCTGGCCAGGGTTGCAGGGGAGGGTTTGGTCAAGCCCAAAGCAGACGGAGAAGATCCCCACCGTCGCTCGGGCTCTGCCCCTGCGCTGCGGATCACCTCCTGCTCCGCACCGATGAGCCGGCGCACGGCCTGGCACTGACACCAAGGTTCCCCACGGCTCCTCCGAAAGCCCCCGCGGCCGGAGGGGCTGCACCGCCGGGGAGGTGGGCTGGCGAGGGAGCCAACCTGCCCTCAAAGGTTGTGGCGCCGGATCGTTGGCCACGGTCTTGTAGAGCTTCTCTCTGAGGTACCTCTGTTCTGTGCTGCTGGTGCTGCCGGCATCCCCCTCTTCCGTCCTCCGGCACGTTGGGACCTTTTCTACTCGACTTCAGTCGCAGCAAAAGGAAAGGACCGGAGAAGCATCCCACGGCAAGAAGCCTGCCCGTGTTTCGAGTTACCGTGGGGCAAAGAGAGGAAATGTTCTAGACCATGAAAGCAGCCATCCAGCTAACCAAGTTCTCAAGTATGTGAGAAACAATGTTTTATTTAAAAATTAGATGCGCCAGCCAGAAGAAAAAAATACAACCTCGCCATTCCAAAATATAAAAATCCCTTAACTGTCTGACCTTCTCATCACTAGGTCATGGTCCTGCCACCAGATAAATCTCTCCTATCTGTCCATAGACTGAGAGTTCAATGTTGCTTGTGTTAGTGACAGTGAATTTGGGGCTGAAAAATGAACTACTGATGAGAACTCCTGTTGAACCTGTATTGTTTGTTATTCTGAGGCAAGGATCTGGCATGGGCTAATCCAGCACTTCAAAGTTAACTGCTCTTACTTTGTATACAGAGCGTCATAGCGGAGTGGCGTGGGTGATAAGAGAAATAAGGGACTGAGGGTTAGGATACACTGGGAAAATGGGACCCTGTTGAAAAAGTCTTTGATCTCTTTAAAGTATTTTCTGAAAGCAAGAATCTATCAAAAAGGAAATGCCATTTAAAAGGCTAAAAGAAACAGCTGACATCCCCAAATTTGTTTTAATCTGCCCCGGAGAATATTATTTTTAAAGATGCTTTAAGTCAGGGGAAGAAATGCTTGTCAAAAGAAGGGAAATTAGAAAAAAAGCAGAAAGGTCATCAGAATGGAAACGTGGTTCTTGAAGCCTCTGCACACCATGCCTTTCCCTCCTAACAATGAAGATGTGGAGAAGCATCCTTAAGCAGCCACGGCCAATTCTCGAGAAGAATTTGGGGCCACATTAGTCATTATCAGGGATGTAGGCATGTCGTCTGCCTCGGTGCTTTGAAACCGTCACTGGAGGCATCTTCGCATGTGCAGCAGCTTCTGAGGAGGTGGTCTTTCAACCATGATATGGCTCGTTAGCCAAGATGTTGAGTGATTTCTTGTTTTCCTGATCCTTCCACAACCTGATACGCCATAAGCATCACCTTTCCAGACAGCACCATACAGGAGCTTCTGAAAATCCCGTTTTCGCTTTACTTGATGACCCCAAACTCAAGGATTTGTAAAATTGCTGTCTGTCTGTGGAAAGCTTTGTCTTACTGAAACTCCTTTGGAAAACAGGACTTCAGCTGCTGAGGGGCTGGGGGACAGGTTTACCCCCCGAAAGGACAGAAGGAAGCGCTCGCTAGTACCTGAAGCACCATCCGCACCACAGGGATGTGCAGTGAGCACCAGTCTGCGTGTTTCCGTGGGCTTCAGAGAGCACCGATGACCTTTGGTGAGGACGTGACTTGGGTTGCTCCAACAGGACTCAGGTGCCCTGTTCCCATGCAGGTTTTTTTTATGGAAATACCACTTAAGTTCCCCATGGCTTCCCTGCTGACCGTGTGCTGGTCAGAGAAACCCCTTCCCAGCTAATGCATCAGAAATGATGTTTGCATCTAAGCAAGGAAGGTCCGATCAAATCCTCGTGAGCGGGAGGGTGGTGAGGCCCGAGGGGTTTGCAGAGGCCACCTCGTCACCCAGCAGTACCAAGGCATGAGCCCTGCAAGGTCCTGGCGTGCAGCGTGGCGCAGGGCGGTCGGTGCTCGGATGAGTGTTTTGAGCTCTTTGATCAGCTCTGATGCTCTCGGCTTTTCTGGCTGCACTGGATTGCTGTCCCCTCTCCAAAAAATATGACTTTGTTGGACCTGGGAACCTTGCAGTTGCCCAGTTCTCCAGGACCAACCAGGCCTGCTCGCATGGGCATTAAAACACAAGATGCCCATGAAGCGGCCAAGCCTGGAGAGTCCGAAAGGCTGGGAACTGCTGCTCCAAACGAAAGCAAAGCTTTCCTCTTATCGCTCGCTTCCAAATCCAACCAACCAATTACACATTAATTAAACTTTGTTTGAACATAATAGAAGCTTTGGCTCCATGTCAGTAACTGCTCCGTGGTTAAGGGGATTGGATAGTAATAGAATAAATAAATAAACAAGAGATGCTTATTCTAACAGTTCATTTTAAAACAATTTGTGAATATCATGTAGAGATAAAATGTGCCTAGCATAAACTTAGCTAAGCAATGACTGCTTCATTATCAGAACAAATAATTCACTCGCACATCATCTTTGAAGCTTGGGAGGGCTACAGAATTGTGCTGCTTGTTTATTTTCCTGGCTTTTACTGGTTTTGCTACATTTCATCTGCACAGAGCTGCGGGGAAGGGTTTAGCCGGGGCTGTGGCAGTGCAGTGCCAAGCCCCAGTGACGCCGGCCGCGGTCCCCAGCGCCGGGCTCAGCCCCTCTGCCCTCCCCGGGGCATCACCCTGCATTTCAGCCCCCCAGCGACCAGGTGCCAGACCGAGGTATTTTAATGCCATATCAGATGTCCTGCTCGCACAGGAGCGAGGCACCGTAGCCTTTCCCCCGTCATCGCTTTCTTTGAGGGCGGTTTTCTCGTGTGAGCGTAAAAAATGATTTTTCTCATGTGAACGTAAAAACGGATTGAAGTTTTCCCCTCCGAAGGGCGGTGAAAGCTGCTGCCGTTGCAGAGCAGCACCGTGCCCCTGCCAGTGCAGGGAGGGAGGTAGAAACGTGCCTGGCAGAGCCACCGAACCCCGCAGGGAGCTTTGAGGGGCACAGGAGACCATCAGGATGGTGCTGAGGAGTCTGGATGGTCCCTTTCTTTGCTGGCTTGAGGGAGAAGCGGGTTTTGAACGTGTCCAAAATTGGAGTCTTAGTGACTCGGTGTTTTGCAGAAGAACTTTGTGTGGTTTTCAAAAAAAAAACCAAAACCCAAGCATAAAGGGGAAGAAATTGGTCCGGTCCTGGACTCCCCCAGCCCAGAGCTGGCAGCGACGTTTGCACGTTCAGGGCGTTTGCTGCAGCCCCTGGACACCGTGTCCGACCCAGGCTTTGGGTCTGAACGAAAGACGATGAGGCCAGGACTTGCTGCTCTTAACCTCCTGATTACCGATGGCTTAAACTTCACCTAATGGTTTATCCCGTGGTGCGGACGTGCCCAGCGCTTAACCTGGCTGAGCTTCCCCGTTTGCACTCCCGCGGCAGAGCTGCGGCCGCCCTTGGCGCAGGAGGCGTCGCCTGAGGATCAGATGCCGCCTGCTTGGACACGCTTCCCGGGAAGTCCCAAATTCCCAGTTTTTGTAACCGGTTTCTGCGCAGCGAAGCTCTCGCCCGGTTTGGAGTCGTGCGTGGCAGCGGGAAGGAGGGTGGGTGAAATACGGATCTGCCCGGATCTTGCTTCAGACCTCCCACCGAAGCCAGGCTGAGCTTTCCCAGAGCTTGGCAAGACGCTGGCAAGTTTTTTTATTGCAGCGCTGGGTTATTCTTCTGCCGCTGCTGGTCCCTGAGCAATGGATGATGAAGCAAGCTATTGTCAGGGAAAGCTGGCCGGAGCGAAGCATCCTCTGCGGAGACGCCCATCCGCCCGAGAGCTCCTGCCTGCAGAGATTTGGCAGAGGGGCCGGTTATGCAAAGCTACTACTGAGCGTAGAGCCCGTGGCTGTGAGTAGGTCCATTGACCTGTAGTAAATTTGGGGAAGCAGGCAGGTTTTTGGCCCCTTCCCAGGGCTGACGGGGAGCTGTATAGACCCACTGTAGGCACGGCCTCGCTCCCGGGCAGGGCTGGTGCAGCCCCGTGCCTCCGCCGTGGTTTTCTGCTCCCCTCTTTCAAACGGGACATTTAATAAGGGCCAGGACATGACATTAGGTGCTCTCTCTTGCCCTTATTTTTTCTTTTTTTTTTTTTTAGTTGAAACTCTGTGACTGCATTTTCTAGGACCCAGCTCTTCGGTTTGTCATGCCTTCCTATCAGAAATGCACAACCCATGTTTGTATCGTATTGCAAAGAGATATTTACCAAATGAGTCTCTGCCAAGGGGTTGAGAAATATGTTTTCATTAAGAAAATTAAACTGACAAGTCCCTGGACAGCACATTAGTTGCATATTTTTTTTTTAAGGCCAAAATGCAGCAGCTAATAATAATGATGAAATGTCCGTGCACAGCCAAATTACTGAAATCTGCCCCGTGTTTTCCTGGAAAAGAATGCAGAGAGTTGGCAAACTTGGTTGTAGCTGGGTCTGTCGACTGCCGAGTACAATGCTACCACTGCAAGATAGCGAGCGGTTTGCAAGTTAAGCAACACCTTCAATCAGATGTGAGTCCCCATTTGTTATCCTTAAAGAATTTCAGCTGTATATATTATAGTAGTACTTTGGCTCTTTGTATTTATTTTAGAGGGCTATACTAAAGAACATTATAAACTCAGGCATGTCCATGCTATATGAACTCCATATGCTAAAGCTTAATTTTAAATGCCATTAAAAAAGCACTTAACATTTACAGTATATCAGTCCGGCTACTTTAGCAGCTTGGATGTACTACAGTAAATGAAATGATTGAGAAAAAAAGAAATTCAGAAGCTAGATGTTATAAAAATCCCTGATGCGGGATGTTCGCCTGGTACAAAGCAAGTAACTGTCAAATCATGTCCATCTCGTTTCTGGTTTTTAATCAGTTTCTCCTCTTTTTTTGTTTCATTTTTAAATGTCATTCTAAGGCCTGATTTAAAAAAAAAAAAAATCTTGGCATTCGGATTGGATTCCTAATGCAATTTTTTTCAACGTGTGAATTGGGCTGTGTATTCGCAAATTGAAATGTCCTACTGTATTTATCCAGGTGCTTACCTGTAGGAGGACAAGGTTAAGAGGAGTGCAGAGTTTATGAATGAAAATCAAATACGGACATTGGTAAACCACCCCTTTTTAGTCCCGGCTAATTACATGGTAAACATCTGGAATTTATGCAGGGCGGTTAAAAGAGTCAATTGAAATGATGTCGAACAGGGCCCATTTTGTTGCCTTCTCCCCAAGCAGCGACAAAATGGTGCTGCAGACCCGGGCCAGCTCGGCCGGGCACGGGGGCAACGTGCCGGGGAAGGAGGGATAAAGGGTGGGGGGCAAAGTGGCCACCACGTCCAATGGAGAAACGACATTGGGGTTTGGGCCCTTGTTCATTAGGGTAATTAGGATGACTCCAGGATGTAGCAATTCTCATCCTCTGCCCCCTTACTCTGGTGGAAAGGGGAATTTTCTGTTCTGGCTGGTTGCTTGAAGGCTGTGGTGAGCCAGTTTGTTCAATTGACTTGTTTTTTTTACTGGACGAGGAGGAGGTTGGGAAGATGGAGCCAAGAAAATAGTTACTCTGAGGATGTAAGGTGTCTGATCCTGCAAATCCTGGCTCCTGATGCAGCCTCGAGGGCTCGGGAAGCCCATGGCAGTGCCCGTACCCATCAGGGCCATCTCCTTTGGATCGTAAGACCAGATCGTGATGGTATATACTGGTTTCACAGCCATAGCTTTATAAAAAAATATTCTTTAATATTGCAAAGATTCTTTAGATATGTAATGTGTATGTATATATATAAACGTTCTTTAATGATACACTGGTTTATGTGACGTTGCCCGTTTGGTGTTGGTTGCTATGTGTCCGCTAAAGTCAATGGGAAATCAGCGGGACGGGCGCATTTTCAGCAGGGAGCTCTGTGATGCTCCTGGCTCGAACAAGGTTTAAAGGGCTTGCTGTGAATTTGGGAAATTCGGAAAGGCCAGAGGAGCAGTGGCTGTCCGCACCACCGCAGGGTTTAACCCTTAGACTCCCGCCAGGCTTTAGTGATCCTCAGTTTTCAGTCTGTTGAAGGGAACACAGGTTCAGCTGCTGCGCGAGAGTAGTGGTGGGACTTGGTGTTCTGGGCATTGGGAACGTGTGAATGAGAAAGCTGCGTGCGCTTAGTTTCCTCTGAAGTGTAGTCACATCTCATGACTTTTCACGCACTTTCACGGCAACTCAAAATTTTTTTGAGGCTGCCATAAGCCATGCGGAGCCTCCTGGGGTAGTGAGGGCTCCCTGTCCCAGCCTCCCGTAAGGAGGGACTTGTTGACTCCCCCATATCTCTCTCTCTACACACACCTTTTCCTGGCACTGGCCCATAACCCCCCTCTATATACCCTCACCCATATTTGTGCCCCATTTTTGCACTAGCCCTGTGCAGCCCACGCTCTGGAAAGGGTGAGTTTGATTCAGGTGATGTATAAGCAGCAATGTTTTGTAGCTCATTTGTCCTCGCGTGAATTCATCACGTGGTGGATCTGCCTTTTGGGGCGCTGCTCCAAGTTTCCATCAGTTCCAGTGCTGCTCCAGGTTGTTCACTAACATGTTAACCCTTTGTTTTTCCTAAGGAGGATGTTTCCTAGTTACAAGGTTAAAGTGACCGGAATGAATCCCAAGACCAAGTACATCCTGTTGATCGACATTGTCCCGGCTGACGACCACCGGTATAAATTCTGTGACAATAAATGGTAAGAGAACATTTCTCTTTGCCTTCTTTTCCTTAAGAAAATTGCAATTGGATCGACTGTTTGCTGTGCAAACTCAGAAACCAACACAAATACCTTCCCACGGGAGGGATGCCAACATCCCAGAGCGCTCTGTTGTGGAGCAGCGACAGATACAGGAGCCAATGGCTGGAAGTTAAAACCAGACAAACATAATATAAAATATTCTTAACAGGTCGGGTGATCAACTGCTGGAACAAACTGCTAATAGAGGTGGCAGGGTGTTCATTTCCCAAGCGCTCAAGGTTGGATGTCTTTTCAGAGGAGATGCTTTGGGCCAAGCATAGGTTATCAGACCATGTGCAGGTGTAAAAGGGTAAAGCCACAGCCTGCATTATACCAGAGGCTGGACTAGATGATCTAATGGTCCATTTTGGCCTTAAAACTTAGGTGTCTACATGAGTCGAGAAAAGATTTAAATTCCTTTCTTCTAGAGTAATATTTTGCTTTTAGGCAATCAGCTATAATGCAAGAGGTGGGGTGGTTTACTCAAAGCCCTGGTTCAGCCACGCTGATCCGGCAGACGAAGGGAGCGGCGATTCCCCCTATTGCAGTCCAACGCCAGATCCAGTCTAGGTTTTTTTTTTCTTTTAATTCATTCTTCCTCTGGAGTTTCTTTCTCTTCTGTTATTCTTCCCTTCCCTGTGCCTTTGATAGTAAAGTTACTTACCGGAGAGGCAGCTATGATTTTTACTTTCTGACAAAGGAAGCACATTGTTTTCTCTTTTGATTTTTACCCCAAATGCACCCAGCAGCCTCCCTCGATGTGACTATTTGCTGTGCTTTTCCCAAACCCTTCTACTGACTGCTGCCTAGTGAAAAGACGAGCAATGGAAAACTTTGTAGTCATCTTAATGGGAACGAGCCTGGTGACATCCTATAAAACTGTAATAATTCACTTGCACATTAGGGCTGCTCTAGTTTTAAAAAATCCCTTTTCCGCTCGCTTTTGTCCTGGAGTGCCGCTGGGTAAGAGGAGTGGACTGAGGGCCTCTGCGGCGCGGTGGCCACTTTGTGTTTTAACCATTAAGCCCTAGATGATGGATAGTTGTTAACTCTCTTTAATTTAGCTTTTGCCAGCCCTCGAGCTGTTTCCCCTTTTCATTTTATTGCCGCTGGAAAGTCTCTGTTGGTTTTGGTAATATTGCTTTTTATTGGTGTTTTATAAGAGGAGAACAATGCACAGTAATGGGGGAGCTGCCACGAAGGGATGTCTCACGGCTGGGTCTCGTGTCTGCGAGAGTTGGTGGTGGTGGTGTTGATGTGGGGGCAAGGGTACCTGGCAGGAGGGTACGAGGGGCAGCGCCGTGTGCCAGCACGCAGCTCCGGAGTGGGGAGCTGCCCCTTCCCACCGGAGCTGCCGGAGCCCTGCAAGGCTGCGGGGGCTGCACCCACGCCGCTGCCCGCTCCCGCTCCCAGGTCCCTTCTCCCCGGGGGAGCGTGTGAGACCGTCTCCCCGTGCAGAATGGCCTTGGAAGGCTTCATCCTCTTCAGAAACCCAGGCGAGATTTCCTCCTTGACCAACGCCAACACAACTGCCATGTACAGAGAGACACCACAGAGCGGCAGGAGCCTCCCTGAGTCCCCCTGCCCCAGCGCATCCCCCCAGGGCTGGCGGGAGGGTGGCTGGGTCGAATTTAAGGACAAAAAAACCCACTCTCCTATGTGCAAATCTGTAACCGCTGTGTTTGCAGGATGGTGGCCGGGAAGGCAGAGCCAGCCATGCCGGGGCGGCTGTACGTGCACCCCGACTCCCCCGCCACTGGAGCGCACTGGATGCGGCAGCTGGTGTCCTTTCAGAAGCTAAAACTCACCAACAACCACCTGGATCCCTTTGGACATGTAAGAGAGACGTTCTGCGAGGGTTTTGGGCAGAGGTGGGCCCGCGATGCCGAATTCGTGTCCGGACCGGGATGCTGGTTGGGATGTCGGAGTTAATTTAATAACGAGGAGCAACGTTTATTCTGCGCTGCCAGCGCAGCTGGGTGGGGAGTGTTTAATGCTGAGGGAGGGGGACTGCCGTTGCTGCCTGCGTGCTTGCCCTGCTCTTGGAAATGCAGCCTCTGACTTGCTTAGTCGTGTCCTGCCGGATGCCACCGACCTTTTATTTTCTGCCCAGGAACTTTCCAGGCAGCGCTGTGGGATTTTCAGCCCGGCTGTTGCTGCGCGCGGTACATACAGCTCGCAGAAACAGGTTGCATAAACTCATGATTTTCCAAGCTGGCTTTGGCAGCCGTATAAAAGATGAAGTATTTTATTTGGAAAATCTTAATTCATGTGTATTGCGAATGCAGAAGTGGGAAGTACACAGTTATCTACCACAGTGTATTTAATAACTCTGAACAAGGGCCCTTCCAGCCTGCCAGGCAAACCAGTGCTTAGATAATGCATATAAAAATACAGACCTGTCTGGTTTGCACTGTCCGAGCTGAAAGTCACGTAAAAATAAACAAATCTTGCTGGTTGGAGGGAGGGAAGATAGAGTGCAAAATCCTTTTAAGTTTAGTGCCATCAGCTCCTCCTAGTACCACAGGTAAGGGAATCTACTTTGCATCGTCAAATGTGGTTTTTAACCTGGCAGTCTTTTAAGCAGCAGCAGTTTGGGGGGTGAGGGGGGGCTGTGCAAAGGTCCTGAAGAAGGGTGCAGAGGGAGAAGGGGTGTAGCTGTCTTGCTCAAAATGATCCTGCGTCAAGCTTCCAAAGAGCAGGTTTTCACGTGGAGCCAATTGTCCTGATGCCACCTAAAAGCCGTACAGCGAGCGCGATCCTGACACGGCTAAATCAGATGGAGCTTTACGGGCTTGACTCTAGCGGCAGGGTGACCCTCCTAGCTTAAAACGCTGCGAAAAAGTGAGACCTTTTGCTGCGTTCATAATTTTCTGCCAATTTCGAACTTCAAAAAGCAAGCGTGCCGGTCCCGCGCGGTGCCGCGGCAGAGCCGGGCTCTGGCAGCGTGACACGGTGATAACCCAGCCCCGCGCGAAGCCGTCAGCAGCGCCGGGAACTGACCCTCTTCCCCAACCTACTGACCCCAATGAAACATGTGTGAACTTCAAAGGCTAATCAGGACCATTTAATGCTGACGTTATTAATCACAGGCGATCCTGCCCCTTCACTCTTCTTTAAGGGGGAAAGCACCACGGAAATGAAATGAAAACAACCGTGTTAAGGGTTGCACGGTAAAAATCACATGAAGCCCACAAATGCCGATGTTGCGGTGTCGGCAGCAGTACCGACCTGCTTGCTTTGCACGTGGCGTTTTCTTACTCCCGTGTTTTTCTCTTGGTTAACTGTGTAGTCTAATATATGAGTGTTTACGTTGTAAAATGTAAACCATAAAACATACAGGATGTTCGATGTGGCCGTAAAACAAACAGGATGTGCAGTGTTGTTTTTGCAACTTTAAACATTTGCTTTTCCTGACTTTGTCATTTTTTAACTGTGATTTTAACACTGCATTTTAACAGGGAAGATTTCTCCACACACACACACCCCCCGCCTTTTAATAAACAGCCTGTTTGTCCTTCCAGAAAGCTCCCCTAGTGACACAGAGAGGACTCTGCTTTGTGTTTTGGGGTGATACCTGCAGCACGATGCGGTGGCCACGCTCCAAAAAAGCCCCGCTCGATCCCCTGGTACCACGCAAGCCTTGTACCACCGCCCAGCCCGCTCTGTCTCATGCTGCTGGGAAAATGCCTGAAATAACCTGTTTTAAGTGTCAGTGCGCTGACAACCTGCCTGGCTGAATGGGATTTAGCCCCTTCTCAGACAGTTCCTCGGTAGGCTTCTAAATGAACCATCTGCTTTAGCGAAGTGGGACTCCGCTTTCTGCCGTGCCCGTGGAGGAGAGCTGGATGCTGTACCAGGCGAGCGTGAATTTTCCCATCGGTTCATGCTGAGAACTGTTCTCCTGCTGTTCCCTGGGTGGCCGACGTCCCTGGGCCAGGCAGTGCCTGCGAGGTGTCTGCCCGGCGCAGCGCAGTCCTCCAGCCCTGCCTGCGAAGGCATTACATTGTGAATAATAACAGCTTCTCATTTCTAGGAATTTGTTCCCAGCGATTGCAAACGCTCTCTTAAAGCTCCCTAAGAAAAACAAGTCAGAAAACCCACAGGATTTGTTTGTCTTCTTGTGCTCCAGCAAAGCCTGCCTGCCATTTCCTTTTGTCTTTGATTTTCTCCAAACCTCAAAACCACGCGGAGCGATGATTTCTGCAGGCTGCCACTGGTGCTTTTTTTGGTGCGTGGGCAGCAGTCCAGCCAGAGTCATGCCGGCTCACCCTCCCTGGCACCCTCGGCCGCTGTGAGTGCCCGCAGGTGTCGCGGCACCGGGCTCCTTACCTGGCTCCCACTGTCCTGGGCTCCAGCTCCTGCCGGCATCCCAAAATCCCGCAGAACCCAGCCCTGCCGGCAGCTCTTTGCCGCGTCTCAGCAATTCCCTGAAGCCCCTGCCGTGCTCGGATGCGCGGGGCTCGGACAGAAACCGCTTGCTGCTTGGGGGCAGGAGGGGCAAGGAGGCAGGGGAGAGGCACTCGGCGAAATATCTTTGCACGAATTATTCCTTTTCTGGATTAATTGTTTGGTAGACGCTTACTTGGGGAAAAAAAAACCAGAAAGGAGCTCTTCCAGCTCCCCTGCCTGTTCACCTAAGGGTTAACACCGAGTGTGGGGAGATGATCCTGGGGGTCAGGCTGGAGTGTGCGTGGTGTTTGGGGGTCCTGCAAGAAGGACATGGTGGATTTTATGGGCTCGCAGCTGCAGCTGGAGCACGCCAGGCTGCTGGGCTCCGTCCCCATCCGTTGTTTTTTTTTTTTTTTTTTTTTTTTTCATGGTGTGGGGGAGACGCAGGTTTGAAGGGCAAACCTGTCACGGCGTGGGGCACAGCTCCTCTGAGCCTGGCTCCTGGGCACCTGGGATCTCACCTGAAAAATGAACGGGCAGAGATTTTGCATTATTTCAATGAATTCGTTGAGAAATGAATCCATGCCCTGACGCTGTGCGCTGTAATACTTAACGTCAGGGAGAAGCAGCCCCACGGAGTTCATGAAGAGAAGTGTAGGTACATTAGAGGCTTAAAATAAGTAAGTTAAACAGCTTAATTAATAAGCCGTGGAGCTGAAGCCCTCGCTGCAATCCACGGAATTAGATTGAAGATTATTTACTGTGCTGCTGGGAGGGGATGCCTTACAGGCGGCGCTGGAAAGCCTCGCTTTCTGACACCCAGCCCATAAAACCCAGCCACCAACCGTTCCTCTTCAGTCTCAAACCCCTCACCCCTGCTTCTTCCACTGGCCAGTTATCTATTGCCGTGAATTATTAGTTACAGTCAGAGGCACGGGAGGCATTTTTCAGTGCAGACCCATAAAAATACGCAGATTTTAAATAAGAAGATATGAAGTGCAGAGCTCTGTAATCTGCCTGCAAACCCTGGGCAGGTTTTGCGGCAGGTAAGCCTGTGCCCAGCTCATGCACCACGGCCTGAAAATGTGGGCTGTATATTTTCCTCTTGGGGGATTTTTCGACCATGAAAGGCTTCTTTCACACCAGGCTTAACAACTGAGAAATGCTCATGTTGAGAATGGATTAAGAAATCAGCAGCCGCTGTAATGTTTAGCTACGGCGAGGTCTATCTGATCCTAAAGAAAGCATTGTAAGCCACCTATGCTTAGAGTAAAATCTTAATTTATGTATTTTCAAATCTTTACATGCAGAGATAATCAGCCTGATAGAGCCTCTGATTTACGCGGGGCTGGTGAGTGACAGGGTTAGTGATTCTGGCAGAGCCCCTACTTCGCGCTCTAATGCCACGTGAATAACAGGCAGTTGCGTATAGTCTGTCTGCGGAGACAAAGATACTCTCTTAAGTGCCAGCAAACTGCGCGAGGGTGGCACGACCCTTACCCGTTCCCAGTGTATTCTCCCTGGGAAGCACCTAGCTGTGTTTTCCAGGTGAAAAATGAGAATGACGCCTTCAGCACGCACCAGGTTATATCATTGCAAGTGCTAACAGATTGGTTGGCTCATAGCAGCCGTAGACGATGCGCAGGAATAACCTCTCCGTCGGAGAGGATAACATAATATTTGTATTTCTTTCAGAAGGTTAGTTCAGGGCATATGGGGAAATATTGAGCGAGTCCTGATGAGTATCTCCATAGTGATTAATGCTCATGAATGGAATTCCACTTTCTTCAGAGGCTTAAAGTATGTAAACAGCGGGGTGGAGGGCGCCCATGAGACGCTCCTTATGGCCAGTGAGCTGCGGGGCAGCGCGGGCAGCTCCGGCTCCCGGCCCCGGCAGGTGAAGGATGCTCGGGGCGGGTGCGAAGCCACCGAAGGGACACGGGGGGGGTTTGCTGGGGGGCTTCGGCTCGGTCCCACGGCGAGGTTGTTCTCCTGCGCAACTCGTTTCAGCTACCGGGCTTTTTTTTTGTTGGTTCGCTGTTTGGGCTTTTCTTCATCTCCTGAGACAAGGTATTATTTAAGCTGCTGAGGCTGGCAGGTCTTTGAAGCAAAAATCCTCTCTTTTCTTTCCCACTTGCAGTGCTGAGCAGTACAGCAGGAAAGCCTGGGGCACGGCACTGGCAGAAATAACCGTACTAACCCCACGGCACACTCGGGCCCTCAGCCCCGGCTCCCTGAGACCCTGCAAGTGCTGCCCGGGGCTTGAGCAGCGGGCAGAGCCGGCGGGGGTCCCGGGAAGGGTCCCTGCTCCCACGGGATCGCGTGGGGCACGGGGGGGGGGCTGCCTGCCCCACAGTGCCCGCAGAGAACGACCTCCCGGCCCAGCCAGCCCTCCTGCTAACGGTACCTAATAATGTACCTAATAATGTACCTAATAATGTACCTAATAATGTACATAAAGGTACTTAATGCACCTTGAGGGGTGGCGAGGATGAGCAGCAAAGGTTAGAAACCACCCAGCAAGGGTTAAGCAGCGTCCTTAAACACGAGGGCTGCGGCAAAGAAGGGGAGGCTGTTAATTAGGGCAGGCTTTAATTTGGTTTTAAGCTGGGGATGGGATAGATAGGGAGGGCATGGGGCGAGAGGGCTGGTGGTGAGGCGTGCCAGCTTTAGGTACGGCGCCAGGGAGGGCAGCGGGTCGGTGGCTCGAGCCGTCTCCAGAGACGGGCTGGCAGCGTAGGAGCCCAGCTTTGCTTGGATCTTTCTCCTGAAGACCTTTTGAATGGGGTTTTCGGTATCCAGAGGAGTTAACGACGAGTTGGATGGCAGCTCCGGGGGAAGCCCGTCTCACCAGATGCAATGTATCTGGAAGAAAATCCCGTCTTACTCTCAGGCCCCCTCTCCCCCCCGATTTTAGGCAGGCTGTGAACACGCAGAGCCACGTAAGGCCAGCGCTCGTGGGCACGGAGTGACGCTGGAAAACGACAGAGGAGCAAGCACATTACTTCAGAGGTTTCTGCTTTTGTTGTTGCTGTTGTTGTTAATGACTCCGCTGAAATTAAACCTCTGCCAGAGGACTCAGCCTTTCTCATGGGCTTTTGCAGCCAGGCCAGCTTGGAAAGGGCGATAGCATCACATCAGTATTTCTGGCAGGCTTCAGCTGGGACCAGATCAATTGGAAATTATTTTCTTTTTTTTTTACAGAATATATAAAGATATTCCTGCAGCGAAAAAAAAAAAAAAGACAAGTAATAAATGAAGATGAGATGTGGAGGTTGTGACAAATAAAAGTAGAGATTTAATTGAATCCCCCCCCCCCAACACAGTATCGCTGAGCTTCGCTATGTTACGTACCTTGTACCTACCTTGCTCCTTGGCTGCTGACCGTGCCTTTAATTGCCATAATGGACTTTTTATCTGCTTTTAAAGTGTGAGGTTATTTTAGTTTCTGAGATGTTCCCTACTGAGGTTTAAAGCTACAGGATATTATAGATGGTCTGCCACTCGTGATTGATAGAATTTTAAGTGATGTTCTTGGTTTTTCTTGACCCAAATCTGCTATTTATTGGCTTTACTCTTTAATGCTGATGGCTTCACTCTTTAATGCTGATGAGTTTGTTGTTTCTCCCCAGGTTTATTACTTGCACACTTGGTTTTATTTGATTATCAGTGAAAGACTTAATTTTCCCCCTAGTCTTGGGGTTTCCCTCTCATTTTTCTGTTAATTCAATTTTAGCATTTTTCTGTCTTTGCTCATCAGGCGCACTCAGGCACTTTAATTAGGTTAACGTCCTAGTAATCTTGTGAAACCCTAGATTTTATTTAGAATGTTTTTTTTTATTTGTTTGCTTTATGACTTGCAGCCAAGCAGTTCCCTCGCCCTGCGCTGGTATGAGGTTTATGTGCCGCTTCTGCAGCAGCCTCCCCGCGGCCCTGGATTGCCTGCGGCCGAAGGGATGGGGCCGCTGCAGCTCCCAGGCAAAGTCCTGCCTGGTGGGAAGAGACGCGGCCTCGCTGGCCGCACCCCGCTTGTCCTCACTTAGAGCAGTGTTATAGTATCGCTGTAGCAAGAGAGCAGTTTCACATCCTTATTCTCAGCTGAAGATTTCATATATATTAAAAAAAGGTTTCTTTTATATATATATATATATATATGGTTTCTTTATACATATATACACAATTTCTTATATATAAATATATATATATATATAAAAAAAAGACATATATAAGAATTTCATATATAGATACATGTCTCCCATTACTAAACTAGCTTTTTTCTCTGTCCATTAAAAGCCTGAAAAAACCCTTTTGCCCAGCCCTAGATTTGAGGTCAATTTTATTGGAGCATCACTAAGTCTTCTGCTGAAAGAATATCTATGAAAAGGTTATTTTCCTTTTTCTTTTCCCTTCCATTTTAGGAAATATGTCTTACAGCTGATCTGAGAAATAGTGGTGCCCAAATAAATTATGAAGTCCAACGTGAAGTTTTATGTTGCCTGCTTTGTTCCTGCAAAAAAAAAGGAGCAGAGCTGCGTGCTGCTGGGGATGGCATGCGTTTCGCAGGGATGAATAGATCCAAGTGTGCACTTTAAATAGCTGGGTAAGAAGCAACCAGTAGAGTTCTTGGTTGAAAAGAAGATTTACATCTCTTGTGTTACATCTTTTTGTTGTTACATTACTGGTTTATAGGAGTCAAATGCCATGGATTTTAGTGAAGTTTAACTAGAATCAGATCCTGAAATCGTCTTCCAGTCTTGGGTGGGGAGCTGGCCTGGAGACGGGCAAGCGAAGAAGTCACGGCTTGCCAAAGATCTTTTGCGTCCACGGGTGAGAGGAGGCCGGGCAGCAGCGTGGGCTGGGGCAGGGGACGCTCTGGCTCCCGCACGGGTGGACGTCCCAGGATCACGCACCCGGGGTCACCCCTGTCCTTGCCATTCAGAAGCAAATGCCCACCATCTCCTGTGGACGGGGAATTCTCCTCCGCACCAAGGCTGTATCCCAAGGCCAGGAAACACTACTACGAATTTCAGCTGACATTAGGCAAAAAAGGACTGACCAAAAAAAAGAAAAACAAAAAAAAATCCCAGCTTTGGCCCTCTCGTAAGGAACAATTTGTCTGAGCTCATGTTGAATCTTTTCCCAGGATTTTCCAGCCTTTCTTTTTTCCCTCATTGTGCGGATTGCCAGGACAAACGTGTGGGTTTGGGAGGCTCCTCCTCCGGCAGCCCGGCGGGGAGCAGTGCGGCCGGATTCAGGGCCGGGGCCGGCTGGGAAGAGCCCCTTCCCACCATCGCCATCGAGGCCGCCTGGCTTGGAGCAGAGCAAGGTGAATCGTTTCGATTGAAAATACAGAGGATGAGGTTTAGGTAATTTTAGAGCTAGGGTTTTAGCTGCCGCAGGGGTCGTCTGAATATAGCGGTTTATTTGGTTGACCTCGATGATCTTAAGGGTCTTTTCCAGCCTAAATGATTCTATGATTTTTAACGGCTTGCTTTGGGGCGATGCATCTCTGCAAGCTCCCGAGGTGGCTGCAGCGAGGGCAGCTCTCCCGGGGCGGTGGCACTGCGGTCCCGTCATCTCCCATCCCCGGAGACATCCCGTTCATCCCAGGCAGCCCCGGCTGGGGCAAATCCTGTACTGATGCTGCCTGGCATCTCTGAACCATTGACTAGCAAAGAAAAGTTAGGTTTGGGATGGCTTACAGCATCAAATGCTCTAAATATTAATCAAGATGAACGGCAGCAGTGGCCGCGATTCTGGAAGAGCATCGTTGATTAACATGCTCTTTTTTCCACACGGGAGACTGAATCGTCAGGTTTTTGTTCTGGTCCTTTGCACCCCAGCTCAGTGTCCCGGTGTGGGACAAGGGCCAGCCTCAGCTCAAAGGCTTTTTCACTTTGAAAGAATAGAAGGAAGGAAGAAAGAAGCAGAAAATATATTAAAAGGAGAGATTTTATATTAGTTATGTGATCCTCCGGGAGCAACCATAAAATTATATGGCTTTTTCGTAGCCATTTACTATTCAATATAAAAAGGGTAGTTGCCATAACAACCACTGCATCATATGACATTTGATACCTTGGCGAAACAGGGAGCGCTCTTAAATCAACTCCCCAAATTTCATATGAAAGTAAATACATTTTACTAGTGATTTCAAGGCAAGTTTGCATTGTGACAAGCAACGCGGTACCATTACCCCGCTAAGCTTCTGGCCTCTGGGCCCAATCCTGCAAACTGGCAAATGTCTTCAAGCCCTGAAGCCGACATTACTCAGCAGTGTGTGAGATTAGATGCTAAAGGAGTATGTTTTCCTAAGTAAAATTAAATGGAAGGAGCAAATGACACCATTTTTTTTGACATTTGTTGCTGACTGGGGAATGCCAAAAAAATAAAGAAGTTGAGCTATATTACAGCTTAGGTTCCAGCTGCCAACTGTGTGATCAGCACAAAGGAGGGAGATGGGGGGGGTTAAAAAAAAAAAAAAAGATGTTTGTGTAAGCTCACATTTGACTTTGGAGTTCGTCTCTCTTGCAATCTGGTCTGCACGTGCGAGGTTGAGGGGGTAGAAGTGACATCACCCTCGAGATCCGCTTTGGCTCCTTTCTGGCCGGCAATAACGCGGGGAGGGGGGGTGCGCGGGGGCAGGAGGAGGCATCCCTGCCTGCTTCGGGCTGTGCATCACGGTGACCGCCCTGGGAGGCCAGAGATGTAAAATGTTTCCCAACGACTAGAGGAGATGTTTGGGTCTCGCCCGGCGCAGCCCGAGGAGGGTCCCCGCCGTCGGGTCCCTGCTGCTGCGGCGCAGGTGGCTCATTACAGCTTTTTGGTGCCATCCACACTGATGCTCTTAAAGATGAACGTTGCCGTTACCCACCCACACGGGTATTTTAATTTTTAGCAGCCGTTTTGTTTCCGGAAAACGTGTATTTTCCAGGCAAAGATAGCGCTTGTGGGGTGGTACCAGATGGTGGGAGATGGCATCCCCGTGGGGGCCCATGCTGGGATGTCAAGCCAAGATCCACTTCCTAAATTTGGGGTTGTCCATCTAATTTGAGGAGGCTGGTTGGGATATCTGTTCAATTTACCTTTGGCTGGATTTTTTCCGTGTTTTTTTTTTTTTTAATACAGAAGAAATATTGTATTTATTAGACTCCTAAATGTGCCGCCATTTCATGTAAGCTGAGCTGTTTCTTTCATAGGCAAATAGACAAAATCACCAAGTTGCAGAGAGAGAGGCCCTCAGTTACTAAGCCAGTGTGCCTCAGTGCTGCTCAAGACATGCTCGTTTCCCTTCCTAACTTTGTATCCTTGTCCCTTGTCACATTAAAATTCTCCTCTAACACACACACACCAGTACCTATTTTCCATGGCAAGACAAGGCAAACAGCGTTTCTTTTTTAGTAGCTAACCTATTTCAAACTATCTCCATTTTGTACTGAAACCAATTTAAAAATGCATGTGACAGTGTCTGACACTGACTTAATCTCCCCGTGCCCTCACAATGAAAAAGATAAGTACAGGAAAAGAGAAAGTTATTGTTTTAGCATCATCTTTGAGGCTGAGAGCTCCTACACCACCTTCTGTCCTGCTCAGTGCTGCTGCTGAAGCCCTGCCTGCCCAGCACCGATCAGCAGCAGCCATGCTCTGTCCCGTCAATTAAAATACTTCTCATTTTTGACACAATTCTTTAAGTTACTCTTTCCACTGATGTTCGTCATCGGAGTGGAATTTACATTTATTTTGTGTATTTTTAGGCAGTGACCAGTTTTCCACAGCAGCCTTGAAAACTATTTAGCCTGAATTGTTGGCATTTCCCTTTGCACAGGCACAGTGTTTTGCCACTAAGGGTTGGGAGGCTTTTCCGAATGATTTGCAGGGTTTTTGAATGCACGAGGCTTACACCACGCACAAGTAAGGAGGATGTGTGTGCAGACGCAGCCTCTGTACACGAGTTCTTGTTTTCAAGACTGTGAAATGTTGGTGGTGAGTGGTCGCTGCACCCCAAAAAAGATGCGAGGAATCACCCATGCAGCAGGCACAGGGAGGCCGTCCGAAACAGCAACACGGCTTCCCATTTTCATCCCCAGCCTGGCACTCTGACCGCTCTGCCAAGTCACTGAAGGGATTTTTTTTTTCATCATATGAGAATGGCATATTTTTACGGGGCTTTGCTTGGCTGGAAGCTGTTCCTCATCTGCGTCCATGGACACTGACTTGATGAAGTTAACTAACTGCAGCGCTCTGCGGTTCTCACATCTATTAATCACATTTTGCGCTCAGTGATGGCCGTTCGGCTTTGATCTGGCACATCTCAAGGGGGGGGTTGTCTCCTTTCACGGTCACGCACTCAAATTCGGCACTTTCCAACGGGTACTTACACTGAGACACGTGGGCAGATGCTCACTTCAGTGCAAGGGACAGAAATGCCTGACCTTGTAAATCCAGTGGCTAAATTAAACCATTTAGGGTTCCCCCCGCCAAACATCCCACAGATATCAAGCAGTTCATGTTGAATCTCCAGGCAGGTTTGCAGCCACAGCTGTAACTTTGAGCATCTGTCAGAAATCCTTTCCTGCATGTGTCTGTCAGGCTCCAAAAAGTAATGTCTTGTTCATTTTAGAAATTGTCTGGACACCTCGGGTTTAAAGAGGGTATAAAAAAAAAAAAGAAAAAGATTTTTAAGGGGGTCATTATAGCCCAGTGGATACTACTTTGAAGGAGAAATACAGACTATTCATCCAGAGCGTATCGAAACGTGGGCTCCTAATTTTCCCTTTGGAAATCTCAGTTTAAGATTGTTTTCTTCATCCTGCTGTTGACTTGCTCTGACTCTGGGGAAAAAAAGTGACCTGTCCTTGCTAGACCTGGGCAGGCAGGGACAGGCGGTGAGGAGAGCTTAGCACACCCCAGCTTCTGCTCCAGACAAGCATTATTTATCAGCTTGGCTCAACTCTTAATTACCGAAAATTAAAATGCCCCTTCTTATGAAAGTCTTGGCCCTCTGGCATTATTCATCTTGGCTTTGTTTTACGAGTGGCTGATACATGAAAGGAAAGAAAAGGCTCCAAACCCAAACCTGAGCCGACCCTCTCAGATCTACACCCTGCACATCAACAGCCGCAAAGTGGTTAAGAGACTTGATGCAAAGCTGATAAAATGCCAAAAATTCCTCATTCTCTCTCTTGGGGAGCAGGGAGGGTTGTCTGGAAAACGTCAACAATAAAAATTGCATTTAAGTGGTATATAATGCAGCCAGCTACTGTGGGCAGAGTTACGTGCAGCCAGACGAAGGGGTTTAAAGAGCACGAGCTCCCTACGCTGCCTCCCGTCCCAGCTGGAGCGCACGGAGCAGCGCTGCTGCTGTGAGCCCTCCTCAGCATGGACGGGCACGAAATAGAAAGGCTTCCTGAACGCAAAAGCCCATCACGGAGCAAATGCCTCCTGTTTCTTAGTAATCCTCATTTAAAATATCGGCTAAACCCACAATTAGCGTAAACTGGTGCTGCTCTGCTGCGTGGTGGACATCCGTGCACCCGCCCACTCATCCATCATCTATCTGCCCATTTCTCTACCACCGGCTGCAGACACGTCCCACCACAGTCTTCCTCACTTGGCCCTTTGCCCGTGTCTCCCTCGGGGATGGACGTGACCTGGCTGGAGATGCCCCCGTCTCTAGGACCAGCCGGGCTTGGGGAGGACGGACTCAATTAGCCCATTTTGGGAGAGGGAAGAAGAGATTGAAAAGGGTTATGCCAAGAAAACAAGAAGAAAGCAGTATTTCTTCTTTGCCCAGTAAAAGGAATAAAGGCTTTTCTTAAAACCATCCCAGCTCTTAAGAGAAATTCCATTTCTTAAAACCATTTTCTTCTGTAGCACATCCCTTTTTTGTGGAAGAGCGATGCTGCGGGGCCAGGCTGGGACGGGCAGCCCCTCTCGTAAGGCTCCATCAGAGCAGCCCTGCGCTGGCCTGAGCCCGGGCCGTGCCATCCCTGCTGGACCTCAGCGCTTCCTCGCCTCCCCTAGCCCCTGCCATAAAAAAAGCACTCGGCTGGCTTTTGCCTCTTGCTCCCAGAGACTCGAGAGGAGGGCAGGAGCCATGGGGTGCCTGGACCCAGCCACCCGTGTGGAGCCGCTCCACAAATAGGAGGAAAAAAAAAAAAAAAATCTCCTCTTTTGTAGTTTTCTTTTACCAGCAGATAAAACAAAAATAGCTTGCCTTTTTTTTTTTCCCCCCTGTGGTTTGTGTGATTTTTTTTTTTTGCCTCTGCTAAACTGTGTATTTTTCAGCTCAGTAAAGTATTTATTAGGAATCTTTATGGACCAGTCTGCTGGTGAATTATATATATCGTACAACTTCAGCATGAGCTGGGAAAAAAATTTATGACTTTTTTTCCACCCAGACTGACTCTATCCAATAGCAATAAGAAAATGAGGGTTTACCAGGAAAGCTTTAAGTTCAGTTCTGCTTGCCAGAGCAGCAGATACCCTTTCTGTCTTGGTTCATGTGCATTTATATAATGTAATTTTCCCCTCTAATTTGAAAGCAAAGCTAAAGCTGAGCACTAGCGGGCTTTTGTGTCCCACTAGTAAAATCTGTCTTGTCTTTTTTTTTTTTAAATTGGATTTCTCACTTTAGCATCAATTGTTTTTCAGATCATTCTTAATTCAATGCATAAATACCAACCACGACTGCATATTGTGAAGGCGGATGAGAACAATGCTTTCGGGTCGAAGAACACAGCCTTCTGCACCCACGTTTTTCCGGAGACGTCCTTTATATCGGTGACTTCCTACCAGAATCACAAGGTAGGGTGCTTTCCTGGCTAAAGGTGCTTAATTTCTGCTCACGGGCTTTCACGACTCGCAGCCCTCTGCTACCAACGGCTGCGAAATGTTCTTCCAAATGGCAGCGGCACAGCGATGTCGCTGCGGTGCTGGGCTTTGATGAGCAGGATCTGTTTGCTTGGAGGGAGGGGGGAAAGCCTATTATGCTGCTATTGTGCAGCAGAAAATGCCAGCTTCAAAAGACAAGTTTCCATCCCAGCATTAAGCAAGAGTGACGAGCCAGAGGAAGCAGCTAAGGAGCAGCATGAACATCGTTGGGTAACAATATCTTGGCAAACCCTGCGAGTCCAGACACTAATGAATTGGCGTGCTCAGAAACGCTAAGATGTCATTCAAAACAGCAAGCAAATCTAATAATGACCAGTAAAGCTTGCTCATAAATCTACAGTGAAAAGTAATTATAGTATGTGTATTTAGTGAGACATACAAGGAATGTAACCATAAAAACACAGCTAAGAGCCTGCTCTGTGGTTAGCACATGAAGGCAGGAGGGGGTTTGGGTTTGTTTTGGGCGAATATGAAATACAAAGGGCTTGGTTCTGCGCTTTGGGTGTGTGTCACAGATACCCGTGTATTGTAGGGGTTGGCTTCCTCTTCTTTTTGGAGCATTTTGGTAGTGGCAGCAGTGGGTAGTGTTCTCTCTGAGGATTTTGCCAACCCAGGTTACCAGCAGAATGGATTTAAATGTCACCTCCCCGTGACATCGCGTGCATCGTCACCGGGGCAGGGAGAGGAGAGGATGCCAGGCAGGGGATGGCAAGGCTCCGTTTTCAATCCTGCTACCGATTTGCCTGCCTTTGCGCAAGTTCCTGCTCCCCCGCAGTTTTCCTAATGGTGAAGTCCGACTGCAGGGTTGCATGAAAATTAATGGGAGTTTTTAAAGTACATCAGGGTTCATAAATAAAGGTGCAGAGTGAAGTAGCACCACCGGAGCCCTCCTGTCACCCCAAATGTGAAATCTGCCACGTGTTACTGTATCAAGTCCTTTTCTACGCATTCATAGGAAAATACTACAGGAACAGGAACATATGTGAAATTCTTCCTCCCCAATAAGCTGACCAGACCTTTTCCTCTCAAGCAGGATGCCTGTATGCCCTTTGATGCTTGAAACATAGAGCCCTTGCAAGATTTTGCAATTAGTGAGCCAGTTAAAAGGCTCAGAGCAGAAACATGGATGTGTGTGTTATGGTAAGACGGAGGGGGGGGAAGAAGTCCCTATTTGGACACTGAAGTGAATCCTGTTTGAGGAGTTGTAGCAGTTGGTGTAAAATGACCAGTTGCCCAAACATGGTTAACCAAAAAAGGCTCAAAAGAGCTTATTTAATACCTACTTAAAATGTCTCGCGTGTCAATAGTGCCTTTCATCCCTAAGGTTCCCAAAGTGCTTCATAAACTTAACACTTCCACTGTCATTGCCATACAACCACTGCAGGGCGGGGGGAGGCGGTAGCTGGCTGAGCAGCAGCACAGAGCGGACCCGACAAGTTTAGGGAAAATGTCCCAATTCTTTTGCGAAGATGCTGCGAGGAGCCGCCCCGCTGCTGCCCAGCTCTTGCTCTGTGGTCTGCAGGCTGGGGGGGGTTGGATGCTGCCCGGCGGGGGGGGAGCAGGGCGGTCTGCAGCCGAGAAGCAGGAGGCAGAAGGTCTCGCCGCGACCTCACTGTGGTCTCGAGAAAATCACAACCTCAGAGAAGTAGCCGAATGGTTTTCCTTATTCTCTTAGGCATTAACAATTAAAAACCTAGTCTGGGTATCTGTTTGAAAAAACAAACCACTGAACTATTTTTAGCTCAGAAATACCCTGCTAGCAAGAAGTGTCCTTGCGAACAATCATCTTTCTAAACAAAAAATGAGAGTCGTGGTTACAGAGCTGACTGTGGGCTCCCAGAGATGGAAAGCTGATGATAGAGGTTACCCCTAAGTACAGGTCGGTGAGGAAGGTGTAGGTGTTTACCCCAAACTCCCTCCTGGGTCGGACGAAGCCAGGGGAAGGTGGCAAGGAGGGACCGAAGCCCCGATTCTGCTCATGTCAGAGGAAAACCACAGTCACTAAATAACAAAATTAAATTAAGTTCTACAAACCTGATGTCAGGCTGTGGGTTAGGAAGGGCCCTACGCTTCTTGTGGTTCATCAGCTGATTGGGAGCTACCCTGGAGCCACTGTGGGAGCAGAGAGGAAAAGCTCGACCCCTCAAGGATGGTTGAATTCACATGTCACCACCTTCCTTCTCCATCACAGATACCGGCCAGATGTTTTCTCAGGAGTTTTTTTGGTAAGGGATATTTTTCAGCATTGCTAAAAGCACAGTTGTTAGTTATAGCAACACTCTCGCAAAACGATCCGAACGCAGAACTTGCTTGTTATCCTCGCCCCTAAAATGGGATGCAGGCTGGTGCAAGCCCGCGGCCAGCTTGCGGCGGGGAGCAGGGCTGCGCTGCCTCGGACAGAGCGGCGACCTGAGGGCAGTGGGTCCGCAGGGAGGTGCGCGTCCTCACCTCTCCTCCTCCTGGAAAAGGTCTTTTCGGTGACAAGCAGATGCCCAAGGAGATGATCCTACCCACTGGCGTCCCTTAGGAGGGAAGGACATTAATAAGACCTGGGTTTGACCCATTTTCTTTGCACTATGTGCTAAACCTGTCTGTAACGTTACTGTCAAAGAGCCTCAGGCATATGGTTGTGCACAGACACACGTACATCTCTTTGGGAGGCAGACAAGGGATATTTTTAGGAGCTCCTGTGTCCCTACAAATGTTCTGGTGCTGTTCTGGCATTTTGCAGCTCCTGAGACCCGCTCAGATGATCTTGTTCACTACTTGTTTGTCTTTACAAAATCCTTTGTTAAAGAGGTGGTTTATTTGCATTTTTTCACTGGACAACCAAGTACCTCTTCCTGGCATTCCTGACCATTGTATGGCTTTGGTTTGTACTTGCCTTACAAAGGGAAGGGATCGGGTGGCAGCGTTGGCAAGGGAAAACTATATTTACTGGGGCTGTAAGATGGATGAACTAGTGAATATTTTTAAAGGAAATTTCACACATAACTGTTTTTAACAGAATTTTCATGAAATGGCAGAGCTTTCACAGTTCCCTCACAAAAGCTGAGCTCCATCAAAATTAAGTCTAGTCTAAGTCAATTCTAAGGCATTTTGACCCTTTTAATACACTGCAGCTCCTGGGGGAAAAGGCAGTCCTTGCAAAAGGCAGCAACTTTCCCTTGCCCAAAGAGAATTCACTATTTATTTGAGCTATGAGTCTTTTCACAGAGGAAAAATGACTGAATGAAGAATGTAAAGATATATAAAATTGTTATGGGAATGAGGGAGAGCCATGCCATAAAGAATAGGGCTCTCTAACATGGAGACATAGGAAATCTTCTTTTAAATCAGACAAATATATTCTCGCTAACAAGAGCCTAGACTTAAGGAAATTTGCATTCCTGTCCTCATTCATAATCAGCAATTTTGTCAGCTTTAAAAGCTGCTTCTGCAAGATCCAGCAGCAAACTTCACAGCGCAGTTTCTCTCAGCGGCGAATGCAGAAACGCCGTCTCTGCCGCCACGTCTTTAGATGGCTGAAACTCTCACGGCCTCTGCATTTTGCGGGGTGTCACCGAGGACAGGGCACCTGGAGACCTACGGCCTCAAACCTGCTGCTGCGCCTTTTGGTCTGACCTATCTTCAAAACGCTTTATGCTTGATTTCGTTCTTTTAAAGATAACCCAGCTGAAAATTGAAAACAACCCCTTTGCCAAGGGATTCAGGGGGAGCGACGACAGCGACCTGCGCGTGGCACGACTGCAAAGGTACGGCGGCGAGGAGGTGCTCAGCGGGGTCGGGGAGCTGCTGCAGCGTGCACGCGTGTGCACGCGTGTGTGCGTGGGTACGCTCGACCCGGGCAGCGTCCACGGGCAGGCGGTGTCCGACACGCGGCCAGCCAGCTCACCCTTCAGAGCCTGTGCCCTGTGCAGAAATACAGCCTTACCGCTGGGCTTTAATCCTCATTCTGCTACTAACGTGCGGCACCTCTTTGGAGAAGAAGAAGTTAAAAGGTGCCTACGGTGGGGGGCATCACGTTTTCTTGTGCTTGAGGGCATTAGGGCTTTAAATGCTATTTATACCCCTGAAAAGCTCTTCCTGTAATTCAGCGACACGCTCTGTGTGTTGTCGTAATACTTGCCCACACCCAGCGGAGCGTGATGAGTGTGAGTTCATCGTATTTGGCAGAGGGCGTTGAAGTCATTGGATGGAGATGCTCTAGGGAAGCCAAACTAATATTTCATCTTTCTCTTAATGCTGATTGCTGTCTAACTGGTAATAATTTTTCTCACCTCTTTTAGCAAAGAATATCCAGTAATTTCCAAAAGCATCATGAGGCAGAGGTTGGTGTCCAGTCATGGCCAGCTTTCAACAAAGCCAGATGTTAACCCACTTCATGGGAATCACCAGACCCTTCAACATTATCAGTATGAGAATGGTGCTCACATGCAGTTTGCAGCTTCAGATACTCAAGATCTGCCACTCAACACCTTCACAGCACAGAGAGATTCAGGGCTCTTCTATCATTGCCTAAAAAGAAGAGGTAACTCGAGTTTACAGCTAGAAAAATATGACAGCAAATAAACCTAAGAGCACGAGCACTGAAAGACTTCTTATCACTAATTCCAGTTCGGATCGGTCTCTTAGGCCTTGATCTTAAAGATACTGATGTGATCAAAGTGTTTTGGAGGGTCGGGGCCCAAGAGCTGAGAGTGGTTTTGTCCCATAGAAGGCAAATTCAGACTCTGAGTCAGAGCCGAAAAAAAGAACCAGAATGCATAATTCAAACAGCACAAAGCTACACTGGAAAATTATCCATTGTTAGAATCAGCTGAATTAGTAATTGTTTGGAGGAGGCCTTATCTATCCTGAGACGTTCTGACACTGCCGTTGTTAGCCTTGATGAAGTTATACACATTCAGCACTTTTCCAGGGCAAAGCCGTTAGCAATTCTCTCGATGTCTGCAGATTAGTGAGACTGTGGTAGCTGGGTGTAAGCATCCCTTTCTTCTTATCCACTAGTTCTCAAGTTTAAGTGAGCTGTAACTACATTCTCTTCCTTTTAGTCCAGCATCAGATGAGATCATGGCATGTTTTAAGTTAAACGGAAAAATTTTGCACAGAAGAAAATCCTTCTATTTGCATGTCTCATTGGCCGCTAATTTATTTAAGCTGTGAGAATCCTCTGATCATGGGCAAATGAAGAATCTAGCAGCACCACTAATGAGGACTGCAAGGCAAATGTGTAATTTTAGCAGATGTTTAATCTGCAGATGAATTCACTAATTCATCCAGAGAATATTCCTAACAACTAACAGAAAGCTGCTGGTAAACGCAGCCATGGTCACCGTAATCTGTAGGAGAGGGGCTACAGCTTCTCAGCATAAAGCTGAGGGGAAGGACTGATGACTGGGAAAGGGCTCCTTTATCTGGAAATATTTCTGCAGCTTTTGACATGAATATCTGGGAAATGTATAGTCATTTTTGCAATGACAGGAAGGCAGGCTGCGATAAGACCTTCTAAGAGACTTCTTGAATTTGTCAGGAGTAACGCTGCAAGAGCGTCAGGGACCTCTGTTATCTGGATGAACGTGAAGTAATCTCTGATGTGAGAATAGTAGCCCAAGTCACTCACTTAGCCTGATAAATGTCACCAGAGTGCTTTGAGGCCGAGGGGATTAGCCTGACATTTGCAACACAATGTCTTTTTGATGTTGTACATTGTCTTTCCCAACTAAAATGGTTTAACTGGATTAATCTGAAAAAGAGCACCAGTTGTCTAGGGAAATAATCACAGATTGCATGCTCGGCTTCCAAGGGGACTCCATAAAACCATGCGGGGCTCTTAGCAGATTGCTGTTAAACGCCGGCCGTGGCTCTGGGAGCTGCTCCTGAACAAGCATTTTTTTTCTTTTGTTCGCAGAAAGTGCTCGGCACCTGGACCTGCCCTGCAAACGCTCCTACCTGGAAGCCTCCTCTTCCGTAGGAGACGATCACTATTTCCGTTCCCCACCTCCGTACGACCAGCAGATGCTAAGCCCTTCCTACTGCAGCGAGGTGACTCCGAGGGAAGCGTGCATGTACTCTGGTTCTGGGCCTGAAATTGCTGGTGTCTCAACGGTGGACGACTTGCCGCCTCCGCCTCCCCCCTTGAGCTGCAATATGTGGACTTCTGTCGCACCTTACACCAGCTACAGTGTTCAGACAATGGAAACTGTCCCTTACCAGCCTTTCCCTGCTCATTTTACTGCCACCACCATGATGCCGCGGCTCCCGTCCATCACGGGTCAAGGCTCGCAGCCACCAGGTAACAGCCACTTCAGTGTCTACAACCAGCTGTCCCAGTCTCAGGTTCGGGAGCGCGTTCCTTCTTCATCTTTCCCAAGGGAAAGGGTGCACCCATCTGTGTGCGAGAGAAAACCCCCCTCTCCGCACCTAAACGCGGCGAACGAGTTCCTGTACTCACAAAGCTTTTCCTTGTCGAGGGAGTCGTCGCTGCAGTATCATTCAGGGATGGGGACTGTGGAGAACTGGACTGACGGATGACTCTGACAGCCAAGCGATGCCACAGCCAGCGTTACTGCTCCAGGACAGTGTTCAATCAGTGTTGATACCTGTGGGTAACTTGCACTTCGGTGAGACAAATGTGCATTTCCAGAGGGATTTGTGTGGGTGAAGAGCTCGTGTCTTCAGACACACAGAGAATTCCATCTCCTGTCTCGGTGGGCTGGATTCATCAGTCTCTTACTGACTCCCGAATAAATTAATTCTCGCGTCTTCGTTACTGATCCAGTAGAAACCATCTTCATGACTAACAAGTGAAGTAGCTAGTCATTTTCTTTTGCTCGTAATATTAAACACCCATGAGCAAATTTTGGCTATTTGGGAAAGATACGAGCTTCACTTTCATGGTACTTCGTTCATGAAGTCACAGCATCCCAAAACTCAAAGGAAAAGCGATCTGTTCGGTTGCGTAGTTCAAGGACTGCTGTAGCAGCACTTCTTTAGCTCTTTTTATCTGTAGAAATTACTTCTTCCTCTGGAAGTGACGGAGCTGTAGGAGCACAGGGGCCTGCGGGGAGGCTCGGCGGCGGGGTCAGGGAGCTGCGGTGCCGCTCCGGTACCTCCCCGGCGCAGCGCAGGGTTCGTGCCATGGCGCGGAGAGGAGAAGGCACCGATGCACAAATGTCTCTTCTTCTCCCCACAACGCCATCGTTTGTGGCTGTGGGAAATGAGGAAGTGAAGCGTTATGCCCGAGGCCAAACAGCAAATTAATTGCAGCGTTAGGAACACACCCAGTGTCTTCAGACTCCCATCCGTTGATTGAATCACACTTGCTTATTGCAATATATTTATGAAGTTTAAGCTTAAAAGTCGCTAATACTTTCCAGAAACGATTTCTGTATTTGCTGGTCCTTGATTTCTTTCGTATTCAGCTGAAATGCGCCTTTTGTGCTATGTTTTTTTCTTTTGCAGCTAACTCGGAAAGAATTGTTTTCAGCATAAAGGAGGCGTAGAAGAATATTTTCTTAATTGTGGGGTGGGGTGGGAAGACTTCCCATTACCTGTCAGGCTTTACAGTGTACAAATATTTGTAGAACAGGTAAAAATCTGTAACCAGTGTATACATTGCTACTATTGTTTACTGTGGAAGTATCTTGAACTGACTCCTTCAGCGCTGGCTTTGCCTTCCGGACCGTCCCTGCGAGGTAAGGAGGGATCACTCGGCGACAGCCACGGTGCGAAACAGCCTCGCGTGGGAAAGCAAGCTGCGCTCTTTCTGGAACGAAACTCCCGTTGCCTTCACCCAAAAAACTCCTGAGCTGGGATGCGTCCTCCTCCGGTCTGCAGCGTGTCCATCCCGCTGAGCTCCCAGGCGATGGTGTCCCAAGGGATGGCGACACAGAGGTGATGCTGGCAGTTTGGTTCCACTAAAGAGCGCAATATTTAAGATTTAGTCATGCGCAGCGGGGGTTCCCCCCGCCCCCCTCCCCCGGCCCCCGCTTCCCAAATGGGCAAAGGCAAAAAAAGCTGAAATACAAATTTGGAAGTCGGGACGTACTTCTGCATTTTGATGAATCCATTCCAATGAAGAGAGGCTGATGGATGAGGGCGGCTGCTTGCAGCGAGGACCCTGAGGCCACTAAAGTGGAAGTCACGTTTCAACCGGGACAATCTCATACACCCATTCAGCAGACTATGTGTGTGACTGGTGTGGATTTTGTAATCAGATTTTGGAAATCACTACAGTTTTTGCATGCTGAATAGCTATTTATATACATATATATTATATATATATATATAAAAAAATATATATATATCACAAATGCAGGCCACGTGTCCAATTCAGCTTTGCTTTTTACGAACAAAATACTTAATAAAAATGAATGTTGCAAGGTTTTTTTGGAAAGACATCTATTTAAGATTTTTTTATTACACACCTTTGATGTAAAAACTAAGAATTGGTTAGATAAAAAAAACATATATACTACAGATAAATCTTTATTAGAAACCACATTAGATACAGGTGGTATGGAATTTTTAAATGTTTGTTACATAGCATGGACATTTTATTTTACATATCAGAACATAAAGTCATTTTACTACTATAAGCTGTCTCTGGGTGCATTTCAATAATTAGCATAAAAATGTTCCATGGTGAATTACTGGATGCCTCGTCTCTCTTCTGTCTCCTACTGTCCGAGTATACCAATCTCACACTTTCCCAAGGTGCACATTTGACCCTTTTTTTACCATCTCAAAGCTACACTATCAAACTTTAACTGCCCACTACAAGACTAAAGGGGTTTTGGTTTGTTTGTGATAGGTCATGTTTCTTTTTTTTTAATGGACACATGAATTGATCCGAATACACCGAGCACTACTAGGCTAAGTTAAAAGCAGCCACTGGCCCGATAACAAGAGCATGAAAATGATGTTCCAGTGCTTATGGGCAGATCAGTTACAGTGACAATAGTGAAGAATTAAAGGTTGGAGGCGGGAGGAGAGGTCTGAGGGTGTCACTACCCATAATTTGAAATGCTCAGTTCATTTCTCATAGTGACACTGAATCAACACTAAACGAGACAAATGCTGCCACTATAACCTAAAAATTAATGGGGTCAGCAGTCCAGAGTCCAAATGACAAGCTAGACTGGATCTTTTGCCTGTTTTACAAATATGATTAACAGAATAACAATGTCATGTTTAATGAATAATCATTGCTTCTATTTTTACCCATTTTTCATATACCGTCTGCTCACCAATGCAACATTTATAGATTTAAGGCAGTGTAAAAAGTAACTCCTGTAAGAATTGTTCCAACTTTCAGTTAATGCAGAGGACATAGAGGAGACTTGAACATGTAATTAATCCAAGTTTTAACTTGCGAGCACACAGCAGGCAGTGCTGCCAGCCTTCGTAAAGGGCACAGCCGAGGCTCAGTCCCAAGCCAGCCACTGGAGCTGAGCGTGTGCCTTGTGAAACCCTGTGGCAAATAACAAGCTTTTAGTTATGAAAATAGGACAGTATATTTGCAAGTACAAGACCTGATTGTAAAAGGCTGAGTTAGCACATAAATGTGCAAAATTTGGGTATATGCTATCTGGTCATCTGGGCTCCTTTTATAGTCAATGCAGAGAGATCAGACATTTAGATTAAAACGGGATGAATCATTCTGTACTGATGATCTTTTTCCACTCAGAGAGGAATCTAGCTCAGCCACTTAGACTAGATTTCCCATTTCTAAATAGCTAAAGTTAAGTTAGTGGGATCCCACTCCTACAAGACATTTTTAAGAGCATTTAGGTAGCATTAAATAGTGGTCAGCTTACAAATCACATTCGACCTGAGCACAGATCCATAGCTAGCACATCCCTGAAGCACATTCTGGTTGTATTAATTCATGAAATGGAAACGTGCTATTTTTTTTTGGGTTTTTTTGGGTTTTTTTTTTTTTTTTTTTTGCATTACAAGATTTCTAACCTGTTTCTGTATCCAATTCCAAGAGCAAGCTCATGGGCAAGGCGGGCGGCACTGGTCTGGCCAGATGAGGCACCCAGGTTCCATTTAATTTCTTCTGCATTTCACATCTGGGTAGGTTTGGCAGTCGCCGAGTGTGCGACTCCCTGTCAAGCACCCGGCTGTGCAGCATCATTCCCGGTGATGCCTGCCTGGCAGCGTGCCGCCCAGCTGTGGGCATTCAGCAACAGAGAGCACAGCAATAGCAAAGTATCCTTGAGGATTTGGTCTATTTGTTTTTCAAATCAGAAACACTAAACTGTGGACATCATTAAAAAAAAAAAATCCCAACAACCTGCACAGCATTAAAATAGATCAAGTATGCTTACTGTGTCCGGGCTTGATTTATTACAGTTTAAAGAGCTTTGACTTCTCAAGAATGTGGAGAACTTCACGTGTGGGGAAGCTTTTTCAGCTCTAGCTCTGGTTAGATGGCTTGTTGCAGCGTAGCAGGGAATGGCAATCCAAGTGCAGAAAAACTAGGTCCATTTCAAATCAGATTAAGGCAAAAATTAGCAAGCGAGGAAAACTTGGATACACACAAGGTCTGTTTTCCATTGATGTATTCTAATCTGTACCTAAAAGGTTAGGGGATTTTTTTACTCTGTTTTTCTTTAAGGTAGATGTCCAAATTTAATATTGGCGCAAGCAAGCGTAGTTCCACCGAGTCCAACAGCACTTATGCCAGCAC
The DNA here is from genome assembly GCF_000737465.1 of Haliaeetus leucocephalus. NCBI lineage: Eukaryota > Metazoa > Chordata > Aves > Accipitriformes > Accipitridae > Haliaeetus > Haliaeetus leucocephalus. The sequence goes on along the minus strand of NW_010972831.1, from coordinate 6,432,418 downwards.
TGAGTTTGGACTTCACTCTAAATAGAACAAATATTTGTATTAGTTTGCCGAGTATGTGAGTAATACGCATATTTGCCAAAATTTAAACAAGCTAAACTTAAGTCATGCCAAAAGCCCCACCATTCAGTTTGGTATCATTGGCAGCTCACAGGCTCAAGAGAGGCCTAAGTCTGGAAGAGCTGGGGTGTTTTTGGCAAATGCTTATTTTTTTTTTCTCTCTCTCTCTCTACATTTTGGAAAATTTGTGCCTCTCTGTATTAATTTATGATGTCATTAAATAATTCTTTTTGCAGCTTGTGTAGAAAGAATGTTTCTTTTGAAGATGAGAACTCCCCTGAGGATGGTTATAGTGAAAAATTCCAGCAGGAGGAAAAAACCTCCTCTCTCCTTGGCCACTCATGTTTCTGCAGTAGTGTTTGAATGGCAAAAAAATTTACAATATTTTAATTTAAGGACCTCCTCCAAGGAGATGCCGTGCACCTGACTGTGACAACAGGCAGCCTAAATTCAATGTGATTTGAGGGAGTTTATTGCTGCGATAGTAGGCTGGAAGAGAAATCATGAGTCCGTGACTTGCTGGTGGAGAGAATAAGGTTTTGAACTGATTTCCTTTCCACAAAGTACAGGATTAATATTAAAAATGAAAGAGAAGAAAATATTGGGAACGGTACAACAAAAGCAAAAAGCCTTGTCCAACATGAACTGTATTTTAATGTGAAAACACTGTCACGAGAGAAACTGCCCCTTGGGCTCTGCCTATAAAACAGCCGCTGTAGGCATTGGCGTTTAGATGGCAGCTTCATGCTAGGATTCACAGTGCTCTGCAGTATAGACCCACCTGTGTTGTATTTAAAACGAAGTGAAGTTTAAAATTAAACTAGGCATGGGCGGCTCAACCCCGCTGAGAAACTGCTTGGGTAACGGCAAGGGAAGTTAATACCCTTGGAGCTTTGTGCCATGGTGCTAGGTGGTTACAGCCGCCAAGCAAGCCCGCGTACCCGCCTTCTGCCAGAGACACCAGTATTCCGGTCACAACCACCAAAAGTACCTGTCTGACTACTTTTGAGACTGACTCTCCAAACGTTGCGGTGGATTTACGCAGGGTGTGCACACCCTCCGGGCTGAAAGTTGCACTCCTGAGCCTGAGTCCACCTTTGGAACCGGGTCCTGAGAGAAGGAAGTAAAAAAGTATATTAATTAGTGCAAAGGGCTGATAGCGCTAGGTCAATTAAAATCAGGAGAGTTTTGATTTCTGTTAATTAGAAACTTGTTTAACAAAAGAGAAGCAAACCCCACTGGAATGAAAACAGAAGGAATAGCTATGACAGGTCAAAAGGCTCTTGTTCCACCGAAAAATACTGATGGGTAAGAGGTCTGAATGAGTATTCTGCAAACGCCAATATTTTTCATCTGGCTTTTTTGTTGCCATTTCCCTTAGTTTTCAGCAAATACTAATTTTTGGCTTTCAGCCATACATTGTTACAGTTTTGATGAATATTTTCAGTCGGGTTGTATTTACAAACTGGAGGAAGTTTTTTTTAAAAAAGAGAATTATGTGGAATATTGGCACCATCTACTTGGACACCAATGATTTTAACGATTCTGAAAGACAAAATTTGACAAACGTAGCTTCTAGTTGGGAGGTTTACACTGATAGCAGGAAACGGGGCCAAATCTGTGTACTAAGCCTTAGACACTGCCAGCAGGAATGGATGCAACCTTTGACAAGTATTTACTAGAGAACAACATGTGCAGAGAACAAGATGTGCAAGACTGCTATTTCTCCTTAACAGCCTCTATCTTACGTAATGCAGACAACAATGCGTGCTGCAGTTCAGCGTTCAGCAGAGATGAAAAAGAATATTTTAATATTTTCATGCCAAAATCATCAGGCTCAGTCCTATTTCTGTTGAAGTCAATAGGAAAACTTTTATAGACTTCAGTATAGCAAGACCAGCCCTTTAATCTTCTTTTCAACAAGCCCAGCTCGCAGCCTTGGCTGTGCAGTGTGGTTTAGGTATGAGGCAGAACATAGTTGAGTTTGATGGATGACACAGCCACACTCTGCAAATTAGAGTTTACTCATGCCCAGTGCATCTGAGCAGCTACTGAGAGAATACTAAAATTTGGAATCTAATACATTGTATTGTATTTAATACCAGTTGTGAATCTAATACACAAATGGATAGCTCAGAACATAAGAAGAAGACTCAAACCACTGATTATCCTCACTAAATCCAAGCACTCATTTTAGCCTGAAACTGTAGAGCAGATTGCCCTGGACATGAGGAAACAATCACGAGGCATCCTGGAAAGGTGATGAACTCACTTCGTGCATCAGAAGTAATATGAAACAGTCAGCATGCAATGGATACCTAGACTGAAAGCAAAGGTGATGGCTACTGAGGAGCTACATGCAGGACAAAAATGGAAGTGGGAATAGGTAATCAATTCAATTTACAGTAAAAAAATAAAAGTAGCCACAATGTCTCACCTGATTAGACACCTTTGGGTAAGGATTTGGTCTAAGACTTACTTATGAGCACACCAAAGGTGACCAACAGGAGAAACATACCAAGGATTTTAGCCATATAAAAATTCTGTTTTAAACGAATCTGCATTCTTCCTTCCCATCCTTCTTAAGACACAACCAGTTCAAAGCTTAGATAGTTTTCCCCCCCCCCCCCCCTTTCCCTCCCACCATTTATCATTATGAAGACAAGTAGACAGGTTAGAGGCAGGAAAAACTTCCACTGGGATTTCTGTCCAGTATCACAGAGAAGGACTAGATTTACACTCAGTGTTAGGACTGAGCACATGCCTGTTACATAAATGTTTGGACGACCTGTAGTTTTTCTACATTTCTTCATCAGTCACATGTAAGGAGAAAGGGGTTTTTAACTCTTTCTATAAACATTGCCCAAGCACTTCAAGACTGGAAGGTGTCAATGCCAGTAGGCTGGAGGGGTGTGCTTGAAAAAGCAAGAGGGCAAATCTCATACTTCAACACATGCAGGATATTTAGAGCGAGGCAAGCAAGGTTTGGAATACTGATGTCTCGATGGATCCACTGACCGTCCTCCCCAGAGTGATACAGAAACTCGGGAGCAGCAGAGACATTAAATCAAGAACCTAGAAACAGAAATACCCTGAAGCTCTGAGAACCCAGGGGAAATGAGGACCAAGCTTGCACATCCCACGCTAGGGCATGTCCCACTAAAGCATAATAGCATGTTCAGTGTATGACCGAATGTGCTGCTGCTAGCTCACTGCATGTTTTAGTGTCTACTGCAGACGTAGCTCACTCTCCTCCTAACGAAGGCTAAGCTGAGTTGAAGATGCAAAGAAGCCACTACTAAGTCCTCGTTTAGGCCAACTACTAATGAAAATCAGCACATGAGAAGCTAAAAACCTGTACTTGCTTGTATTGCTCTTAGCTGTGGTTTCAAAGGAGAAAACAGCTTCAGTTGCAGGCTAAGTCCAGTGAAATTCAGGATTTACAAATGCTAATACCTTCAGCAATGATTCAGTCTACAGCCATTAGTGAACTACTGGCTTCTTTCATGCATAACACGAAAATAATATGCACTCACCTCTGGGAAGTAGTTAATTCGATTGTTTGAAAATCCGTTTTCATCCTGTAAACAGCAAAAGAAGGGGAAGTAGGAAATCAGTAGCCAGGAACTAAATACAAGGAAAACGTGAACTGGAAAACTAAAGAGAAGAGAAAGGGAGGAAAAATAAAATCCCTCTTCTTGCCAAAGAGCAAAACCAACTGGCAACATGCTAACGAGTTGCCTGAGGATCTGACTGTCGCTGGTAAATGAAGGCACTTGTGCTTACATGCCGTGAGCAATGCAACCCACCCGAGTGCCGTTACGTGCAGCGCGTAAGGTGAAGTTCACAGTTCCATATAACTGAGACTGGGACCGTAGTTTACCGCAGTCACATGTGGCAAGGTTTGGCAGTATTGGATGAGATTATGAATTGTGTACACTGCAATATCACTTAGTGTGGAGTCAACAACTTCAGTGTCATGGAGAGAGGTTTAGGTTGTTCTCCACGTTCACTTGGTTTAACTACTTCTCATAGTATGTAAAGAACTATGGATAACACAGCCATGCTTTTCTTAGTTTGAAAAATAGGTCTCTCACAATGTGTGAAAAAGGAGAAAAGTAACTTTTATCCTATTTAAGACAGACTAAACATCCCTTTCCTCCTGGGACCAGTTATTACTTCTTTGGTTAAGTTTCAATTTTACAGGTATATGGGCCAGTCCTGATCATCACATTGCTGCTAATAAAAAAAATTCCTATTAATTTCAAAATGACATGGTATTCTCCTACGCCATATACTGTATGGCCCTTTCCTGACAGGATAATATACTAATAATTCCTTGCTTGCCTCCAACACTATGCTCAGGTGTTTCCTTGGAAATATTTTGTTCCTTTCTGTTGTTTCTTACTGCGGATTGAGATTCTTTGTGTGGCAATGGTTTCTTGAATTGGTTTTCCACAGCTTAGCTTCTTTTGCGTCCTTCCCAGTTTTCCGTTCCATAGATACTAAAGTGCGCTATTTCAATGAATCATGCTTTCTTCTAATAAAATATCTGAGTTCAATGCCGAAGGCCAGATTTCTATAAAAAAGATTCAGAATGAGCAACAAGTACAGCAAAAATGATTTTTTTTGTTGTTCTGTGGGTTTCTTCCCCCTTCATTTTTGAGGGGTCAGAGCCTCGTTAGAAGACCAGTAGCATTAGAGGAACCGAGCAACTCATTGCACTGTAATATTTTTTACCTTTATCCACATTTAAGAGCTACCTTTTCTGCTGGAGCCCATTAGCTAAGTAAGCTAGGTATTGCTGTCTTCCTCATGCTCCTGGGCAGGGCCATCAAGAGCTAGTTCAGCTCTTGGCTCAACAAAATATCTGTCCTCTTCCTACTCTGACCTTTCCCACCCCCGGTTCCTAAAGCATACTGACAGGTAGCCCAGAGGCAGCTGCAAAGGGTCAGAGCAGAGGGGAAGGAGCAGGGGGCCCACGGGGTAAAAGACTTTTCCTGAGCCCTCCAGGCCCAAGGGGAATCGCTCCGGTTATTCTTCTCACCCTCCCACCTCCCCTCTTGGCAAGAAGGCGACCCGGCGCCCAGTAAAGCGTTTGAGCAAATACTGGGGACGATTACGACGCAGAGCAAAGCTGAGCCAGGCTTCCTGGCAGCACGCATGGAGAGCTTGGAATTAGGGATATGGTTATGGGCTATGAATAGCCGTTACCCAAATACCTGCAGTAGAAGGATAAAAGTCAGTAGATGGTAGAGTAACGCTTTGGCTTATAAAAGTCACTATAACTTATCAACAGCGACACAAAGAAGAGTTGCTGTGTATGGCCCACCATGCCAGCAAGCCAAACAAAACTCATTTGTTCTGGTGTTGCACAGATGACTTGGCCGTCTGTGCAATGAGCTTTGGATACCTTACTGCCTAAACGGGCAAGATCTTCAGATCTTCAGGGTATCAACAATGTCTTTCACATGTTGGTACAATGCCTCACACAGGGGAACAACTGGGAATTACCAATATAAAGCGATAATAATGGCTGTCCACACATTTCATTTAATAGGCTACTTTCCTTTTTGTAATATTACTGAAACCCACTAAAATATAAATGAAATAAAAACTGTTCTTTTACTTACAGCTAATAGCAGCCAGTCATACCGTCCTTGATACCCACATATAAAAACATTAAAGAAATACTTTAAAATGGCTTGCTCTATGGTAAAATACTACACTATAAATGAGATTTCTGGAGATGTTACCTAAATTAGTCTTGTTGAAATGCCTTTGTGATATTTAATCATAATAATAAAAGGTGAGTGCTTTTGCCTTTCCATCAGAAACTGGTCTTATATGTTTTGCTAGTCCCACTCTACACTGGCAACGTGGTGTCGTGGTGTATAATTTCATAGACACAAAGACACTTCACTACCATAGCTCTCATTATTAAACAATATATTTTAATTGTCACCACCTTTCTCATGTAGACATGGGCCAAATCTATCCTTATTGGCTTCAACTGAGCTACACAAGGGATGAATTTGGCTCAATATATATAAAAATACAGCAAGTCAAGTAATAAAAAGAAATGTTTGGGTTTCTTTTTTTATAGCAGCCAATGCTTTTTGCCATAAGAACACACATGCCTGGCCAGTAAAATCCCATGATAAAGGACTAAAGTGTTTAAGACTTCATATGCAGAATAGCCCATGGTGTTTAATTACAATAGCAAAAGATGCCATGTTATAAAAGCATTTCTTACCTGGAGAAGGGATCCATGCTCTCCAATGAAGCTTAATTACCCAAGACATGCTGAGTTTTTCCCTCCCGGCAATAACCTCTAACACCAATAACTCTGGTATTTCTTTTGACATCTGAATAGCTGAATATTGTTAATTTTTATTCTAATTTCCTTATTTGGATTATAGCCTTTTAGTGTTTTACTTCCGATGAAAGTTTTGAACATTATAAGAGCTTCATTCCTGGGACATTCCTCTTTCTTTCTTCCACTTTTCCCCTTGGAATTCCGCTTGCTCTCAGCCCTGCTCTGGCACTCCTGCTCCCCCATCTCTTTATGCCTTCCCAGCATACTTGGCTCCAGATGTAGATTTACGCATTCCCCTCTTGTGATTCTTTCCTGCTCCACTAGAAAGGTTTCAGCTTCATCTCAGGCCCAGAAGATCCACATTTCTGCAGCATGAATTTACTTAAGTCATTAAAGAAAATGCCTTGCCTGCCTGTAAGTCCCAAGCCCTCCTGAGTCACTGGTTTTACAGTTCACACACACACACACACACACACAGATCCACACACAGGGCACAGAGCAGTAACTCTGAAATGAGCAGTGGAGCTTATAGGGAGTCATTCTTTTACTTGTGCAAAAACCCCATCCAACTGATATTATTTTGGGGAAACTGAGTCTTCATTATTTATTAAGTTACATTAGATTTATAGCTCAGATTTGTGCTGAACTTTTATTAATTCATAAGGGGAAGATTCAATTTTTATATAGAAAAACCTGCTTTTTTTCGAGGTGGGGAGGAAACCTCTCCCTTGGAAAATGATGTGATATTGAGCCATGATTTAGAATCATCGGCTGCGTTATCCTCCTCATCCTCACGCCTGCATCCTCGGCTTTTGATGAAGTCAATTTCCTGAGTGCATGTGAAAGCCTGTGGCTGCAGCCTGGAACAATCCTACCTCAGTGCTTCCCTTATGTTGTTGATCCTTTAATTTCCTCCAGCCGACTCCTGCAGGGGACTAGTTCGAAGTTTTATGCTACTCTTTTGGACTAATCATTTACGACTGACTTAAAAAAAAAAATAAAATCACTTACATACTGCTACTGCTAGATAGAAGGGTTACTAATTGGGATGTACTTCTAGCCAAATGGCAACAAAGGTTTAACAGCAATTCAGAGGAACCTAAAAATTCTGCCCAAAGCTTTATAACCAGACCAGTTATTTAGAATCTTATTCAGAAATTACAGTTGCAATCCATAAAATACCTCTGCAGTGCAAATTTTCACACCTTGAAAAACCAGGCTAGCAGAAAGTCATATAAAACTGATTAATAGATGAAATCACAATATCAAGAGAAAGATCTCCTATTCTGATGGTTATGAAAGTTACACACAGGGCTCTTATCATGGAACCCAGTTCTGTGTTAAAAACACAAAATCGAAGAGTATCTGAAATCACAGATCTGAAAGAAAGACATGTGCTGGATTAGAAGTTTAAAAATATGTGCCTTAGGGGCTAACTGTTGACTAATGACAAAACAGGAAACAAGACGAAATACAGAAGGGACATATATTACTTTCTCCAAGATTATTGATGTTAATATTCAGTAAAATGGAGATCAAACCAGTAATTTTATTATGTAAGAAAAACAATATTCATTTAACACTACTTTTGTAATAAAACCTATTAAATTCCAACTTAAAGTTGAGAATCTGATGCCCATCTCTTAGACAACAACCCTATTATTTTGTTTTCTCATGTTAATTACATTATCACAGATGCCTATCCTTCCATATACGTTCTTTTTAAATAGTGTAGGTTTTTTGAGCTGTGCTACTGAAGAATATCATGACAGCAGTGACCCAGGCTTAAATACACAGACATGAATGGTCGTCAACTAGAATAATTCTTTTTGCATTTGTATACGTCATAGGTGATAAAATTTTTCTTGAATAATCTTTTATTACATTAAAGGATAAATTTATACAACAGTTTGATACATTTTACACACCAGCTACTACTACACACTATTGTTAAATCTTAAAATCAATACATTACTTCAAGTGAAAGCAAAGTCACACTATATTTTCAAGACTAGAAATGGGTTCTGCTGCTATTTCTGGCTGCATCTGTCAGCCTGGCTCAGATTCACTCCCACAGTGTGGGTAAAAGCTAGTAATTCAACCATTTCACACGCTCATGATAAAAATCTGAGAATCGATTAAAAAATTATTCTGTCATCCCAAAGCACATGTATTCCAAAATACCTTAGGAAACAGAAAGGAGGAGATAGAAAGGCTGAAGCGACCATTTATATGAATGGTTTTGTATGGCAGAAACAAAAAAATCTCAAGCAGCAGCCGATTTATACGCTGCTAATTCCTTCCTTAGACGATCAGACTTAGACCGGTCTGATTTCAGCAGGAAAATCTCTGCATAGACATCAACACTGGTCTCAAGCATAAGATCCTAATTATTTGAAAGGCATTTGTTTTCATAGCTTTTTTTTTATGTGTCCAAGTCGATGGCATTTTAATGCCTTATTAAATGGTTGTTTTACAGCAGCCCGTCTGTTCAGTCTCTGTGCCCATGTCTGTACTTTGTGCTGCAGGATTTTACCTTTCATGCTAGCCAAAAAATATTTTCCGAATTCCCTATAAAAGTTTTCGATATTTCCTAAGACAAATAGAGTGGTTTTTTACATACTCTAAAATGACATTGATATGGTAGATATGACATGTATGCCTCTCCATTTATGGTCTGCTTGCAAAAAAGGTGAAGGTTTGTGTTCATTAAAGGGATATGCTCGCTAGCTTGGGTCCAACTTTATATGACTTTTTTTAATTACATAAACAAATGCAAATGTTTTCATTTCTGTTTTTCTTTAATTCAGTTTAAATCCCAGCAATACGAAATATGCAAACACTCCCCTACCGTGTTTTGAGTCCAGACATTGCCATGTGGGGTCTCTAAATGCACAAGAAATAAAAAAATGAACCAATTCAAAACCAACTTGAAATAAAATGAAATTGATGAGAAGTTTTTATATCAAATTACTTTGAAGTGCATGTGCAGTAAACAAACATCCAAATGTGAAAAGGACGGTAGATTTAAAAATTATACATTCAACAGCATTCTGACAATAGTCCCAGTGAAATATTTCTATTAAACATATGGTGAAGCCCTTGCTTTGTTGAAGTCAAATGGCAGAACCCCCACTGACTTCAGTGGGGCCAGAATTTGTAACCAGCTAGCTCTTTCCCATCACTCATACACAAGGATTGTACTGCCTCTCCACTTGTGCTGAAGAATAGCTTTATCGGAGTTGGCATTAAATAACAAAGTAAGTCATTTACTTATCTGCCTTATTAGTCCTGATGAATACGTGGTATGGATCAGCAAAAATCTTTTAAGATAAAGTATAATCTAAATTGCCTGTTTTCAGTTCTTGAGGGTTCTGCAGCAGTAAGCAATAATGAACGGATGATGGAAGCAGCCAGACCTACAAAAGAAATAGTATTTTAGAAGTACCGTACTTAGGGGAAAAATGGTTTGCCTTTGTACATAAAGAGCTCTATTCATTAAAAGAAGTTTTTACAAATGTGGTTATTTCAAATAGTCAAAAAGTGTGAAATACACTTAAAATGAGTAAAATTTGTGGGTTTTCCTATGGGTTAAATATGTGCCATACTAATAAAGCTCTCCTCACACCTCTTCCTAACTCATAGTCTTTGGCCTCATTCTGCAAGATGTTTTGAATTGAGGGAGCTCAGCACTTTGCTGGAATGGACCATTAAAGTTCCAGCTCTGTAAAGATTAATGGATTTTAAAGGGATCCAGAAGAAATCATCTAAATCTGACATTCAGTATGGCACACATCACAGTATCCTGCCCCAAGCCCATGAGTACATACATGAGTGAGCTCCATGTGCTTACGTGGGTCCTAACAATTCTACCCCGAGGATCCCAGCGGAGGACAGAGCACTCTGAGGGGTAGCTGTTACACTGAGTAGCTAAGCAGGCACAATAAAAGTGAAATGAGAATGGAGACCAAGTCACACAAATCAAAACCATCAAGCAACCTCAAACCTTCTTCCTTACAGCCCCCAACAGGTCAAATTTTAAAGCACAGATTACTTTGAATTCTGCCTAGGTGCTCAGATCTCGTGCTGCTCCAGAATCCAAGCACCTCCCAAGTACATAGGTATTGGGAGTCCTTGATTCAGAGGCCCCAATATCAGGCACAAATAACAGCTGAGTCTACTATTTAAAGGTAATGTGCTTGTGTCTGCAGGAGGGCTTCCCACATTCAGAACCGGTTTTCTGATGCTCTCCTTCCCACTCCTGTTTTTAACATGTACCTGGCACTTACGCTGTATAAAAACCACATCAACAGCTTACACATGAAAAAAACATCCCTGCTTCATGTTTCATGAAAGGTACCCCTGCTGATGTAGGTCAGTATTACTGGATAACCCATAGTAACCTAGCAGTACCACTGATTTACATGCGAGCTCATTCAACAGAGGTTTTACAAATCGATGAAAATCTTTACACAACTGATTTTCCAGTGTTTGATCCCTCCTACTGCTTGAAGAAAGCTTCAAATAGCTTTAAAATGAAACAAATGTGTTAAAATCAGATTACTCATAAGTACCCACTTCCCTAGCTTTTGTCCTTTCAGTTTTCAGCTGCCTATGATGTCCAGAAGTTGTTTAACATAAACATGGTTAAACTCATGCACTTATTTCCCTTTGCTTCTCTAACTCCAGTATCACGGTCTGTTGCTGCATGTCAATGAGACACTAGAAATGTAACTTGATGGCTCCATGATGGTTCAGGTATAGAAAAATAAGACATTTAGGAAAGCAAGGCTTTCGATACAAAAACTTTAAAGCTGAATGTCCGTTTGCTATAGCAAAAAACCCTCAAAATTCCATAGCACTTGGTTTAATGTAGCAAGAAAATTATCAGTCTATTACTTAGTTCACATGCACAGACCCCAGAAATCATCACGATATTTTATAGATAGATAGGTATAAAACCACATACGTCTTAGCCACATGGTATTGTGTCAGTCCTTCACTAAGGTACAGATTTTCTTTGCTTCATCTAACAGTAGAGATGGAAAATTTAATAGCAGCATACCTGCTTTAATTCAATTTATTGCAGCATACTTATGTCAGGAGAAACTAACGGATGATAGAGCCATGTGTTTCTCCAATACAATTATGCTTGTTTACAAAAAGAAGCCCGTAACACAGCAGGAATCCCGTAACAGGAGATGATATCTTTGCCCACCGCTCCAACTCCCTATCCTGAAGGAACACAGACTTCCAGGAGAGCCATTTTGACAACTGGGCATTGGGCTATCATCAGGGTTTCCCCAGGAGACCCGATCCCCGTGTTCTGGGATAGGGCAGTGTTCGTAACGAACCCCCAATGTTGCTCTCTAGATGAACCTGCGCTCAAGTGTGTTTCGCACCACGGAAGCACAACATTCTTCCTTTCTGCGATCAGGAGGCAACGCGCCCTTCAGAGTCCTGCAGCCTGCCGAGGATTTGTCCAAACCATATATCCTTTTCCAAAGAAATGGCAGTGAAAACTTTCTATAGATTTAACCACTGTCAGATGTTCTTTGAGCAGAATATTAATTTCTCTCCCGAGAACATAAACTTTTTGTTGTAATAAGCCACCATCCTCTCAAGTCCTTTGATTTCCTCTGTCAATACTGCCCCCAGACCATAAGCGCTAGCATCTGTGTCCAGCCTGAAAGGTGTTTGAAACATGGGGAGGCTAAAATGGGAGCAGTTACAAGAGCTTTTTTCAAAAAATGAAAATATTAAATCACACTATGCTAGCCACTGAAATAGCTTCCTTCTCACCAAACTCATGCAGTGGTTTTAAAATATTAACAAAGCCACAAATAAACAGCCTGAAATACTAGTAGCAGTAATCCTTAAAAAAAACCCAGAAACCTTTACCTGACTGCCATTGTCTGGAGAGCTGGTCAGGATTGTCCTGCCTCCATTTTCTTTTTGTCTGTGAAAACCATTCCCTGGCTGGCTGTGTAGTCATAATTAATTACACTTGCTTGCAATGATTCACTTGTCTTTGGATTTGATTTCAGGTGGATGACTTTCAACGTATTTGTAAATACGTCAGTTCCTGTTCAAATGTTTTACTTCATACCAAGATATCATCTAGAGATAATCTGAAACAGGCATGCTGTACCATACCTTCTCCCCATCCTCTAAAACACAGCAGGTGTGGAGCCAAAAGACATCTTTTTAAATTGCAGTAGGTCTTGTCCTGCTCTGAAAGCTGTTCCCTCCCCCTTCTGCTGTTACTTGGCTCCGCAGAATCTGCTCAGGCCACCATTTGACTTTAATCAGAATTGTGAGTGAGGTCCAACAATTGTTGAAAGCTCACTTATCCCATCCCAGTTCATTTCCTTGATGCCCAGTAGCACTTCTTACTGCTTTGCTTTTGCTAAGTAGCGAGGTGCAGTGTAATGGGTTGGTTTCCCTCAGAATCAATCTGTGGTAGACCACTGTGTGCAGGCTGTACATTTATTGGATCCAGAGAACTGATTTTTAACTGGAAAAAACTTTTAGGGAATCTAAACAGTACACAGAAATTGTGATTGTGGCACAGCCGCGATGTCTTTATCCCCACTAACACAAGTACCAACAGCAATGGCACCTCTAACTTCAGGAGAGGCTCGCAAGCTCAGTGTGGTGGACCGTTATGACTTGTATTGATCTCTGAGCTCTTGTATTTTCAAAGTTACAGTTAGCTGTGCTAGCTGGGTTAAAGCTAGAGCAGGTATACCTACCTACAGCATCATATGCTGCGAGGAAATCACTTGAGAACATGCTGCAGCTCTGCATTTAAATGAATTTAGAATTTAAGTTTCTCAGTGCAAAAGAAAATTAACCTCTCCTTCAGATCTAGCACCTAAGGTTTCTGCAAGGGCTTGGCCCTTGAAATATGACTTCGATCACTCTACCTTTACTTGGATAAAAAGATACTACAACAAGTAGCTGCTGTACTAGTTCACTTCTGTACTAGGAAAATCTGCTCACTGTAAATCAGTTATCTACAAATACTATGCTTCACCTGGGCCACATAATTAAAGAAAACTTCCAGAGATTTAATTTGTAAGACAATAGTTCCAGCATGTATTACACTATTACTAGCTAAAATGAAAACCAAATCCTTCCATAGCTTATCCATCATTTTAGTTACATTTCTTGCTCAGAAGAGGACAAATTTTCAAAATCGGTTTTCCCACCTTTTGGATGTTTCGTGTTCGCCAGCAGTTACTCTCCCTGCTTGAGACCAATTTATTCTTTTTCAGTCCACCTAGTCCAATAATTTCAGTTTGAGAAAGGGTACTTTATTCCATTCATTTCACAGATCCTAATATACATTCAAAAAGTAAACTGACCAAATCTAGAGAAAAGCTATAAGCTTTATCCTCATTCCTTTGGAGCTCAGCACTTTCAGCTTCATGTCTTCACATTTCCTGAACTGATTGAAGAACTTTCCCTAGACATTTCTGAGGCTCTATCCTGGCCAGCCTCAGAACAGATTTTATGGCCAATTTTTTCATAAGTCTAATATTTAACTGAATTACTTCCTTTAATTTTTCCACAGCTGCCAATTTTCCTTGTTTTACAAACCAAGATTATCACTTTTCCTAATTGTACGGTAAGGCCAGGGATCAGATTAGGATCGCCCCTTTTCATCATTCATTTTATAAACAGTACTTGAGTTACGGGATTTGGCTGCTAGGAGCTCCAGTTTCTGCCCATCTTTCCAGTCATTCACTGGGGCTGTGATTTGAACAGACTGTATGTGCTCCTCCTAAAGCCCATAGCTCAGAAGTAGAGGGTTTGGTATTTTTTGAGCTGATCTGAAATATCCTATCTGAGTATCTGTAAATTTCAAATCACAAGTAGTCTTTTCTCCTAATTTCTCATCTTAAAGACATCACTGACTATCGTTTTTTTACACTACGGACTTCAAATGTGACCTAAGATTCTTTGATTTCATTCCAAAGTTGATATTTTAGTTTGTATCTTCATCTGTGCTAGCAAGTTCCAGGCTGGCCAAAACTTTCCTGCTCTCCGCTATCTTCTGGTAAGCTTTCCGGGTGATGGCAGTCAGATTCAAGACCATCTAAGGAACCTGAAGGTGCACAAGTCCATGGAACCCAATGAGATGCATCCGTGGGTCCTGAGGGAACTGGCGGATAAAGCGGCTAAGCCGCTATCCATCATATTTGAGAAGTCTTGGCAGTCTGGTGAAGCTCCCATTGACTGGAAAAAGGGAAACATAACCCCCATTTTTAAAAAGGGAAAAAAGGAAGACCCGGGGAACTGCAGGCCAGTCAGTCTCACCTCTGTGCCTGGCAAGATTATGGAGCAGATCCTCCTGGAAACTACGCTAGGGCACATGGAAAATAAGGAGGTGATCGGTGACAGCCAACATGGCTTCACTAAGGGCAAATCGTGCCTGACATTTGGTGAGCTTCTACGACGGGGTTACAGCATGGGTGGATAAGTGACGAACAACTGGTATCATCTACCTGGACTTGTGCAAGGCATTTGACATCCTTGTCTCTAAATTGGAGAGACATGGATTTGACAGATGGACCATTCGGTGGATGAGGAATCAGCTGGATGGTCACACTCAAAAGAGTTGCGGTCAATGACTCGGTGTCCAAGTGGAGACCAGTGACAACTGGTGTTCCTCAGGGGTTGGTACTGGGACTGGTGCTGTTTAACATCTTTGTTGGTGACATGGACAGTGGGATTGAGTGCACCCTCAGCAAGTTTGCCGATGAGACCAAGCTGTGTGTTGCGGTTGACACGCTGGAGGGAAGGGATGCCATGCAGAGGGACCTTGACAGGCTTGAGAGGTGGGCCTGTGCAAACCTCATGAAGTTCAAAAAGGCCAAGTGCAAGGTCCCACACTTGGGTCAGGGCAATTCCAAGTATTTACAGGCTGGGCAATGAGCAGATTGAGAGCAGCCCTGCAGAGAAGGACTTGGGCGTGTTGGTTGACAAGCTCAGCATGACGTGGCAATGTGCATTTGCAGCCCAGAAAACCAACCGTATCCTGGGCTGCATCAAAAGAAGCATGACCAGCTGGTTGAGGGAGGTGATTGTCCCCTCTACCCTGCTCTCGTGAGACCCCACCAGGAGTACTGCGTTCAGCTCTGAAGCCCCCAACATAAGAAGGGCATGGACCTGCTGGAGTGAGTCCAGAGGAGGGCCATGAAGATGATCAGGGGCTGGAGCACCCACCCTATGAAGACAGGCTGAGAGAGTTGGGGTTGTTCAGCCTGGAGAAGAGAAGGCTTTGGGGAGACCTTATAGCAGTCTTCTAGTACCTAAAGGGGAGCTACAAGAAAGCTGGAGAGGGACTTTTTACAAGGGCATGTAGTGATAGGACAAGGGGTAATGGCTTTAAACTGATAGAGGGTAGATTTAGATTAGATATAAGAAGGAAGTTCTTTGATGTGAGGATGGTGAGGCACTAGAACAGGTTGCCCAGACAGCTTGTGGATGCCCCATTCCTGGAAGTGTTCAAGGTCAGGTTGGATTGGGCTTTGAGCAACCTGGTCTAGGGGAAGGTGTCCCTCCCCATGGTGGGGAAGGGTTGGAACTAGATGATCTTTATGTCCCTTCCAACCCAAACCATTCTATGATTCTATTGCTGGATGAGACAGTGATCTTGTCAGTTCAGTCTTGGAGGTCTTTATCCAGCCTTCTCATTTGGCCTGAGAATTTTGTAGATGTCCCCAGAACTTTCTTTCTTATCACAGGTCTCAGTCCTTCCAGAAAAGGGCTTGCAGACATTGCAGATTCCAGTTGAAATTACATCTGGCCATCTTTGATTTCTGCAAGTCCTGCAGAAAACAAGGTACCTGAGAAAAAAAGAAAAAAGCAGCAACTACTTTTCAGATACTGGTGCTTAAAAACACTGTCTGGATGTTCTGAATTAATATTGTGTTAGAAGAAGCCAAATGGCTGTACGCCAAGACTCAACTCAAGGTGTATTTTTATGGCAAAGCTATAAACCCACAAAATCAGTGGTTTATAATGGAAATTCTGACACATTTTTAATATTAAGAGCAGAAATATACTGGTTGTGGCAAGTAAGTATTTGACAGCTGTGGTACTCACCTGTCAGCTGTACTGCCTAAACAAGTCCATTTTGATGGTAGGATTCCTCCTTTATCTCGTCTTGTTTCAGCCACACAGTTTTGGGGCAGATGGGTCCAGGCATATTCTGCAATTCATCCTGCAGCCTTTCAAAACCCTTTTTCTGGCTGATTACAGGGAAAAGCAACAACTGGGATTCACAGAGTACTGAAGCCTGCAGTGTTCTGAAGCTTATTGCACTGACTTGGCTCCAGGCAGAGCGCAGCTTTCATCATCCGAAAGATGAGAGTTTTCCATTGACACTGTTCCTTTTGAGTGGCACTTCCCACAGGGTGACAAGGTATTGTGGTTGGGAAGGACTGTGGGACTGAGCAGATGGGCCTTGCTTTCAATTTGAAACACAATCAAAAACTATCATTGGAAACTTGTTGATACCAGAGCTATGGATCAGCCCACGCACGGCTGAAGAAAGGAGCAACCTTGAGTTATACTTAGGGTACTCCATCAGTTTACATAGGCATAAAGAATATTGACATGCTGTGAACATGGTAATAATAAGACAATACTGGCAATAAAGATAAAGGACTAAAAGGAATTTCATAAGGTTGAAATGTCTTACAAATAAGTACTATACCTAACACAATACGTTACAACTCTAATTTGAAAAAAGACAAGGGACAGTTTTATCTGCACATTAATGCTCTAACTGGTCACCTACATTAGTAGCCTCCCATCAACATATCATTTACGACATACATATATATCTATCTCAAGGAAAAGTAGGAAGGAGAAGCGTGAAAAGGTAGAGCCATTTTTCATTAGAAATATGCAAGATTACAATGTTCAAAACAATGGTATGCACTGGCTCTATATCTGATCTGTCTGTATAGCATCTATTAAACTTGAGATTTCCAAATATAGTTAGGGGGGTTACAGATAATTTTCCTATTCCAAGCATCTTGATTTGCAGTCATATTCTTCAGGAAAACCAAAAAAAAAAAGAGTCAATCTTTGATTGTCAGAATAGAAGTTGAGACACGCATACACACGCTTGTGTACACATCTTGAACTTATTTCATACTTCACACACAAGTTGGAAAAAAAAGATTGTGACTCAAAGAGAATGAAATCTAAACACAATAAACACAGGATGATGGATTAAACTTTCCAAGTAGCATGCAAGCCTTCTATGCTATAAGATTAACTTTTGCTACTCTTAATGCACAGATTAACTGCAACAGCAAATAACAATGCAGAGAACATTTTCTTTTAAATAAAATGGAGAGGAAATGAAAACCAAATTACATGTTACTTAAAAATAATCTATCTAGAGATGAAATAAAACATTTGTGACTATGAACCAGGATTCATACCTTTACTTTCAACATCTTCAATTAACACCGCTAGGAAATTTAACACAATTAAATTAATGTTCTAAAGGGTATGCTGGATCGAGGGAAGCAGAGCCTGGGGCATACTAACTGGCTGTGGTCTTTAAGAAAGTCTAACAGCTTAAAGACATAAGGAGATTTTACTTGCATCTTGAGAATATTATTCATAAATATACATTAGCATTTATAGAATGCCTAGAAATTAAATCAAAGCTAAAAAAAGGCATTGTTTTGTTTCAAATCACAAGCAGGCTGCTTGTCTCAGGTTTGAAAACCTCTGATTCTCCACAGGACTGTCTGTAAAAACAAAATGCTGCCATAACGATTTAAGACAGGACTGAAACACTATTGACCAACACAAAAAGTTGAATACAAGGCAAAAATCAGATGGAAAGACATCATATGAATGAATCCTAGCAAAGATACATCTAGATAAATCAATAATTATGTAATTAGAAGTTTTCAAAGGACTGTGAGTTCAGAAGAAAGTCAATGCTTATGCAAGCTTGTGCTTTCCACGCTGGACACATTAGTAAAGTTAGCTAAACTGTCTACAGTCTGCCTGACAGACAAGAAGCACCTTGGTGGTTATGTGCTCTAGCGTTTTTCTTTGGAAATACAACTGGTATGTGAGACTTAAACGTCCTGGCTTCAGCTTGGATTAGGAGATCATTATAAGGTAATGCACACACCCCCTTTTATCAGTTACAGCCGATACTGTTTTAAAACGTGGTACAAAGCATGTTGCTGCTCTACGTAGTTGACATGTCTTTAAAGTCTGCGTATCTACATATCTAGTCTACATAACTAAGTTAATTATTTTAGTGGCTCTTCTCATGTTTGTATATAGGTAAAAGATAGACGAGGGTTATTTTTAATATTCTAGTAATGGAGATTATGTTCAGGCAAAATTCTGTCATCAAAAGAAATAAGGGATCCTGCCTCCTGCCTTCATTGCATATCTTTTCTGAACAAGTGGTACCTATTATACTTTCCGCTATTTACTTCAGTCAGCCTTTTGGGTGCTCTAGGCATATACACATACATAGTTAGAAATTAACATTCATTTAAAAAATATAAAATCAGTTCTGATGCAACATGGTGAGCTGAAGGAAAGTATTAATGAGTCTGGGGAAAGAGTCTTTGGCAAGAGAGTTTATGTTTCTTTTTGTGGAGATCAGGCTTTTCTTTATGATTAGACTCATATGTTTCTTGTTGGTTACTTAGGTTAATTTTTAAATATAAATTAATGTCTATGTTAGTTTAATCTCTCTATTTGGATGCTATTGGAATGGAGCCCCAGCGTGGGTACGTGCCCAGGTCTTCTCCAGCTGTGCCTTGCAAATGAGGAAAAGGAAGGAGATTGACAGCAGCTCTTGTTGCTCCTCAGACCAGCTCTGCAAATCTACAACAGCCACAGTGCTTTCTTTGGACCAGCCTTCCTCCTTTTATTAGCTCCTAGCTGCTTTTCTGGGTAAGAAAATCAATGGAAAATGGATTTTTAAAAATATTTGTTTTGGTGTAAAACAAAGATAGCCCAAGAAAAGTACTTCAGGCAGAAATCTCATGACTGAAGAATTAGACTAGTAAGATTTTAAAACCAAGCTAAGAGTTAAGGGTTTTTTTAATTTTACTTTCCTTGGAAGCAATAGAAACTAACAAACCCTTTTTTGGTACAATGATGCTCAGGACCCTTGAGGGTCTAAGTATCTCCTTCTGACATGATTTAAGTCAAGAGATTTTTCTTAAATAGTATTAAGTATTAGACTACTAGGTTTAAAGAAAGATATACAACTTTCACCACTGAGATGTGAAACAACTCAGTCCCCTACAGTCCAAGCAGCAGAAGGGCTAGAATATTTCGGCTATGGCATGGGAGCAGGATGTGGAAAGTTGGAAGGTCATTGGAAAAAATATGTGCCATAGGAACTCTGTTTTGTTCCATTTTGAAATCATCAGGGGAAAATTGAGGGATGCAGGCCATGAGTATGAATGCAACCCCAAGCAGGGGGAGTGCAGCTGTTACGGAACTGCTGCAGCTCCAGGTCTGCAGTGGGAATTTGGGAGATCCGCATTGTTGCCGTTTCCCAAAATGGCCACCCTACACCACCGTGCAAACCCCATTTACCTGGGCATTGCACAGAGGCAGAGGACTGATCCAGCGTCTGTGAATGTGTCAGATATAGTCAGCCTGGATGGAGCAGAAGAAATCCTAAAATCACTCAGACAAAGATAAATCTGTTTCTTAGGCCCTGCTTAGCCTATGAAAAGATGGGTTCTGTCCCTCACTGCCAGGGCTGGAGAGGTGTGGTCAGCTAGGTACATTTGATCATGTATATGGTTGGACTACACAAAACTGAAATCACTTTGCAGAACTAGTGTTCGCTGAAAATATTACGCTAACGCTATAGCAGCAGCCTCGCTGGGTGGACAATGTCAACCTGCCAAATATAAAAAATGAGGTTTTGTTAAGCTACTTGTTATTAGCTGCTCAAACCTTGACTGCAGCTGAATGACGAAACCCCAACATTCCCACGATGAACACATGGCTTAACCAAAATACAGGAGGTTCTTTCCTCAGAGAAGATGACAAGTCTAGGAATAATTGTTAAAATAAATACTTGAAAACTTGGCTCTCTTTCTTCACCTACACAAAAAGGAACAGTTAAATCCATAAGCCGAAGTTTCTGACTAACTTTTACAAAGTATTTCTCCTTTGAAACAGTTAAGCAGCATACTTTGATCTTTGTGTATGAAATACTACATCTTTCAGGGTAATCATAGTCAATGTCCAGTCCCGTTTTAAAGTATAATTTGTGGCTTTAATATTTACAAAGTTGTTTTTGAGGAAACACACAAAATATAATTCAGTCAGTATTGTTTATGTCTGGTTTGAAGTCACAGATGTTACAAATTGAAGTTAAGATATTCAAATTTTTCACATCTTTTGGGATTTTAAATTGTGCCTATGGGACAAAACGTCTTCTTTCACTGACTGATCTCCAGTTGACTTCAGGATGATTTGATTTCTACCTGACATTAGAAGACATAAATTGGCTAAAAGTAAATTCTGGATCATATTAAGGATTATTTTTCTTGCCAAGTAATATTATCCTATAAGTCTATATAGTATAAACCACCACAGTAAAGGAATAATTATAAATGAATTATTTCCATACAAAAAGAAACTAAGAAATACAGCACATAACTTCCTTATATCAGTGTAACACTACCGTTCCACATATACAGGGCTGTCTGAAAAGGCCTGGGATAAAGGCTAGTGTACACGGTGGGAGAGACTACTTGGAGAGTAGATTAATGGAAAATGAAGAGCATAGAGGATGTTCACTGACTCTAGCACAAATTACAGCAACAATTTAAACACAGATCAATACAAATAAAAGTTTATATTGACAGAAATCTTACTTAATATAACACATACCATTTTATATGTAGTAATAATAATAAAAAACAAAGAAAAAAGGATTGGCTCAATCCTGTAAACTCTTTAGTGGGAGTACCTACAACATTTTCACGTTTTCCTGTCTTATTTGTGATTGCTTTTAGAAAATTGGATAAACTGTATTACCTTCAGTTGCCTTAGGAATAACATCTCTACTATTTTGACAGTGTAAGTCATGCAATACTCCTTGTGCAAACAAGGAGGACTGGACAGGAAGATAGCAGTTTCTTTTTTTGGAATTACTTTACTGCATCGCCTCCAAAAGAAAACTGGTATGTGCTCCTTAGATGAGAAAATACGATATTCCTTCATGCACAAACCAGTATTTAATTTGTGATAGCATTCATCTGATCCAGTTTTTAAACAGAAATAAATGCAGAAGACACCATCTTCAGAACCCAGAAAGAAAAAAGGCTCGCGTGCCTTGAGAGCTATTGTTACCAGAGAATAAGTTTTCCCAAGAGGCACCAACAAAATTAAAAATAGGTGGCAAAGATAAAATGAAGCAAATGCTTATAAAAAAGGAACATCCACTATCTCTGTTCCTTTCCAACAGACAACCCCATCTGGAATTTATTTTTAGGATGCTCATTCCTTCTCACAGATTCAATGCTACCCATTTCACACCATTTAACTATTGAAAGCTCTTGAAATTCCGGACTAGAGAAGCCAGAGCCCAGTGTATTTCACAGTGATGTAGCTAATGTGTCAGACTTGTAAAATAGCTCTTAGTGGTAGACCTCCATTTAGAGAAAGACGGAAACTAGCTTTAAATACTTAAGGCTTTAATATCTAGTCCATTACGCTGCAGCAAGGTCTTGTAAAGAGTCAATTATGGGATACTTCTGATTTGATCCACATGCAAGGGAAATCCGCTTCTTTGCCTTTAAACCTCTGTAGTAAGTGTCCTGTTTAAATAATTAGTGACACTTTTTCTTTGATCAAATTGATTCACATTGTTATTCTTTTATGTTAATTTAAAACTTAATCCATGTAAAATCCAAGACAGATCTTAATCCATCATTCAGAGACCTTTTACAAAAAGGCACTATCATGAGATTGTCCAGAAAACACGACAGGTTAAAGACAGTAGTGAACCAATGTGAAGGAAAATGCTATTTTTTTGGCCTTCTGAAAACCTGTGAATCACCAACCAAGTTAATACTAGTAGCATTGGTAAGTGGTGCGACAATTTGGAAATAGCTGTAAGTGGAGACACAAAGCTAGCAGCTACTCTAGCACAAAACCTATTCTCCAGCATATGTAATGATGAAGCCAAAATCTGAGCGTTTCCTGCCATTAAAAATGTGTTAATAATGGAAAATATTTTAAAATAAACTGCAGCTACTTTTACTTATATTCTTGCTTTCTATTCAAAGCTTAGTTGTCCAGGTTACAGGGAAGTTACCAGCAACAAAGTTGGAAGGGTTTTCAGGCCAGACAGAGCTAGTTAAGGTGCTCGGCCAGCAGAGCAGCAGTAGAAGAAAAAATACTCTCAATATTTATCATTTTATGTCCATGCCATTGCCTTTCGTAAGATATTTCTAAAAATCTATGAATGAGAGGCTGGTAATAAAGTTACCTGTATAAGCGCATAAATATTTAAGTTTTGTCCAAGCCCATAAATTCAACAGCCCATGCCAACTCTTCACTTGCTGTACACATTCAAATAATTTGAATTAGTATCTCTACAGTGACGTAAAAATTAGTTACAGTCTTAACTGAACATGAACTGATAATTTCTGGACAGGAGAGTTACATTTTACCATAACATTTCAGATGCTTGTATATTTTCTACTAATAATTAAAAAGTTATGCTTCTAGAGAGCAGCACTGTCATTTAATGACAAATGAGGCACAGGAACGACTTTGTTAAAATACTGCTGTATGTTTCTTCAAAAGGCTTGATGGAGGAGTACTTAAACCCTACAAGTGTTTTTCTAAAATATTACTGCAATACTGCAAAAGAAATAATAACAGATAATATTTCACAATAATAATAAAAAACACCTTAAGGAAAACAAGATTACCATTTTGTTTAACTGCATGACAAAATCCTTGAGCAAAATTGTTTTATAAAATGACTAACAGAATGTAATTGCTGTAAAATTTCCATGTGAGCACGAACAGCTAGGTCTTGAGGACCTCTGCTGTTCAGGCGGTGCACTGTACAACTGCATGTTCGGAATGTTATCTCCGCTCAACAGCGAAGGTGAACAATTTTGCCTTACCTTTAGAAATTACTCTGGGTGTATAGTCACACTGAAATTTGAAAATTTATTTCGTTTAGTATAACAACCTCAGTACTTTTGCTCTCTATCATTTATAGACTGCCATGAAAATTTAAATAGCCAGTATTTCAATTCACCTCCTTAAACTTGTATAGTGACAAAACTGGGAGATTTGCGTACATTTTCCTTTCACAATTTCAAATAGAGTGGAGTAAAAAGGAACTCGGAGGTAACATTGGAGACACCAAAGCACCAAAGATATGGCAGACACAGTCTGGTGAGCTGTACACTGATAAATCAAGCCAAAGATAAGATCTCCACAGAGTTCCCTCTGTATAGGAATAGTCCCCGTCTTCTCGGACAATGGCAAATCCAAACACGTAACACCCAAAAGCTGGAGACAATGGCAACAGCCCAGAGAGGCTGACCTCCAAAACCACAGGGCAACTCGAACGGCACAAGAATGCCACCTGCGAACCAGCCACATCGATCCACTACCGATTGAATGTCACTGGCTACAAACATCAGTCCCTCTTACGTACAAAGGAGAAACACCTAAGTTAGGGCTAAAAATGCCAATAGGAAAAAGAATGTCTTGTTATTAAAATAAGGAGGCACTTTCAGGGACCATGAGAAAGGTAAGCATTTTATTCTGCTCTTTAGGCTTTGGGAAAACCACCCTCTCTGTAACATCTGAGCATTGTGCATACAGAGTTCAGACACAATCTACGGACTTGCATGTGCTACATACCTATAAAAGCTGCTGGGGTGTATTCTAATCTTGTTTAAGCTACTAATTGTCCTTTATTAAGAAACAGCTTTTATTTTTCAGGAAAAGTTGGACAGTAAAATTTTGCCCCAGAACCTGCTATTTGGCTTTCAAATACCATTTGAAGAAAGACTGCACAAACAGAGAATGCAGGCAGTGTTCTAACTCCACCCTCGGTGTCCTGCCCTTGACAAGTATTCTCCTTTTAGAGGTATTAAATCTTGGCAACATCCATTGCAGTTCCCACTTAAGCTGAAGTAAGTACATGTACAGAAGGGCTCTGTCAACATATCTGAGTGGAAAGATGTTTGGATTAACTAAGAAAACCTATTTCAAATCTCAGATAATAAAATGTCCTCCTAAATCCTAATTGCAACTTTCATCTTGTGTCTTAGGCCTTGCCACCAGCTGATGTGCCGATACAGATCAAGTGTTTAGTTTGATAAATGCGGCTTACTAGGGTCTCGGTATTGCTGACTGACAGAGTAGCTGAATAGGATCCAGGCTTCTAAAGGTGATTATCTGCCTAAAGAAGGAAGAAGATGAGCACAGGACAACCTTGTTTGTCATTTTGCGCACTTAATCAGACAAAGCTCATAATACTAAGAGCTTCTCTATACTATCAAAAATAAAACAAAAGCAGCTTTCAAATAAATTACACTACCATTTTACAGAGGGGGAATCCATAATCATGCATTGGAGAATTATCTTTTAGTTGCTATTTTCCAGCAAAAGAACTTATAACTGGAACACTAAAGCATATTCCCAGAGTCTTTTCCTTAGAGTGTTGAGTTTGGAGTTTATTGCAGCCAGATCTCACCATACGGCACACATAAAGAAGCATTCTTGTTTTAAACAATATATCCAAGTAGAAAGTCACTAGATAAGAAGATCTGCCCTTTTAGTTTGAATTGTTATTTAAAAAATAGAAATATAATGTTTTTTCAAGAAAGATATCAGACTGACAAGGCTATCTCACTAATACCCCTTTTCTGTGTTGAGCTAACACCAGCGGTATGGGTATGTGTTCATTCCTTTATCTTCGTGTCTGTACAAAAAAAAGCATAAAGGAATTCTAATGTAATATGACAGAGTGGTATATTTCTCACTTATGGATTTAACTTACAAAGCATTATGTTTAAAGAAGGTCAGTGAGCGGTGTCCCATTACACCTTACTTTGAGCTTTGTTTTATACGAAAAGAAAAGAACAATTAATTTTCATTAAGTTCTCTTTACTTTCAAACGGGAAAATCTGAGAAGGGGAAAAAAGGGGAAGAAAGAGGAAGGTTTACTCTTGGTTCTGCTTTAGGGTTAATATAACATCTACAGCTGTATTACAAACGTCTTTCTATTTTGTAAAAAAATCTGTGATATTTACTTTGCATTTCTTTAACCAAGAACTTGCATTAAATCAGTTTAATAATACTATAAATACAAATGGTGTATCAAAAGCAGATATATGCAAAATACTTACAAACAAACAGCATTTGCAGTGGGGAGTACACCACCATTTAAATGACAAATGAAACAAAAACCCCAAACCTGAAGAAGCAATAAAGATGCCTAATTAATATCACTTTAATACTAGTATTTCAAAAAGAATGAAAGGAGTCAAAATCTCAACTGAAATGCATTCAGAATTGCCAATAACTTGTTATTCGCACTATCATCACAGTTTAACAGCAACTGGATTCCTATTTCATATTGAAAGGTCCTAGTCCTCACTTGTAGATCACATACAGCAAATATTTAAGCAGCCAATTGTCATAAAACAAATTCTAAAGTAAAGACCATTTTCTCTAAACCCTTAGTATGTGAGTAGGCTTATTGACATCTACAGGACTATTCACATGAGTGCAGTCTTGCAAGGTCCGGCGTTGACACTAAGAACTGCACTTTTTGGTTGTTGACTGGTATCAGAATAAAAGTACTTCAGTTCACAATTTCAGAATTTTACAACTGATTATTGGCAGTATCATTTATTACGATTAATTTCATAGCTGAAAGGTTTTGATTATCAACTCTGTCAATCCAAGCAATTTCCAAGTGTCTTGTAATCACACCTAATTCTACATCTAAATCATTAGAAGGATAAAGTCGTTATACTTGTAATGGTATTTGTCCTACTTTGAACATTACCAAACTGTTTTATCTAATCCTTTAGGAAACACCATAATGAGGCTCATCTAATGGCTTCTACTAGTTACGAAGGCAAACTAAAAGATTTAGCTCCTCAGTCTGTCTCTAAATCTTCTAAGTGAAAGATGATTTACAGTTAAGCTATGAAAAATGTGACCACTCTCAAGTCTGGAAAGTCTCAATCTGATTTCAGCAAACTTAAATAATGAGAAAAGATTGTGTCTCACTAACTATAGATTTGCCTACCTAGGGAATCAGCATCTGGTGTGAAACATTCATTAAGTTATAAAAGGTTTATAGACTTGTCTGAGCTTCTATTAGGAAAAATTGTTAGATTTTTCACTGAAAACACTGATCTGAAAGGTTAAGTTTACAGCTTCTGTGTTTGATATCTAAAATAATGGTTTTCTGTCCCACTTCCAAAAGTGTTATAAAATCAAATAAAATATAAATAATTATTGTGAGAAAAAACAGAGTAATCTCAATACATTAAGACAAATATTTACAGAAATTAAAAGAGAAAGTGGGGTGGTTCTTGTTAGGATGAAGCTAAATACCCATTCCTTTGGAATTAATTGATCTCCAAAGTGTCTGGAGAACAAAAGAGGAGGGTACTGACATTACAGAAGCCATAAAACATTTATAAAGACAAGACTACATTTTCTTCAGAACTTAAAGCAAAGATTTAACAATAGTTTCAGGGCAAGCAAATCTGGAGGTGAGAAGGGGAATGGAAGCTATGTAATTCAATTAAAATATAAATGTATTTGTACCAAGCTTTTGAAGGTTGATGCTTGCCTTTCACCTTGTCAGAGACCCCTGCTCCATCACAGCCTCGTACAAGCTCCATTCCCCTATTACTTTGTATGAGTCTCTACTCAGCACTCACAAATAGGTTGGAATTTGCAATACAGCTCTGCACCCAGCACTACCCAGTTAAAACACCAACAGCTGCTCGGTATTAATAAAACTCAAGTCTCCAATAAACCAGTGGAAGCTGTTTTGTTGAAATGAACTGAAATTTTCATTTCATAATTAAACCCTGTGCAGTACAAAAGACAAAACTGAACCTGCAGCCAAGTCAAACGATAAGTCATGACTGGGACCGAGAAGCTGAATTTAACAGAAAGTTACTATCTGGGAAAAAGAAAAAAAACCAACCCCAAACCAAAAGAAAACAAAAGAGGGAGACATCAAGGCCAATATTGACCTAAATATGTATTTAAAGAAATGGATTTCAAATGTCTGTGCCAAAATTCACTTCCTGAGTCTTCACCGGTACAAGAAGCACTAACGTCTGTAGTTTCCAGATTGTCCCTCACCCTCTGGGAACACTGCAATTACAGCACATACTCGCTTCTGCAAGTATATGTTTGTCGTGTGTCCTCCAAGTCCCCTAAACCAAAAGTCCACATCACGGACTGTGGAGGGAGTAAGGCTGAAGTAAGCACTGGAGCTGGACTGTGAAGAAGAGAGGGGGAGGAAGCTGGGACAAACAGCCAGCGACAGAGAAGCCCTTGTTATTACACGATGTTCTGCTGGAATAAGAAAGTAACAGGCTCATGTAGATAAATTCAGTTTTGCTGGTGGCAAAAGCTCCTGCTGATTCAATGACAGCAGGAGCAAAACACATGGTTTCCTACACAGAGGTCCGGAAAAAATGAGAGAAAGCAACCGCACAGAGATAGCCTCACTAGATATCCTCACTGTTGGTGCTGCCCTGCAAACCGGGGAGAACATCCTTTCTTGTCAAATTTTAAATATTTGTGATAGTTGTTATTATCCTACTTAATTCCTTAAGAATTCACTGTTCTTCCTAAACAGCAAGAAAACATTCTTTATTCTTTTCTTTCTTAGGTCTCGGGCTTCCTCCATGTCAGAAGATCTCACAGTTGATTTTCATTCCCTATTAAAAGAGCATCCTCACTGTCTGCAGAAAGGCAGGGATACAGGTGTCTCTGTACTTGCCACCAGTATTTTTCACTTAACCAGAGAAGTCCTGCTAAATTACATGTGGGAACCTTGCACTCTAAAGCCAGAAGAGTTGGCTTTAGATATAAGCTTTTAAGTAAAACAGCCTAGGGAATATGCAAACTACATCTCTGAAAGTAAATTTGGTTTTGATCCTAAGAACCGCTCCTAATTAGAGTCAAAGAGAACTATTTCCTTGCAAAAATATTCTTCTGTCTTAAAAATAAAGTTTTGTACATTAAACAGGAATTTTATTACTAGTTTGATGGCCAGACAATAATCACCTAGGTATATAAGCAAGTCTGCCACAGCTGACACCACCATGCAAAAGTTAAACCCCTGGCTCCCCAATCCCACGCACAAAAAAAAAAAAAAAATTAAAGAAAAAAGAAATGGCTAGAAAGGAAAGCAGAATCTCAGAAAGGTAACTTTAAAAGGTTTTAGAATAGAGATGAATGCATATCCAATATGTTTATTTGTAAAACCAGTAAAAGTATTTGGAATAGCCACAAGTTCATCATACTTACATGAAAATTAAAGAAGATTAAAGCATACAAGTTTAGCACCATGGGTTAACGTGCCCATTTTACCTCCCTCCCAAGCACATATTCCAACAGAAATCTGGGAAAGAAACTGTTTTCACGGCGTGTTCAAAGGGCTACGCATTGTGCAGCGTTGAGTGGTTTTCAGTTTGAATAGCAATATAAGCACACCTGCTGAAACATTATTCTTCAGTTAATGTTTACTTGGGGAATAAGAGTTTGGGTTTTGGAGTTTCTTGCTATGACACCATTGAAAACGTAATCTGAAAAGGTTATTTCAGTAGTACGTTTTCAATGATCTGCATTTGACTTTTGATCTGCTCTGTGCTTTTGTCTGTTGTTCTGGTGTGCTTACCCAAAGTCTTTGTTATTAGCAACTTGTTACTCATAAAACCTGTGAAAAGTTTAGTACAACTAGTGATCAAATGAAAGCATCTTCAAAAACACAGTAACTTTTGTGGCACTGGGTGTAACCTAAAATTGGAAGCTCTTCAATATTATGTATCACTACTTCAGCACATTGATATAACTAAATTCTATATGAAACCTTTATCATAGGCAAAAAAGCCCATCCAATGCTCAAGGTATTATAAAGCCAAGTTATTATTTCTGTTCAATGCAGTGCTGACAATAACAGAACAGTATGATGTATGACTAAGGCAGATGAAAATGAACATCTGAAACAGTCCATGCAAGCTGTGAATTGCTTCTTGTTCTAAAGAATATATTCAAAGTTTCCTTTGAACTTTGCCCTGCTGTGAATGATGACTGTGAAGAATATGAAAAAGTGGAGAGAGAGCAAACACAAAACATTTTCTGACTTACAGCTCCATTGTCCTCAACTGCACTTTTTTCCCCACCTTTGCATTAGGAAGAACTACAGTATTAAGGAAAAGTTCCTTTATAGATAGCCGTGAAAAGGTTTGATTCATGGTCACATTCATATCACAACATTGTCAGTCTATCCACAATGCACGTCAACAAGTAACCCAATAGATATAGATATTTACTAGACTGGCGGAAGTAGTTACCATTTTGATAGGTTTGGTGGAATTGTACCGAGCTACCAAAGGACATTCTCCAGGTGCCAGCTCTTCACCGTGCCCCAGAGGTACCCATCACACCAACCACAGCTTGTCTTTATGAAAGCTGAAGTTGCACGGCTTTCATAAATTAACAAGCTGCATGAAAAAGGGAAAGAACTCTTATCACAGAAAGCCTACAGAGAGATGTCTGCCTAATAGCAGTCCAACAGCACAGCAGCTTCCTCATCTATACAGGAGTTGCAGATGTTAGTACCAGCCTTTAGCTTTCTCAGGACCTTGCTAGATCAAACAGCCTTCAATCCTTCTGAAATTTAATTTTGGGATCCTCCTGGTTCCTTGTCCCCAAAGAGTGGCCTGTTCTCCATGCCTGGGAGGTTTTTCCTTCTTTACAATAATTCATGTGCCCGGGTCACGCAATGTTGATTTTAAGACACTGAAATGCAAATCTACTCATCAAAGAACATAAGGTAAAAAGCACTAGACAGCACAAGCATTCCAGTATGTCTGATCCTTAATCTTGTTATGAGGAATAGGCACACACAGCTAGAAAATAAGCCAGTAGTAACACTTCTCTGTTAGGACAAGTCATTTTGTGAACAATTTAACTAGACAATGTGCTCTGCAAATAGCCTCTATTTGTATTTCCGAGAGGAAAATTCACATACACCTCCTATACTTTCTAACCACATCTTTTTACAGTTTGTCCCTATTTCACTTTCATAACGCAAAACCTAGTGGATAACTTCAAATATTCACTTACAACCAGGTTGTATTTTGTCTTTTGGTGCCACTTACAAATATATTGTCCATTGTACAAAGTTTTACAGGATTCTGCACGAATATATCAGGCAAATTACCTGCTTATATTTGAAGTTACAGCGCTAATCTCGCTGATGCTTAACATTCCCTGTTCCGGCTTTATACACAGCATATCAGTTTGACTTACAATTCAGCTAGTAAATGTGTATCTGCAGGCAGCAGGATAAAAATCTTAGAACTTTGTCAGACCAGAATGCTCTGTAATACTGAAAAGAAAAATGAGTCCTATTTGCAAAAAATAATTCAAGCTGCATATAAAAAAAAAAAATCTTTCAACAGCATTATCAACTTTTGTATTAATATCCTCTAGCAGTCCATTCAGATATTAGGGATGGGTAAAAATAACACTAGTGTTCTGCTGCCACCTGCAGCTGAACGAAGAGTGCTTGTTTCTTCAACAATAACCCAAGGCCAGTGCTTATGTCTGAAGTTATATACTATTTTCAGCAGTTAAAATGATCTCTCCCGGGTTATAATCCACAAATCCATAGGAGTTTTATTGTCTTGCATTACTGAAGAGAAAACTGGTGAGAAATTCGAAAGGCTGATCCACCTACTTGAACAATTCATAATAGACTAGGAGGAGAATAAATGTTTGAAAGCTTTGAAGAGTATGAAATACATGTCAATTAAGCATGCAACATTCAATACTTGCAGAAAGAATATTTTAAACTGTCTTTATTTAACATTTTAAAAGCAGTATTAATAACTGTGGGTATTTTAAAATTTCCAATGTCCTTAGCTGTACATACCATTACAAGCACTTTGACTCATTCAGAAGCTTTATTATCACTTTGCTAAGGGAACTGTGCAGTATGAATAAACGTTCACTTTTATGCTGAACAAAACTGATTCATGTTCTGGTGAACAGACAGCAGACTCCAAGCACCTGAGATACAAACTTGTCTTTGCAGCTGGACTGCTGTGTGCCAACAGGAGAGGAATCGCATCCATCCATCATTAGTCTCAATTTATTATCTGTATAGAGGGTGTTAATAATGCCTTAGGAATCTCAGAGAGGCTGCAAAACTTAAATGTTCCAAGATCCCAAAGACAAAAACTATTATTGATACACATCCTGCTGTACTGAAGTTAACTATCGCTGAAAACCATTGAAAGTTTTCATGAAGGACTCTAGTGGATATTGGCTGCTATAACAGCTAATCTCACTCTACCCTTCCATTTAAAAAAAAAATTGTGAATATTCATATCAGCATAAACCAGAATATTAAATGCATATTAAAATCCATTTTATTAAAATGCACTAACACTAGGCATAAATCTTCTGTATCAGCTGTGTTAACTCATTAAGTACTACCTCTCACTTCATTTGTACAGCTGCTTACAAGGGAGGCATTAATAGAGGATGCCGTAATATTCTATGCTTCCTTTTGGTCTTCCCAAACAGAAACCAAGGAGTAAATAAAAGAAAATATAAGAATTTATTGCTGTTCTGTATGTGCAATGAAAAACAAGGTAATACAAAAACAGAATTCTGTTCCTTCAGAGCAAGCTATTAACAAAAAAATGGTAAAGAAATAAATCCCAAGTAAACATACTGTGTTTAAAACCTGTAAATGTTCAAAAAGAAATCTCTTAGCTACTTGTTATTCTTATCATTTGCACAACTTTTTAATCTACCTTTTCATTAATAAAACACTCAAAGTATTTCTAGAGCCATCACAAACATACTTGTCACAACTTCTTATGCTTTACTTGTCACCATAAGCTATATAAATAGTTTATTGAGATTATAGGTCATTCTTCCTGGAACGAGGCAGTAGTAGTCCTTGTAAAGATCTATTACAGCCTCCTACCACATCCTGATACTTTTCTCTGGGCGTGTTATTTCTAAGCATCTATTAACATCCAGAAGTCAACCCAGCCGTATATCTGAAATGACATATAAGACTTAAGACACATAGTCATCAAAATTAAATGAACCACTTCTCACTCATCTTTCAGCATTGTGTAAAATGTTCCTAATTTATCTATAAACTTTAAAATAAACAAAGTGATTGCCAAGAAAGGCTCTGAAAGCTGCAGATTAAACTAGAAACTTTCTGTAACAGACCTACAGCTTTGAATGGTCAGT
Organism: Haliaeetus leucocephalus; assembly: GCF_000737465.1. Lineage (NCBI taxonomy): Eukaryota > Metazoa > Chordata > Aves > Accipitriformes > Accipitridae > Haliaeetus > Haliaeetus leucocephalus. The sequence goes on along the minus strand of NW_010972831.1, from coordinate 6,399,480 downwards.
TCTGAATGGCCTAAATTCTTATATAATGGAAGTCAGATATATATACATACACACACCCTTATCCGTATGCATGTATGTGTTTGTGAACACACACACATACATCTATTTAAAAAAAAAAAACAACAAACCAAAGATATGCCCTAAAACAATGCAGATCTAAGGTATGAACAGCCAAAAAATTAAACAGGTCATATCTTGCATGACTTATCACATATTGCTTCAAGAAGATATAAAAGCCAAAGAAGAAAAACAGATATCAATATTAAATCAGAGAAGGAGGTAAGAAACTGGAAATAAAGCATATACTCTTTTGAAAAAGTATTTTGTAACAGTAGCATGTGTCTGAAAATTAGCATAGAAAATGGACCCAGACATCAAATAATGTGACAGGTGGTATTAGCGCATGAAAGATAAGCATCCCGTGGAGGCCCCAGAAAATGAGTAGGGACTGCTTAATATTTACTAGTCTGGGCATCCCGTCTGGCAGGCTGGAATAGTGACTCTACCAGTCACCAGTGCTGTCTGCCTCCTTTCCTTCCAGTGTCAGAGCTATGAGCTCCACTGCAGCTTCTCAGCTCTCTTGTCAATGTTACTCTCTTACAAGACGTAGTGAACCCCTGATGGCTTTACAATTTAATCATACCAAAAAGAAGAGTGACTATCATGCTGACAGCCAGTGATTGACATGGCCTGGATTTCTGCTGTCAAAGATTCGCATGTCAATCAATAAGAACCAATATGGCATGTGTTTACAATGATCAGAAGTAATTTGATATCAGTATCTTAGCAAAGCTTTGACAGAAATGAAATGAGATCCATGTTCTATATTCCCAAACATATGAACTACAATAGATGCACGCAGAGTTCTCGGTAGCTGAGTTAATGCACATTAATGCTGAGATGGGTTTGAGAACACAATGCTCTAACAACAAAACCATCAGGCAACGTTCGCTTATTAAATTCAATGAGGATGCCATGTCTACTGCCGGCACTCTGTCCCATAGCTGTTCCTATTGATTTTGCAGCTTTCCATTTTATGAAATAATACATCTCCTCTAAATGTGTATGTGTGTGAAACTCATCACCTCTGGTAATGTCATCAACCATGAATTATTACTGAGCTACATCTAGACTTCTTTCATAGTTTCTTTTGGCACTTCATGTGTTCACTTCCACTTTCTGTCTAAAGTATTGCAAGATCATTAGCTAAATTTGGAATGCAACTGGAGAACACTCAGGCTGACAGAAGGATCTGAACATTAGATTCCAGAGAGAAAAATAACTTATCAGGCAGATATCCTTATTGCTTTAAATATCTGGCATGGTGCTCACTGGGAAACCATTCTGGAGGAATGCCACAAAAACTCACATGAACTCATGCTGTTTTTATTGCAAATTCTTGATAGCAAAAAAATGCATGTCTGGTAGTAATCATAGCTGGGCATAATACCATCCTGTAAGGCAATTCTGCACACCCAAAGAGTGATAAAAAGTGTCTTGACCCTTCTTATTTCATGACTGAGGCAGCCACAAATTCACCCAAGTGTACTGCAAGAGCAATAAAGCTTTTCTCTCCATAAGTGAGTTTCATGTTCTTAATCCTGCCCGCACGCTGACAGATCGTATCCGAGCATTCTTTCGCACGGATATTCTGACATAAAAAAAAAAAAAAAAAAAAAAAAAAACCCCAAGGCTGCTGGATGACCGTACAACTCCTTCTGTTTTTTTGGTAATTTCTTCCTATTTCTTCACATGAAAGCTCTTCTAATGAGTGACCTGCTACAGCTGCTAATGCCAGTTTTTCCAGATAAGCTGAGTATTAGCTGTATGTGACATTCAGTTGCAGTCAAAAAGTGTAAAGTACACTCACATTATATGTAGCACTACCTGGACCATCCATTAGAAGATGGATAGCTGTCAGATTTCCCATGTCTCTCTGGGGACGTAACTAAACATATGAACAAATGAGTTATCCAGCAGAACAATAACAATCTGAACATTTTTTGATGGAAAAACATGGAAAAAAAGTTAGAACTGGGGGAAAATAAAATAAATAAGAAAAAAAAAGAACTACAAAAAAAGCCCAAGTTCTCTCTGCTCTAACTGCCAAATCCACGTTGTCTTGCTTGTATCAGCTACTTGCATTTCCTGGATGGTCACTTAATGAAGTAATTGGTTCATCATTTTTAAGTCTAAATGCTATGTGCCTAGACAAGTTTTGCCTTTGTGTATATATATATATAATTCATTCATCCTTTTACTGGCTTTATTACAATTCAGTGGTGACTCAGTTTGTGAAGAAGACATGCACAGTTTTAGTTTGGATAAGAATTAACTGGCTATCCAGTAGCAGCAAGTTTTTCCTTCCTGCATAAAATACTTTTTCACTTTAGCACACCATTATTCCATTGTGACCCTAATCAAATAAACTGATGAAAGTAAACATCTGTAATTCAGGAGGCATTTGATCACTGCATTTCCTCTGTATTTGAACCCAGGGGTTCTTTTACAAGATAACTGCCCTCTCCCAGCGTGGTATACATGATTACCCAATTCCTGTTGTTACAACAGACGTGCTTAAACCACCTATTGTGTGTACTATCCATAATTATATTTGTGGTTTTGTCCCATACTATCTCCTGGTCTGTGAGCTCATGCCTCTCCTAATCCTCTTTAAATGAATGACACACAGTTCTAAGGCCCAGAGATCTTGTTACCAACAATTACCAATTTCTGCCTTTTTACAACACTTAAGGAATCAAACATACAAAGAGGATATTAAAGATCTTTCAAATACATGAATCAATAAGTCACATTGGATTAAAAGAATTTATCAGCAACCCTTTAATAAATCTGGAAGCATTAAAACTAAGAAATATTACAGTGACCCCAGGTTAAGTACAATAAGGGAATATAGATGATGAAATATGTTTAACGATTGTATTGAAATATGTGTGCAGAAGACACACGGGAGGCTGGAAATGCAGTGCTAGATTGCCCCCCTCCCCCTTAATCTTGTACCACACTATTATTATTTTTATTGTGTTGGTACACCATGAATGTTCACAGTCCATGGAACTAATTAAAGCAAAAAGCCTACTCTTCGTAACAGAAAGACTCTTAAGAAATTTGAGGTACTTGCATCCCTGCAAGGTCTGGTTCTAAAGCATTTTGGCCACTTTAAAAAAAAAAAGTATTCCCCTGCTACCAGCCCAAAACAGCTTTATTTCTGTTATTTATGAGTTTAAAATGTGCTATATGAGAGAATCCCACATTTTCAAACATTGCTTGCTTAGACAAATACGCGGCAACTATAAAGGAAAAGAAAAGCCCCTTCCCACCATGGTTATACCTGCAGGGATAAGGAGGAAAGTAACTTTATTAATACTAAAGTAACCCTGTGCCACTTTTCTCCTTTATCATTTTGATAACCCAGTAAGTCTTCTCTTGGTATATTCTGTGTGATTTCACCTGGCAAACAGACCCTATACTTGTTCCTCAAGTATCAGCACGTGACAAGTCCCTTGAATTATTACTGCAACATATTACGCCCTTTTTTTAAAAAGTGGTTTCACTAAACTCTTCCTAGTAAATTTTTTCAATATGCTGCACCCAAAAGCTGAGTGGCATCTGAGAGGAAAGTATTTAAAAGAGAACAACTGTACGTGAGAATTAACTCTGACACTAGATAATTAAATACCGTACGCCTGCAGAAAAAAAAGCTCACCAACCCTGCAAAATACTATAAAATGAGACAAATATTTTCCTGATTGTTCCTGTTGCATCCATTTTATGATAAAGTACAAATTAAGATCTGCATATATTTCACAAATACAATTGAAAATACATTTTATTGATAACTATCAATTTTATTCTCTGCATTTTGCAGTACAATTTACAGGAATCAATCTAAAGTAGCAATCCCAAACTATTGGGACTTCTTCATCCAGTTGTAAAATACAGATTCAATAACAGAAATGTTTTATAATGCACACACGACTAAAAATCAAAGTTGGGGAAAACCCCCTCTCTTTAAAGGTCAGATGTATTAAATGTTTGACTGAAATTTCAAAAATATCAGACTAATAAAAATTACATGGAATTCCAGATACAGCAAAAAAAAAAAAAGTATAAAAAAACAACTTCCATAATAAAGCCAGTTTTGGTTTTGCGTCACTTTATGTATAGAAAATCTTACACATTACTAAAGCTATCAACTAAGCTTCTATTGGGTTTACTTATTTAAACAATCAACTGCAGGATTACTGAATATATATTTGTTACATTTCAATGAATGTCTAAGCACTGTGTCCCTACAATAATAATATTCATACCAGAGATTAATATTTTATAGAGAGACCTTACTATAAAGTTAGTATATTAACTACATTCTTTTCTCAAACACAAGAGACAAATTAATATCTACTCTATGCTGACTACCACACATAAAAGGTAGTTAATTTAATTGGAATATCTGGTAAAGTAAAAAAAAAAAAAAAGTTTACAGACTGCATTGCAATACTAACAACATTTTACAGTCCATAGTATATTTATTTCTTTATTGCCCAACTCTGATGGTTTTATTTTCTTCCCTCTATATAGAACCTTTACATCTAAGTTGGATTTGAGAGATTAGAAACTGGCTGGAAAGTTTTCATTGAAAGTGGCCAAATTCTGAAAGCCCTTATAACTGAATACATTTTAGAAAGTGTGGGCAGATCTCTGTGAGCATATACATGCATGTCAGCCTATGTAAAGTCCTTTAAGATGAAAAGAATATGAAGATTCAGGTATACACAAAATCCCGTATGGGTAAATCTAATCAGCAGTTTAATCCCATGCCCCATCTCCGACAGTGTCCAAAACGACTTGATTCAGACTCTGTCAGAATTGAGGTAACAGGCAACCACAAAATCAAGGTGTACAGTTCTGGACCCCCAGTCTAAGACTCTGGTAAACTGGAGCAAGTTCAGCAGAGGGCCACCAAGAAGGTCAGGCTGCTGGAGTAGGCAGTCTAAGAGGAGGAGACGAGAACTGACTCGTTTAGCCTGGAGAGGAGAAAGCTTAAAGGGGGAGCAAAACAGCAGCTTGCCAGTACCTACAAGAAGGTTACCAAGAAGACGGAACCAAGCTCCTTACTGACGTGTAGCGTGGGACAAGAGACTGTGGTCATAAATTAAAAGAGGGGAAGTTCTGACTGGGTATAAGGAAACAAAACAAACAAAAAAAATCGCTGAGAGGATAATCGAGCAGTGCAACAGGGGCCAAGAGAGGTAGGGAAATCTCCACCCTTCCTTGAAAGTTTTTGAGATTGGACAAACTCCTAAGCAACCTGGTCTGAATTAAATACTGCTTTGAGCAGGAGGCTGGACTACTGATCTCCCAAGGTCTCTGTCAACCTGAATAAAGCTGTTCTGGGCCAGGCTAAACATCCATCTGAATCCACAAGACCATTCTTCTGAGAGTGGCCAGATGTGACAAGGAAAAGAAAAAATCAGGAGAATGATAATGACCCATAGCCCAGGTTCCAGTTTATGGATTTCCAGAGCTGGTAGAGTTTTTTCTTTACTAACATCTTGTTTTCAATTCTTGAAATAATTCAATCAATTCTTGTTGCACAGCTTTCTTTCATGAGTATTTCTAATTGCTTTTGGAATCCATTTACCCACAAGGCACATGTTATAACCCGTTTCAAGGAGTCTCATAATTTAATTCAACAATGCATGAAAAGTATCACAGTCTTTCATATACATCAAACACTTCTCATTCATTGTTGAGCTCATCTTTTTTTCTCATTAGAAATCTTTTTTTTGCTTATTATTTACAAACAAAGTAATCAAAATGTAATCAAGTTTGCCATGATCACTTTGGAAGAAAGGCAGCAGTGATAAAATCACTTTTGGATCCATAGTCGATCATTTTTATTGGTTCTCTTCAAAGTTCAAATACTAAGATTAGATACAACTAGACACATAACACTGAGTCACTATTGCAAAATGCAGTATTGGCCCAAGAAATTATTAAGACCATTCATAACAAATATGTTCCTTCATAGAGAGACAAGTTCCCTTTCGATTTGCTTAAGGGCCCCATCTAAAACCCTTTTACATCAGTCTTTCAATGGATTCCAACAGGACCTGCATCAGATTTTTTACCGAACAATAATTACAGGCAAAAACATCCTTTTCAGGTTTGGCTTCTTCCCTCTCACAAGCCTACATATAGGTCTTATGCTTGCTGTAACCAGAATGCACCTCCAGCCAGCTAAGGCGTTCCATTGCTGTTTGACTCACCCAGGCTACAGTCAGCCACACACATGGGCAGGACCTGGGCACAGAAGCTCATGCAGGAGGGCACAGTTGTTTAGGATTTAGTATTGTATGCAATTTCTTATTTTGAATATATTATTCCTCATTATGACAGCTCCAGAGAAGAGAGTTAATAACAATAAAGGGCTGCCCTCGCTTGTCTTTCAACAGCTATTAGATACTGTTCTTCTGAACTTTTGTACTCAATTTAACTTCACATTGTTACAAAAGTTGACTCCTCCCAAATCTTTCAACATGCATTTGAATCCCTCTCATTGAAAAACTGTTCTTTTCCTCTGCTGCCGGATACACAAGAAGAAACGAGCTTAATTTGTAGCAAAGATTAAGGTTGCATATAGGAAACCTTTCTAGCTCTAAAGGTAGTGCAACACTTGAGCAGGCTACCCAAGAAGCCTATGGAATCTCTTTCAGTGAAGATTTTTAAGATGACAAACATTTGACAAAGATGGTCTAATTATATTTGATCTTGTCTCTGTATAATGGGCCAGACTAGAATGTCCGTCTAGTCACATCCTTCAATGAGTTCTATGACTGATGGATTCTTTTTCAAATTTTAGCTTCTGTGCATTGTGCAAATAATACTTTTATTTCAAACCACTCCAATCACTCACTCATTCATCAGACTATAAAGTTTGTAAACATGGTAATACCTAAGCAAGAGACAGTGCATGCCATGCAAATTCTAAACATGTCTAAAGAAGTTTTATGCAATTCTAGTAAATCACAGGGTTTATTTCTTTTTAAAGATAAGTATACCACTAGAATTTAGTCTCACTCTCCTTTTAAAAGTGTCTAAATATGCTCCTCAGAGACTTACCACTCATGCAAAGACCAATACAGTCCAGGAAACTAGAAAGACATGGTTTTAAAATCTAGTTACAGAAACAATGGAATTTACTGGGCTCCCTTATTGTACTAGCTGAAGTTTGTTTTAAATGACTATGGCCTATAACTTGGCATAAACTATTCCAATACAACTAATTTTCAAAAGTTTTACTCAAACTAGATAATTTGGGAGAGTCACTTTTCTTACTTTGTTTTTTCTTTTCTTTTTAAGAGAGCAATGAAAGTATAGTATTTACAAGGTCTGCTGTCAAACAGAAGACTTCGATATGGAAAAAGGAAATATTACTTTCAATTAAACCTGTAGAACCAGCTTTAAACTGGGATTTTCAAAGTTGCTAAAGTAAGAAACCTTCTTGAAAATGCCATAATCAAAATGAATACATTTACATGTGTTTTCAGACAACTAACAGTTATAGCAAGAAGGCAAAATAGGGCAAGTTAAGAACAAAATGATAAACTGAACTATGAAGTTCATTGATACTTTCAACAATACATTCAATGTTACTTTAACATATTTTTAATAGAATTTCAACTAAACACAACCCCCTGTATATTACATATAAACCTCCTCTGGGAGGAATACTCAATTACTTTCTGCATGCATAATGACACTATGTAATAATCTTAAACTTATATAGAAAAGGAGTTTAAGTTTTTAACTAGGGATTTAGTCACACTTCATCAGTATCATATTTACATGAGCTCAGCCAAACACAAGTGAAAGTTTTACTGTCAACTTACTTTGCATGTTCTGTTATTAATCCATACAAAGTCCATTGAGGTAGTCCCCAAGGTAAAATCAGTTTTCAAATGTTATGAAGAGTGTTTAAAATCTAGGCTAAATGGATTTGCCAAGGTATGGATTTTGTCCTATGACAAGTTTAAAACGTGTAACACAATTAAAAAGAATCTGTAGTACTAGATACCAGCTTTAAAGATGACAGAGAGATAATGCAGGCTATTAAATATGTGAACATTGTGTATCTGTATGATTTGTATGTGTGTGTATATTACAGATTTGTAAATACATGCATTATAGAAATTATATAAATCATTACTATGAATACTGTTTCATTCTATTTGCAGCTGCGAATTCCCAAAAGGCACTAACTGAGGGTGAAGCTCCATCATGCTAGGTGTTGTCTAGACAACACAAAGCAAACTTTCAAGGGTTTGCTGTCTAGATAGACAAGTCAGACAAGTCCTATCTCTATTAACGGATTTATACATCCTATAGATAAAAGATACAACAACAACAAACAATACAAGCACTTACGGTATGGGGCAGCATCATAGGTCTGCATACCATTACAAATGTTTAATGTATATTTCTATACACCAACAGTACTTTTTAGCTCTTTAACTATTATAAATAATCGGAGGGATGCGTATATGGGAATTTAAGGTCTAAAAAGTAAGTGAATATGAACTATTCTTAAAGTAAGTCACATAAAACTGAACATTTTAAAGCCATAAACTTCCCAGCCTATTAGAAATAAAGCACGTTTGTATTTTAAGAGGTTTTCCAAGTGCAAGTGTGATTTACATTGTTCAGACACTTACAGTTATTATTCATTTCCATGAAGCAATGCCCAGGAGAATGGCTTTGCATGATTCATCTTAAACTTGTGCCAGTTCTGTACTTTCTGTTTACACCTGTGTAGATGGCAGAGGTTTTGGTGGTGTTTTTGTGGGTTTTTTTTCCCATAGCTGTGTTTTCCCTCTGAACTACCTAAACAAACACTATACCCCTTATTTTACAAATACCTGCCATTATTACAGAATATTTGATATATTCTATGTGTTAGCTCTAAAAAATTCCATATAGTAGTCAAGAACTATCAAGGTCATTTCCTTTAGATGAGTTATGTTTTGACTGGATTTTTCAATTTTTTTTTACTATGGCAACATATGGTCAATCAGAATAAGAAAATCCCATCTGTTTGCAATTGGTTTCAGCTACTATGTTTTAGTCTGCTGGTAATATTTTGCATTCTAAGCTAAGTAGGTCTTAAGCTAAGACTTTTTTAAAAATAGACCTCTACAAAGGAGAAGATTCCAAAACAGGTTTAATTCAGCAGTGATACTTTGAGAAATGATTTTAAGGTTTTTCTTTCTATACTATTATCAGAATAATTGCATTTGTATAATATCTGTAGTTCTATAAAAGATAAAAGCACAGAGGAAGCTACAAACCCACCTACAACTATAAGTGTCTTTAATATTATAGCCCAGTACAGCATTCATTGTGTTGAGAGATCAATAATTGTCTCGAGCTATGATTTAAAGCATTCAGAGGAAATAGTTTATAACAAAGCATGACTGCTTCTGTCATTGAAACTACATGACACTGGACTTGTCCAACCAGCTTTGAGTGAAATTCCTCTCTCATCATGTCTCAAGAAGACTTTCTGCTAAACAAACACCTGGGTGGGGAAAGTAGCTGGATGAACCAGGACTGCAAGCCTGGGCTACATTTATTTTTACTGGATTACTTATAATCCATAGCATTGCTTCTTTCGAAAACTCTTCCATTTATATATTCCTAGAAACTTTTACTACAACATATCACCAATTTTAAACACAGCTAAGCTGCTTTAAGAAAAAAAAAAACAAACCACACAACAGTGGCCACTGAATGATCAAATGGTATATTGAATTTTTATTTTTTTTAAAAGAGGGCAATATTTATTATGTTTAAGCTTCTATTCACTACATGGTATATTATGTACCTCTAGACCTTCTGAAGCAACTAACCAAGTGGTATACCAGATGCTATGAAAGGTGACTTATGAGATTATTATACTTGCTAGGCATCAACTAAAACAAGTTGCATATTCACAGGACAAGGAAGTCTTTAAGATTAGTATCTGATAAGGGAGTAAATAAACTGTACACCAAACAGGAATAATAATCTAAGCATTTAAGTTATTAAACCTACTGTGCATCAAATCATCTCACCACCGTGTACGATGAAAACTTTTGAAAATAAACACCTGATAAATCATTCATGCAGAGACACAGTTAAATACAAACTTATACAATGTACACAACCAAATGAAAATTTCAGGACAGATTTATTAGCTTGTGGATGTTCCTAATTATTTGAAAAACTATAGTCTTACTACCAATAGTAACAGCAATCTGTAATAAGACTCTAAATCTCAGAAAAAAAAAAAAAGAAGTCACTTACTGAAGAAATGAAGAATAAAAAGAGAGAAAATTAAACCAATCTTGTAACGTAAAGCAAACATATGGTAGGCAAGGGCAGTGGTCCCTTGCATCAGCACTGTTATCCTGTCACTACCAACAAGGCTTACTATAAGTATGAACTCAAAGATACAATGCAGAAGGCATACCAGAAGGAAGGCAGGGGAAGATTTATTGCATTCAATTATTTTTGTTTAAAAGTTTCCTCTGGGGCACAAGCACGTAATATATTGTACTTTCCATTACCTGGTGCAAATGTAAAACATACCTGAAAAACACATTTCTTGCTTATAACATATTAAAACAACAAGTAAGATGTCATGGCATGAGTTTGATAGATTAACTGCCAGTTACTGATGTTGTACTATATTAGTTAACAGCAAATTAATATCATCAGGCATATTTCCTCTCTTATACCTAAAAAATATTAGTATGGAAACAGAGATTCCCATAAATTCTTATCACTAGATTCTAGAATAGGGCTTTTAATCTAACATGGGACAAGATAAGCAGCAACTTATAGATTTTTTTGCAAACATATTACTCATATTCAAAACCTTTTCTACCTCAGTTACCTTTTGCAATTTCGAGAATTTTTATGCTATAAGCCCCAAAACCTACATAGGTATCCCCACAATTTTTCCACTGTGATACTGATTCTACTTGACACATACACACACACACACTCTAGTACTTTATGAAGCAGCTCTTAAAGAGCATTTCAACAAATTGTACTGTATGTATGATAACTGTCCCTATGATAAAATTTCAATAACACCTTTAATTTAAATTTACATAGCTCTATAGCTTCACTGTTATTCAAAGTAAAAATAATGGGAGACCAGCATGTTCTTGTATAGACTTTATATCACCACACTTATTTATTATATAGCCTGACCACCTGGGAATGTACTCTCATCTTATTTAATTTCTTTTATTTTGTCTTCCACAATTTTTCAAAGCAAGGAAAGCAAAGAAATAAATAAAAAGCAACTTGACACAAAAATCAGATGCAAACTAAAGTCTAAAACGTTATCATGTTGAACATATGGCTAAGTTTGGTCTATCACGCTTAGCATTCTGCATGCTCCACTGGATGCGCATTTCAATTATAATTAATTGTAGTAAGTGACACGGTGCTACACGCCTTTCGTGGCTCCACCTTAATAAAACTGCAGACACATTAGTTTTGGCTAAAATACTTCAACTTCCATTCATATACCACTTCAAACCATGTAACAAAACGAAGCTTGTTTTAATATATTGTGGCCAAGTCCTGCAAACCCCCCGCCATAACCATGAGTTGGACACATCCCCAGTGCTGCTGCAAGTCAGGCTTTCCTTAAAAGTCTCCCCTCCAGGATAGGCTTCTTCTTCCATATTAGAACTGTATAATCTTAGGCTTCCTTTGACCCGAGAAGAACACAGTAGTGACTCTCTGGCCTATTTCGTAAGTACAGGGTTTTAAAATTGGAGTTCACAATCCACTGTCCCTGTCCGAGTGACAAGCCTCACAGTTTCTAGTGATGGAAGTACACCCTTCCTTACAGTCCCAGTTTTGCGGAATTTGAGACTGTATGTGGTCTCTTCATGTATATAAAAGAAAAGGTGGACCCAAGGGGGTTTACTTGAATTTAAAAAAAAAAAAATCCCCCCATAAACATTGATCAACATCTCATAATTTTTGAGAATTCTCTAGGCTTCAATCAGATTTCTCAAAATTGTCCAAGACTCCTCACATCCTGCTTGTATTTACTGTCTGAATTAAGAAGTTTCTCTCAATCTTTTCCTACTTCTCCTTCTAAAATAATTTTCTCAATTATCAGAATATTATCCCATTGCCAGAATTAATAGGTTCAAATGTAAGTTCTCCAGCAATCTCTATTAGCAGTAGCTGGACAAGCCAGCCCGTCTAGGTAGGTAATGGCAACTACAAGTACAGTCACCCTACATGACTGGATTAGGAGTAGTAATTGTATTTAAGGTAGCCTTTGGTCAACAATATAAGCCAGCATCTGTGGCTCTAAGCAGCACTCTTGACCTTTGGTTTATATATCAGTTTCTGGCTTAGACTTCCAGACCCTTGGCTGCTATTTTGGTTCCTGTCTGGCTCTAGGGCCTTGGCTCTTGAAACACTGGCTACAGCACGATTGCCTACAACCCAATCCTTCACATCAGTCAAAGGATTTACTACTTCTTCCTGGGAGTTCCAATTCCAAGAACTGTTTTGTCCAGTGCATTCACAGCTTTTTCTTCCGTTACTATTTTAAATTGGGAATCATCAAAGTTTCTCCCATTGTCCCAGGTTCTGAAGATTTATTGTGTAGAGTTGATATGATACGTCTGACTTCACATTCAGTAAAGCATTGAGTAACACAGAAATTTCATAGCCAAAATTCTTAAGTTATGCATATACCATTGCATTAGTGACATGGTCTGAAGTCACAACTCCAGTCTCTGAAACCTAGAAATAGTATAAAATCTAAAAGAATAAATTATCCATCTCTGTTTTTCAGTTTATTTGTATTGCTTCTTATCTTTACTGTACAATCCTGAGTACTAGAAATTTAATTTAATCAAAGAAAGCTGATGTTCATACGTGCTCACACACTTCTAGGAATTAAATTGCAAACGACCCACCTACCTTACTTATCTCCAGAAAGAACACTTCAGAATATCTGTGCACTTTGTCTCCATAACATTACCAACAGAAATGAAAGCAAAACAGTACCCTGGATGTTTAAAAGGAAACAGGCATCTCTTTGAAAAGCACACTGTGCACTACCTGCACCTAAGCCTTTGCTATCATCACCAGTGGTGGTATTTCTACATTTCAAGCTTGTCTTTCAGACAAATTTTCACTCCGTCCAAAATACAATTTCTTTTAAACATTTTTTCTTACAGCTATTTTCTGTTTTTCCAGCCATCCCCCATCCTTACCCACATTAAAATTCTTTCTCCAGCACTTTTCCCACTCCCAAATAAACTGTCATGTCTATAATCTATCTACTCCAAAACTTACTGATTGGCACAAGCAGGACTATGCAGTGGAGATCAGGAGTCCAAACTCTAATGCACACCAGTCGACAAAGGTTGATTTAAGTTAATCTTAAGCACTTCAACCACAAAAAGTTTTTAGTATTATCTATGTTTTTAGTATTATCTATGTATGTCATTTCATCTATTCATAAACTTAATAATTTTAAAAAATTAATAGATATAAAAACCATAGAATAGAAGTAGACCTGGGCTATGTTTTTTATAAGTTAACTTTCCAGTGGTCTAGTGTGGCAGCTATTGTTTAATATGGAATGCAAAGAGGAAAAAAGTGTCTTTTAAATGCTAACCTTTCAACTTTTTTCTTTAGTATGCCATGAAGCTTCAAAGTGACTGATACTCATGTTCTTTTGCAGAAGCAGCTAGGAACACTGCTTCGCCCTCCTTCAAAAAACAACTCTTTTACAGAATTCTAATGTAGATTAAGTTATGACAATATAAACCCAATGGAGTTCAGAGTCATGCTATTGAAAAACACAGTAATGAAGGAAGATTCAACCTCCATTTCAGTGATGACAAACGAGCTATATAAGCTGACATTCCTAGCTCTTGCCAAAAAGAAAATCAATAGCATCTTTAATGGCTAGCAATCATCTTTAATCAAACCAAACAATTGGTTGAGAACCCTCCCATGATAGAAACAGGACTATGTTAATATACTAAAATATATGCTATAAAGCAGAGGAACAGCTCTACAACTCCTGCTCTAAAGAACAGCTCCGCTGCTGCTCAAGAGATAGCTGGCATGCGTAGAACTACAGAAAATGAAGCTTTGAAGGATCAGGATTCAGTTTATTATAAAAATACTAGTAATAAGATGATAAATAGAGAAGAGAAAAATCATGCTCTAGTTATATTAATTTGTACTATAAACTCAAATGCAGAAGTAAACAAACATGAATCTCTATTAAATCCCTATTTTCATATTTTCCAGATCCAGACCATAAGGAAGTATAGAGTGGAGGAAGTGGGTTTGATTAATTAAAAAAGAAGCAATACAAGACTGCAGCTGTTCCTGCTTAAGCACACAGCTTCAGAAAACTTGTTCAGTTTTGCAACCTTGATCTCAAGGCATTCCATCCTGGTTTCCTTCAGAAGAGGATGAACAACTTGAATAACACTGGACAACACGGCTAACCTTTCATCCAGAATATCTTTTGCGGTTTTTGTTTTGTTTAAATTAAAGAAATGTATTTTTAAAAGAATTTGGGAAAAAAATCTGGTATATATGAAAAAAAACATAGCTGCTGAACTAGAAAGCAAAATTATTCTGGTAAATTTTTATTTTAATATTTTGGAGTGCTAAGCAAAAACTGTAAAAAATACCATACTGCATTTAGATTATTTTAAACAAACAAACAAAAAAAGAATGACTGTACCTGGTTTATTTAGAATCTAATGAGTGTTCTCAATGCAAAGGGGGAAGAAAGAAGTTCTGTGTAGGAATCCTAAAAGAGCATGTATCAAAAAAAACTAGTGAAATGTGCAGCCCAGTGAAAGGTTCAGCATCTAATGATAACAGCACAGCAGTGATTCAAAAGCAAATAAATCCTGCCAGAATGAAAAATCAATGAGCTTTGAGAAATTCTGACA
Source organism: Haliaeetus leucocephalus (assembly GCF_000737465.1). Taxonomy (NCBI): domain Eukaryota; kingdom Metazoa; phylum Chordata; class Aves; order Accipitriformes; family Accipitridae; genus Haliaeetus; species Haliaeetus leucocephalus. The sequence continues at coordinate 6,384,445 of NW_010972831.1, read as the reverse complement.
ATGAAAAGGTCTCTCTCCCTGTGAGATCAAGTGGAGAAGCCCCATTAACAGAGCAGCCATCTGCTTTTTCCTGCTTGTTACGTACTGTACAACCATTCACGTTACTTTCTCCATCAATGCAAGGACATTCACAATTGAGCAAATAGGCCCAAAACTTGGGGGGGGGAATCATCTTGGGTGACACAGAAGGGAGCCAGAAAACAGTCTTCAAAACCAAACCAAAGCAAATCCAGCACAGTATTTTGAAATCAGAGAAACAGTTCCTTGCTGCACGCACGATCTCCAGTGCCAGGGAAACCGATGAATTCGTGAGGCCCAGAGCCTGATCCCAGCTCCGCTCCCATTGACGAAACTGATTATTCACAAGAAGAGAGATTAAACATTTGTGTAAGTTCTTTTGTAAGATTATCTGACACAGCAGTGGGCAAAAAATTTAAAGAAGCCCACATCAAACAAACATGATTTCCCTGAATGCTGCCGAATAAAACTTTGAGATGAAGGACAAATTTCTATTATTGACAAATGGCTTCTTGACTTGTCTCCTTTGATTATCTACCATGTTAGTGTCCTAGACAGGCTAAATGTTTCTAATATAAAGGCTGAAATACATACTGTGGAGGAAAAATTTTACAAGAGACACCACGTAACAAAGCGGCAGTAGATAACACAAGCTTAAAAGAGAAAGGAAGTAAGAATTCCACTCTCTTGAAGAGAATATTGGCTCCGATTCATTCCCTGAAGGTGACATTCATAACAAAATCCAAACCAACAAGTGGTTTGGATTTGGGGTCTGTTTTATCAGCTGATATTTGAAATCTATTTAAGAAAGGAAACATTCTGGTTCCATTCATGGTAGTTATCTTGTTGCTTTGCATGACTTTCAAAGCAACAAAATAGTTGGGAAATAAATTAAAGAACTACAAAATATAATTAACATTCAGACATCTGCATTTACCAAAACACCAAAATAAAGCTGGGTTCTTAATCACAATCAGTCATGTGGACTGTGGAGGAATGCAATGAATGTTTTGGCTACAGCATTAATTCTTTTCAGTGAATAAATATATTTGCTTAAAAAGTAATGCGAAACATACATATTCCTTTCCAAATATCCCAAGTGCCTTCTCTTCTTTTTCCCTATCCTTTCTGAGGGGCTGTATTTAATGGACAAACATTTCTTCAATTTAGTAGTCTTACAGCTCATTAAGAGGGTATGCTCGTTCTTTACCACTAGAATTCAGGTCTGTTTCTCCTCCACAAACTCTAGTCTTCAGTAGAATTTATACTGAAAATATAATATGAGCAGACTGGCTTTATACAATGGCTCTCAAGTTTATGACACAAGAAAAACATTTTCTCTATTACTATAAATTCTAATGATTTATTTTAAACTAGTAAAATGGGTTTTTTAGCTCCATTGATGAACTTACATGTACAGTATCGATTCATCTTTTAAAAAGCAAAAGTAGTGCAATGCGTCAGAAAAAACAAACCCAATCATTCACCAGCTTGCGGCATACTGGCTTTATGAGTTAGAATAAAATTAACCTTTATTTATGTATATTCCCCCCCTCCTCCCCATAATATCTTAGAATGTTAAAATTTGGCATGGAATATATATGTGCATCAAGCAAAACAGTATTTTACAGTGATAAAAGGGATGACAACAGTTTGAGAGATAATAATGCCTGCTTGTGTCCCAGAAGAACAAGCTGTAATCTCTTGGTAGGGTGGTTCAAACGAAGTAACGTTTACTCAACCCCCCCCCCCCCAAACTACCCTGTCAGATACATATTTCTTACTTTTAAAAAGAATGTGCAGTACTATCATGGCTTACTATGATTTCTCAGATGATTTCCAAATGTTTCATTACTACATAGTATGGGATACAATTTCTGATCCAGATGCTTAGAAGAACAAATCTAACAAAGAAACTTAATCTGAGCTAGACTTGGCAAATTTTCCAGAAAAAAAAAGTAGAATGATGTTTTGGAAGCTGCTCAAACAAAAGCCAAAATGGAAATATGCCTCTTTCAACCATACCCTAGGCTGCTGTTAAAAATAAAAGGACACTTACAGTTTCCACAAGTGTGAACTGCAGCTGAGGTTTATAAAATATAAAACTTAGATGTCTAAACTGCCCAAGAATATTTCTTCACTTTTATCTAAAGCTAGAACAACCATTTTCTACAATGCATTAACAAAAGAAATATATAAAGGAGAGGTCTTACATGTACATGAAAGATTCTGTATCAATTAGAGTGAAAACACTCATTATTTTAAAATTATGTCTAAAAATAAATCATGGAAGCATGTCAATGGTAGAAAACTGACAGAAGTCCACTAAGCAATAATAATGCATGCTTCTGTATAAATTTTAATGTGACCATTTCAAAGGACCTAATGAACACAAGCTAAATGTATATAGAAGTTTTTTCCATCTATGTACTAGGAAACTGTAGGACAGAGAGCTCAGATACGTTCAGAGCTACGTACGATTTATGTGAATTCAAATGTGCTGAGGTATTGTTTTATCTGATAGCCTTGTTCCTCCCCTGAAGAAAGACATGGCTAAATCTTTGTATAGCCATGCATCTATCTATAAACACCATAGAAATCTTTAAAATCTTAGCCAATTCTTTTTATTATTATTATTTCAAGCCCTTCAGAGAGGAGAAAGAACCAAATTTATCCTTGGCTCCACTTACTTCAGGCAAAGAATTTGGCCAAATGTTTGTATTCCATCAAGAGGAAGAAACTATGAACTTAAACAATAAAAATAACCAATACCATATACAAATTACATATGGAAGAATGGTGGTAATTGTCTGTCTTTCCACCCCCCTACCTTATATTATTGCTGTATGGTTGCAATTTAAGAACTAGAAAAGTTCCCAAACTAGAATTCCTACAGTGAACTAGCCAGACATAACTACTAGAGAGAATATCCCTGCCCACTGCATACCACAGTCTGCATGGTCTGATATACACTATGGAGTTTAATTATGTAAATCTATAATACTATATTCACATTATATAAATAATTTTTTTTCTAATTTCCTAGAAAGGAGGAATGGCTTACAGAACCCAGAGGTATCTGATTTAGAAAACATCTGCAACAAATCTAATTCACTCTTTCATTCTACTACAGCCACTTGGCTCTTAAAGTGTGAAAAATGGCTATCACTTAGAAAACTTAGTGTCAAACTACTTGAAAGTAGACTCACTTTAAGAATAAAAGAAAAGTTAAATTACAAATGTTCTTACCTTGATTGGAGAATTACATTTTATAATAGAACAGAAATGTACAAGAAGGGAGAGTTCGCTATACAGAATTAATGATGAGAAGTTTAGATGCATCTAGTGAACAGAAGTTCTATGGCATTCGGATGCTTTAACTACTTCATCTATACTTTAATTATATAACAAGGTACAATTTTTTAAAGACTTGAATATAATAATTTATGCATGATGTTTAGACTCCTATCAATGAATCGTGGAGCTTTTAATTTTTCCTGTGCATGATTGCTATTCTGTTTTGAATTCACACCCACAATGGCCAAGATATTTCCCATACTGATAACAAAGAGGGTTTTTGTTACTGCTGATTGAGGGGTCAGTGGAAGCTGCACTATGTGGCTGACAATCAGTATAAAATACTAGCTTGCAACAAAAGCTGCTCATTAGAATATAAAACAATCAGAATGTTCAGAATGTTGAATCTGTAATTTCAGCAGCTGCTACTGTGAATTTTCCATAGCTTTGAAGCATCAGCTATCAGCATACTAACTTTCTGCTTCTTCACTTCCCAGATCTCATTTTAGTGATAAAAACCGTTTGTGGGATTGTACCACAAGTAAGATGCCTGAAATGATCCAGTATAAAAATAATCCCACAAAAATGGCAATATACTTAATCCAAACCATTCCAGAGATACATTTTGCAATGCAGCTTCTCAAAGAGTTGCCCTAATGTAGCCGAGGAACAGACTGAGGCATAGATTGAGACCTAGGAGTCGGGGAAGGACAGAAACTTACCAGCTCAGGCTTTCCTTCAAAACCAGGTTCACCTGTAAAGGTGACCTGAGTTTATATAAACAAAACTTTACTGTGTTTTTGTATCAATAGAGCACTACTGCAAAGGAAGCAAGCAAAATTATTGTGTTTTGCCACTCACAACATCAATGAGCATTGGCCTTGTCTGATGAAAGATCACTTGATTATCAGCACTAGGCAGACAATAAATCACAGCGCTGGCGACTGTCTCAGCACTTTAAGAAAATTTTAATATATGGTGGGCAAGCCTAACACTAGTTTTTGGTTCCTATATTTTTAAATCTCTCTCTCTCTCAAAAATATTTTAAAAAATTCTATATATTTTAAAGCAAATTTCAATACAGTGGAATTCAAATAAGCCTGACAACTAACTTAACAGAATTTTTCTGGCAGGCAGAATGCCAGCATGAGCAGGGAGGCAGGAGATTAATTAGTGCTTCATTTATGTTATTTATCTATTAAGAAAAAAAAAAAGTGCCTCTGGGAGTCCAGCCTTGAGTTTAAAAAATAATACACCAAACTCTTCTTTCTCTCCTGTACATAGTTTTTCTCATAAGACTACTTTTGCAGCAGCCCCCATGAACAGACATGCTTTCACACATGCCCGACAAGCTTGTTCCCAGACTAGTCCATTTTAACAGGGCAGTCCTAAAGTGACAGAGGAACAAGGTTATGGATCTAGTACCACATCTAAATAGCAATAATCTCTGTCAGCACCAATCATAAAAACTATCCTTGACTAGGAGATCATCCTGGTAAAAGCACATTATATCAGATGCTATGAAATCATCCTACAATACTTAGGGAAACCTATGCAACTTGTCCCTAACCCAGACAACAAAGGAAAGATAAACTTCCAGGTTGGAAAGATAACATATTAGTACATTTACTGGCTTCCCCTCAACCACTCTTATTCTTGTCTGGATTGCACCTCTGCTGACCAGCTTTCTCACCCACGTCTAACATCTTCTGACACTCAGCAAGCTCTATCAGAGGAGACAGAAATGCAGCTGTCATCAACCTACTGAAAACTTTGCAGGAAGTTTCTCATCCACTCTCCTAACAACACCTTACATGCATGAAGACATTTATGATAAACGAGAATTTAACTGTAGAAAGAGAGAAATGTTACTTTTGGAATTTAAAAATCAAATTGGGTAAGCACTATAAATTGTATCATGAGAAATCTGAGAGAAAGAATGGATTTGATGACCTAGGAGTCTGCTTCGTTCCTCTGCTTTACAGGCCAGTTTCTGCACCCTCCTTGTACTGGGTTTATAGGGCAATACACTCCTTAATGAGTTAGTAGCTACTCAAGAGTTATCCCTTCTTGTCAGTGACCATAGAAATATGCATTTGTACAAGTAAACATTTAAGTATCTGGTACTATAATTCAAGAGAAAGAGGAAAATTCATGTCTTAAAAAAAAGACATCAAAAGCACTAGTAACTGCACGACAGCATTCAGAGGTTGACATGTATTTCTCATTAAATAGGATTTAGTTTCAATTAAATATAGTTCTCAAGGAATTCTTTAAAGAATAAAATATTCAATGCCCGATACCTAGAGCTTTCAGCCTTATCAAAGAATAGTGTAAGCATGGGTATGATGACAAATACATGGAAGATTTTGCAATGACAACATAGCATACACTAGGATCCATAGAGGCATTTACTAAAACATTGGTTTACTCTTCTTCCCAGAGTCATAAACCCATTTTTATTTCTTTAACAAGGCCATATGTTCCGCAAATAACAATATTTACAGAGTCTGCAAACAATCTTTTTATGAGAAAGGTAGAGGTAGCCTGCAAGTATTTCCAATGCATTTCATAAAATTCGAGCAGCAACGCCAGTTGAAACCAGAAAGGAACAGAGTGAGGAGAAGAGAGAAGGAATTAATGCATTTTTGGCCAAGTGAAAATTAACATATTGAATGTCAAGAGTAAGTACAGCAATTCAGTCAGATAATTCCTGGGAGACAATTGATTCCGGCACCAGCAGAAAGAAGCAACACAAAAGACCTTTTCCAAGGTCATCTATGGCTCTCCCCTTCCGACGTGCGCATACAGATGCTCTGAAAATATTTAATCCATTTAAACTTAAACTCAGGTAAGTTCCAATATCCCCTGGCCTGTCAGTACATTATTTCTTGAAAATTCTCAACAAGCCTTATGCAAGTGCTCAAGAATTGGTGTGGTAGGGGTGTAGTCTTTCGTATGAAATAAAATGACACACTGAAAATAACACAGATTAGATTTAGTTATGATAATTAATTAAAATCAGTAACTAAACAGATCATTTAAAACTCAAAGAGGCAGGGAAAGAAAAAATGCAGAGCAGAAAATGTCATTTCATAGGAACAGAAAAATATGGATTGTGAAGCAAAAGGAAAAGCGCAGTGTCAACCCATTGCAGATACAAGTTCTTTTCAGCCTGATTTAACAATTAGCTGCAATATTTATGCATGCTTTTATAGAAAGGAGTGTGTTTATATGCACTCGTATTATATTACAAACATTGGTTTGTAATTACAAATTATACATTACATCAGTGTGCAATATTATTACTGAAAATTTAGAAAGCATTTATTAAAAATTATGATAATCATGGTTGCAGGACCCCTATATTAATAGTATACCTGTGCCTGTTCATAGCAATATATTCCCAGTCATTTCAAGTAATCCAAGTAAAATAAAAAAATTATTTCTGCAATGCTACACCAACTATTTTCAATTTTCATCAGTCAAGTGATTTGTCAAGTAAATATCCATATGCCCAACAGCTAACAGTGCAGTAAAGAGAATTTGGTCTCTGCAGAACAATTTCATTTTGATTTTTTGGAAGTGTAAGATATGTCTGTCCTTCATAAATATTCAGTAATGATCTATTACATGTGAAATGTTTAAAGAATATTTTACAGCTAGTATGCTCCATTTATTTTAACTTGTATTATATGAAGCCGCCACCATAGTTAATTGGTGGTATCAGCTGACATAAACAGCTATTTAACACCAACCAAATGCAGTTAGACTCTAAAATTATTTAAAGTAACATCAGATGAATGTTATTATCCTCCTAATGCTCACAGATACCTGTTTCCATGTTCATAGATAATAAATAATTGCCAGTCACAAATACTTTTCTTCAGAAATAGTCGCGATATCATTTAGGTTATATTGTCAACAAAAGTAACGTTAAGAAAATTTAAGCTGATGTAATGGTTTTCATGGCATCTTTTCGACAACAAAGCTTGTATCTAAGATCTGACCACTCACAATTTCTAAACCAGATTATAAAGCTAAATCCATGCAAACCCTTAATGGATCAGGATTTTATTTCTAGTGCTGCAAAAACTTCAGTTGTGGCCAAGTCTTATCAGCTACAGTGGCAGACAGATTACAGAAGATGTGCCATGGATAAGTATGAAGCACTACCAGCTTAAACCAATTACACACTTAGCACAAAGTTGTCAAACTACAGATGAATGCCAAATCCTAACATGTAATTTCTATCATGCTTACAAATTTTAAGGAGAATTATACTGAATAGAGAGCCTGTAAGAAATGCAAAATGTAGCTGGGAAAACATTTGGTAGAAAGAACAGTATTTGGAAATATGTAGGATTTTAGTGGTGTGTAAATAAGGAAACCACACTAACTCAAGAATTACCATTTCAGAATCTACAAGATTTCTTACTAGAAGTCCACAGTTCAAACTTGCCTGCATCTATTCATTGGCAGACATATCTATTAAATTATTTGCTGGCTGAGAGTCATTTGTTTTACAATAAGAAGCATAGTGAGAGGTAACTACAAAGCAATCCATAGCTCTCCTAATTACTCTTTACAGGCAAGAAAACGTGTGATAAAATGCACGTTTTGCGACTGCCTTCCTCTGGTTTACTTGCTTTGGTACTGTTAACCTGTAGCTTCTGATGGCCTTCAACAGTGTTCTTAAACCACATGAAAAAAATCTAGACAGACAAATCACTGTACAATTTAAGGCGCATAATTAGCAATTATTTCATGCACACTTCACAATAATAATCTGTTACGTACTGAGGGAAAGAAACATTAATGAGCTACTTCTGGTGCTGCTCTGTGTACTGTGTTTGCATAATAATGAGGTCCAATCTGCTGGAAAACACATAAAGGACAAATTAATAAGGTCGTCATTTTTGTCTAATGATGCTTAATACAGTTTTAGCAATCTGCTCAAGACAAAAGACGGTCACTCAGACATAGCCGATTATGCATTCGCGTGGCAGATGAAATCTTTATTAAACAGAATGATGAATCTGATTAACATGCGATAACAAATATACAGTCTGCGAAAATGACCGTGCCACCTCCTGCAAGCATCCCTCACGTCGACTATTAAGGCTTTACTCAGATTGAGGTCAGACTGGTATTCCCGATAGGCGCATTAAGATAAAAGTTTGCCAAATGTGGTAGCATGATGAACAAAACAATATCCTGTTATATAAAAGCTACTGTCTCAACAGCTGACTGTCTAATCAGTTACAGCAACAACTCCTTAATAAGTTTAAAAATTTAATTGTCAGAGTTTCATTCACCTTTTAACATATGAAAGACAATTTATTACATTAGCTAAGCTAGATGTTAAAGCACTCCGAGTCCTCTACATTTATGGTACCAAAATATTTTCTCAAAGTTCCAAAGTACTGTCTTCTATAAAGTCATCACCATTTCACAAAGACAACTGCAAACATGAATATACAATTATTTAGGGTATTTTAAGCAATATAAATTATAATATTAATTTGTACGCCAGTGATTTCACATAAAGCCCAAATAAGTTAATGGAGGTTTCTAGGTCAATGGCAAACACAAGATGTAATTGAATTTGTACAAATGTAGCAGTAAATTTAAAAATCTGATTTTCAATATAAATGTGTAATTGATAAAAAAGTAGGTTAAAAAAAGATTTACAAAATGTAATTTGTTAATCACACCTTAAATTTAAGTCATGAAAATACAGTGTTGCCTCTTTAAATGATTACCAAACCTAGAGGTAAATTACACATATTAAACCCAGTGATTCTATTTTAAGCTTGTTTTGCTACAGCAATGTGATTTCTATTAAATGAGCAATTCCTTGCCTTCCAGAACCAACTGTACTTGATTTATAGACAGCACATGACACGAAGTAATTTAAGATGACATATGATACCTCATGACAATGTACATGATTTAACACAGGGTAGGCAGCAGTATAAACTACAATGTTGATTTTATCTCTACAAATATACTGCTCAACAGCAGCAGGATCTTGTATTCAAGAATATATAACTGGGAGCTAAAACTGACTTAATCACAGCTTCTTCACTTCAATGCATATGTATTAGCTCTGGTATATGATAGCATATAATAAATCATCACTTTAAACTCCTTTGACTCATTCTGCATGTCTTCAGCTACATTCATATATTCCCAATTACAGGAAAACAACAGCCATTCGATTTGAAGCAAGGAGATGATAAAGTTAAAGCTGTATTTACCTCTACCATCATTCATACCCAGTCCATTCTACCTTTCTAAATAAGTAACATTATTTTCACACACACACACAAAATAGTAGCTTCGTTCCTCACCCTCACAACTCTCACATTCAAGTCATCTGGCATATTAATCTAGTCATACGGCATACAGTTTGCAACAGATCCAAAGCAGAGATGCCAGTTCTGACAATTGTTTCACAGGTCTATTGAAGATGATGGGATATATTTTTCCCTGAGCCTCTCTTTGAAACAAAGACATGCATTAAGAGATTAGACGTCTCTCTACTGAAAGCCACTAGCTTTCCAAATGACTCTCCAAAGCCAGATGTGATCTTTTTTAGCCTATGTTGCTCTTCCAAGCCTAAAAGTTTACCAAGATTTCTTTCTAGTGGATGGAAATAGAACATAAGAAAAGAATAGGAAAGAGACTTATTCAGAAAACCTGCAACAATTAACGGTGTCTTTCTAGCTAAAAGAAACATCAGTTAAATCTACAGGTAAGCTAAGAATATAACACTTGTTTATTTTACGCTAATAAAAACACAACCCTTGTAAACCTAATACCAGCTGATTACACATTAATACTTGACACACCTGGTATGAAAGGCAGCCAGTCCCCCCCCTTCAACTGCCTACCTAACTAGCAGTATGAATAAAACTGCTGACAGTGTTTGGTTTGCACAGCCAGTCAGGGGAAGCAACAAAGAAGTGGAACACAATGCTTCTGATTTCCTGGCAATGTTACAGAGCCCCTTATTTTAAACATACAGAAAAAGACTGTTAAAAAGATAAGACAAGAAAACATTTCATTATACCTCAGAGGAACCCATTATTTCACATTCTTTCAATACACATTCCCTCAATGTAACATTTCATTCTTTGATATAAAATGAATGCTAAAATACTAAGAAATCTTAGTAATAGGGTTTGAAATATCAACATTCATAGCACACAATGCTTCATAAACTTTGTTCTATTATCGCATTGTCGTATAGTGCATTTCAAATAGCTTGTACAGTGGGTAATGATGCACACAGGCCAAAACATAAGGATGGTATTCAGTTTTTGGCAAAGTTTTAGTCTCAAAAATCTCTGCTTAATTTCAATTATATTTATATCCACAGTATATATTTATATCCACAGAAGGAAAATTCAGGAAAGGCATAGGTGTCCTAAGGTTACCTGCACAGCTCATTCAGGATGGAGCCTCACCCTCTGTCTTTATCTTAAACTAAGGCATTACTAAGAGTACAGTAAAAATACACAGAGCTTTCCCGTCTAGATTTCAAAGAACTCTGTTGAGAATTTAGTTTGCTAACATTGTTGGAAATACAACACCTATAAAAAAAATTTATTCCTGTTGACTCCTTTAGACCTTGTCTGCATTCATCCATCAGGGTCTGATTAACATTTTTATTAGTGCCACAAATAACATAAAACTACATGTCTGAAAGTTGAAGTCTGAATATATCACTTGTGCAAATATGTTTTGTTCTGTTTCTCCTTTCATGAAAGACATGGATAGCTGCCACCTATTTTCCTATCCCTTTTCATAAGATGCAATACTATAGACACTGCATCCAACTATGTATAGACAATTACAAATACATCAAGTGACTTGAACTCAGCTCTTAACTGTAATTTCAAATCTGTGGTAGAAATTAGATGAATCATATACAACTAATCTAGATGAAATAAAATTTTCATTCTACCTTTTACAGAAATGGTATTTTAACATTTACTATGCAAATCATTCAGCAGTGATTTTAATATACAAAATAAACTAATTTGACTTACCCGTGACTGTACTTTATTATTAAAATGAATAACCTCAGCTCCTATCAAAGGACACGGAGAAATTGACTGAATGACACAGCTCCTGCATTGTAAGTAACTTGTCAGAGAATACTCCTTCTCATTCCAAATAGCATTTAAAGATAAACTGGCATTCAAGTCTTTCAAAAAGAAAGAAAAAGTGCTTTACATAGGCATCAAGACATATTTTAAAACAGATAAAAGATCACAAGTTGCACTTCACATTTCTAAACATAACGTTCTTATTTTGCCAGAAAATAACATGGTAAAGAATGCTTACTCATCTCTGCAGACTTTGTAATTTCTAAACCAGAGACCTTGTGACAAAAATCACATATGATTAATTGTGCCATCCTAACACTAGAACTGCCCAGACACAAACAGAAGTACTTTACATTTGGTCTCTGTCACCTGAATGCTGCTAAAGGATTACACATTCCATGGCCTGACACCTGGAATCATTTCATATCAAATACATTGCTTCTGCGGAGACCTACTTTAACCACTGGGGCTGCAGGGTATATGCCTCCAATTCACAGATTTTAATTTGTTTTAAGAGATGTAAATTATTCTGTTCTCATTATCCTTATCTTTTCTTTTTCATCAGAACGGTATGTAAGGACCCAAGAAAACTGGGGAGTGGAGGGTAAGCTGGTATGCATCCTCAGTGTTTGATTAAACATGCAGAGCTCAACAGATCTCAGTGGAGTTTTGTCTACTTCCAGTCAACAGTAAATTGTGTGTGGCACTCCTTTTGTGTCAACCAGTTCTCTCAATTTCAGCTATTGATGGTTGAGGGAACAAGATAGCATCTCAGAGGAACAAACCTTGCCATCAGCTTCCCAAAAGGTCAAAGGCAAGGGCTATAAGTCTTGTGAATGGCCTGGTTAAGAGAAAGTAAGTGTATGTAATATATTTTCCTGGCCCAGTCCCACTGTCAATATCTAATTCTCCAACTTCAGTATCTCCAGTCTGCTGAAAAAAAACCATTGACCCACATGTTTTTCCTCTTTATCAGCTTTCTAGCCATATGCTGTGCCTTGGTCAGTAAGCTTCTACTGCCTTCAGTGTTCTTACTCTGTAAAATAGTCAAACTTCTCCTTATAAGCTTTAAATAATCTTCCTCATTTATCTAAGGTCAAAGACACAGTTTATGGTTCTCACTAACATGTTTCAGCACGGTAGTATCGCTTTTACGCTTGTTTCACCTTTAAAATACTTTCAGAAAGATTTTCAGAAACATTCACAATCCTTGGCAAGAGGACACAAAAATATCGGTATCATTGAAAGATTTGGTATTTTTTATTTAAGAAAAAAAATTTCATTTGCTTTCATAGCTTTCATTTCATAGCCTTCAACAAGCTATGAAAAGCAAAGATGCCCTTGAAGGAGAAAGCAAGCAGCCAGAGCATTTCACTCATATCCAGTAAAGAATTGTTGGATATCAGACTTCCTTCAAACTTGCAGAAAGTTAAGTAGGAGCAATGGAAAGGTGTGGAAGTTAAAGAACAATGCAGACTCAACCACTACACTGTGGCAATAAACAAAACACTGTTAAAATATCTCTTGAACAAAGATGTAATAAAGCAAGATGCTAACAGATGAAGATCACAAAAAAATGAAGTCAGAATTATTGACCAATAGGCAAAAATCAAGACCTTGCTGACACAAAAAAGAAAACAACGTTTGCAGCAACTGCCCTCAGCCAATTGCTAACAGACAAGAAAACAGGTAGAACGCGTGATTTGTAACATGGTATTCAATGTCTCTTACAAGAAGGAAATTTCCTTATAAGGAAACAATTATAACAAAGCTTTAGTACAGCTTTGAACAGTCTATATACCAATTTAACGAAAGACAGGTTATAGTCTTTTTGAAACCTCAGGTGTTTCTCTTGGCTTAAAAATGCCTTCCATAAAAAATATCTGCAAGACGTGCACAGTGCTGTTTTGGAGAGTAAGAAGTACTGGGGCAAGAGACTTCTACTGGTCCTCTCCGTAGGAGATTTCACACATAGATCAAGAGATAAAAACATGTTACCAAAATCAAAAGCTTTTGCAAGAAATGAAAGAAAACAATGTGTTGTATTTAATTGAAAGCTAAAGGACTTGACAAATGTTAGGTGGTATTTATCAGTAATCAGTAAGATTTACCTTCACTTTTCATGGGCATCTGATAAACCTTCAAAGTTTCTTTAAGATGACTGAGACTTGCAGCATCTGAGATGATCAACATCATATTATCATCTTCTGAAGTGTTATCTAGTTCACACATACAATTATTAATGGATTCTTTACTTCTTATATTAGTATTTCTGAAGAGTTTCCAGATTATTTTCAGTTCAATATTACTGTAGCAAGCTTTTCTCAAAATTCCTATAATTTAAAAAGTGGGGTGTAAGACTTATATATACATGGTTTTGAATACAGTACTGTTTGAACATACTGCAAACTTTCCACATTTACAAGATGGTAATTTAGGCCCTGATCCAATACCCACCGAAGTTAGTGAAAAGACTTCTATTGATGTAAATGGACCTTGGAAGAAGGCCTTATTTAAATTTTTTAACGTGTCCAAAATTTACTTTTCAACAGATAATTTTCCCCTTGTTATTACTCCCAAATTGACCAGTGAGTTTGAATCCACTTTGAATAAAGTCATTTATTTTTCATTTTCTTCAAACTGTGGCAGATTTTTTAACTTTCATCAATCAACTGACATCTGAGATTCAGTTTAAACAGCATAAAACTTCTCACTGACAACAGACACCTTGGTAACTGTAGGCATTAAAGTACCTCAGTGATTCACAATGATTTCATTTAATACATAGTGATTCCATTTCACAGATTCTATACCAAATTGCAAAGATATGATGATGCTGATAAATTAGTATTAAGGACATGAATGAAAGTCTACTGATGAGATTACACAGGTCTTAAAGGAGATACATTATGGTTGCTCTGGGAAAATAAGAGAGGCAACAAGTGGCCTCCATCACCTGGGCCTCCCTTTCTTTACTCGTACGGCAACGTGGACTTTGCTAGCTGGCATATGACTTTAATAGGTCCAGAAGTAATAGGGATTTCTCCCACTCTCCCTCAGGCTCAGGTTTGGTTTGCAAAAGAGGAGACTTGTCCTTTCTTGATTTCAGTTTCATTTGATCCAGATACCACCTGGTCTAGCTTCATGACCTGATGACCAGTTCAGCTACATCACACGATGGAGTCATGAGCCAAGCGCACGCAGTTCCTGCCTACTAAAGCCTGGCCTCCCTCACTTCTATGGCTGAAAAGGATGACTTTGAAAGGGTTGGGGTTTTTTTGCTAGTGTCACTTCTTTGCTTGCTTCATCACTTCATGAGCTTTTGGGGCAGTGGAAGGGACCTTAGAGAAGGGGAGGGGATGTTTAATGGTCTCATAACATAGGGGATACTGTAAAGAAGACTGCACAAGAAACAGGTCTCAGCTCTGTGTCTAATGTGCACCCCTCTTCATCTCAACCTCCATATCATTTCTAACACCTCCTAAAAATGTAGTTTTCTGGCTTGCTTTCAAGGTCCTGAGACATACTTACAAGGCACACAAAAGCAAATGTCTTCTTACCTTCAGACCTGTAAAACCTGGGACCAGTTAAATCCTCATTAAATTCTCCTGGAGGACAATGTTTTATATATTGTTTAAGCGTATTAAGCATCTATATCTAATCGTTTCTTCATGAAACTGATGAGAACATTTTGTAATTAGGTCATTACCACACACGGCCCAGTAGCCTGAAGATGCAGTGCATTTTTTAAAAGTAGCAGAGTTGTTATTACTGATATCAGCTTTTAGACTTTCACAAATTAAAGTGCCTCACAAAAATGTAGAGAATTTCCAAGAACATCTAATCAACACTTCATACAACGGGTCAACTGAGGACTAAAATGCAAACTAAATTAATACAAGGTAGGTTACATATTGAAGAATAACAGTGTGATCATACAGGTTTTCGGTAAAACTTTTGACAGTTTCATTAAAACATGTATTAGATTCACAGAGTTACTATGCCAAGATATTACCAAACTCCTCACAGCAACTGGTAGCAAATTAACACCTAATCCTTAGAAGGAACATACCCCAGTGAGTGGGCCACTATGTTACAAATAATTTCTTTCAGCCTCCCATAATGTCAGGACCAGTTGCTTTCAGTTAACTCTTAAATACCAGTCAGACTCCCATTGTACTTCAAGATAGGTCAGTGTCTCAGGACCACTGAATCAAGCAACAGAAAGATGTCAGAAAGAGATTACATTAACAGTAACTTATTTTCACTGAAAAAAAGTAAAAATAGTTGTGTTTTTGTGGCAACTCCCTCTTTCTCCCCCCAAAAAGATTTTCTGCAGGTCTCAGTGCATTGCTAACAACTCATTTATCTGGTTACCATATCCAGTGGAGAAATTAACCAGTTATTCTAAAATACCGCTCCAGTATCCAAAACTGTAAAAAGAAGAATATGGATTAAAAATCCCATCATTCCCAACCTGAAACAAATGATCAGTTACATAGATGTTACCCTTTGCTTTAGGCAGTATTTCAGCTCCACAGACAACACAATAAAGTCCTTTCTTGCAAAGCTGGTGGTGTGTTTCCTTCTAACAAGACAATACACAAATTAATGTAAATACTAGTTTGCATATAGTCACTATGCAACTATGCAGATTGAAGCGTTTAAATATAAACAGAAATATATCAAAACTGCTTCAGAGAAATATACTACTTGAAATACTCAAAGAAATCTATATGAATCAATGTTTATCATTTACACTAGCCAATAATGAAAATATACATCATGCTAAAAATGCCTAACCTAACTTAAATAGAAATACTTTCATATAAATATGAGGTATGTTTAGAGTCTATAATGCTCCAGGCTATCAAAGACTTAGTTTGGAATTTTGCAAAGGAGCCGAGGAAGATGGGTGCCCAACTCTCGTTGGGTTTCAGTGTGATTATGTTCTTACACTTTGCAAATCCTGCCCTAAAAATTACGTACTAACCAGAAATCAGAAGCACTGCTTATATTGAACAGGAATCACATCTGTAATGAGTTATGAGCTGGACTCTATAAGCAGTCCATATCTGCAGCTTCTCCCTGTGTTAATAGGACTTGAAAACACTCAGCCTTTTTGTTTCCCATGAGAAACATAGGTATCTATTGAGTGTGTAAATCGTAAAGATCTAGAGCAAACCATACAGACCATGAATAAACTATTTCATCTGTATTATTTCACTGAAAAGATTATATAATACATTGTTCTTATTTCCCTTGCACCTTAACACTTAACAGTAGCCACTTAAAATAGGTACTTTATTCTATCTATGTGGTACCTTTCTTTCACAGGTGTCGGCACTTTGCCTAACTGTAGCTTTTCTTCGTCTGCATTGTCTCTGATCTTTCAATCCTTTAATAAATTCAAGATTTTATGATTATCAAGATTATTCAAGATATTTATGAATATTAAGAAGAGATCATACTTAGCAGTATTTCAGCTCCACAGACAAAGTATGAGAGGAATTTTCAATAATTTAGCTTTTACAGATTTGGGAAGTCCAAACAATTCTAGGAAAGTTGGTACATAGACTTCACTTCCTGCTATTTGCAGACTGGGCAGCAAGGTATTTAATACTGGGAATCACCATAAATATATTAACAATAGAAATAAAGAATATCCTTACCACTAACATATTAAATATCACAGTTAGTTAGATATAAAGACAAATTAAGATTGAATTTACATAGTTTTTACACCAAAAGAAACCTTGTACCCTGCCAAAACCCAGCAGTAATACAAAGGATTATTATCCATCAGTTGTCCCAAGCAACACAGCTATGGTCAGGATTTGAGTTTAGTGAATTGGTTGATAGAGACTTTTCAAGAATAATCTAATATCTACTAGGCCAAATGCTGATATTTCAATACATATTTTAAAAAAAAATACTTAAGGAGAAATTTTATATAAAATGTAGATGTTGTAAATTAATGCAAAATATTTGACATGAAGGCGGCCATGTCTTAAAGGATTTCTAATTAAAGTAAGATGCAACACAAGACCAGGAAAGGAACAATCTCCTCCAGATAAGGAAAGGAAGATGGATTTTCTTTTTTTTAAATGTTACAGATTTAAAGACAGACAAATCTTCTGAAAGACAAATAAGGGATAGTGGTCTATGAGATGAGCAGACAAGCCACAAAGCTTAAGTGATTGCTATCATCTATTTAGATATACATAAAAAGTGGTTTGGTACAGAACGCTTGTTTTAAGAAAACTGAGCTATTAGAGACTCAGGAAGATCAAGCTGATCAACTCTTGGGAGTGTAGCTGCAAAGCCGCCTGCCACAGGCTGCCTCAGCATTTGCTGTGGGATGTGGGACAGTTCTAGTCCAGAAGCCAGTTACAAACAGAACCATGCCTACCCTACTAAATCCTGATATTCAATCAATTACTTAAATCTAAATGAAGTATTTTTGTCTTCAGACGTGTCATATATTTAAATTGCTATCAATATTACAGCTTGCTTCTGCCCTATCACCTGGTTCAAAACCATCAGCATCCAATGATTAAGCGAATACCAGGAAACCTAAACCAAGAAAACATGATCCTTACGTGGCATCTATATAACTAAAAGTTTAACCAAATGCCTTATACCAAGTACTGCAAGATAATGCTTGTTAAAGAAATTCAACAGCATTCGTGCCATTTTTGCAAACAGAGTATCTAATTTTATGAAGATGCATTTATTGTGTAAAGAAAGGATACAATTTAAACCCTATTGATATGAACACATTCACAGCTCTGTAGAGGTGGACTGAGAATGTTATTCAGGTGAACTTCTATGGAAAATGACCAGTTAACGATTTCATCTCTGCTCTCAGTCAAAATATATAAATACCTATGAACCAATCTTAAGATTGTAAAAATTCTGTGTCTTCGTATGAATATATGATGTAAATGAACAATCTTTTCTTGAAAAATCAGGCATAATATGTTTTATTACAGCAAAATCCTGGCTGTTTTGATTGCAATAAATGAAATAAATTTTTAAAATACTTCAAAAAAAGTAGACTGAGGAAGATTTTAAAGACCTTTAAGTACATATTTACATTGTTGTACACTGCATAGAAAATGTGTTTGTGGGGCATACAAATAAGTACACATTTTGATATGAATACATACAGAATCCGACCAGAAGAAATGAGATCCCCTCACAAAAGAAAATTTTAAAGAAAACTCAACTTTAATATAAAACAAATAAAGACCTCTGAAGGAGCCTCTCATCATCATCAAATATCAAAATGTTCAAATACTACTATATTACTACTACACAGCTTCTGAGAGACATTTTGACAAAAGAAATTTGAGGGAAGCAAAGTACTGAAGAATACAGCTATTTCAGTATCTAGGCTCAATCTATCATATTACTTGATCTGCAAAGATGCTGTTCTACATATTTGATTTGAAAAAAAAAAAAAGCCCTAGGAAATGCAGAAAACCATAATTTGATTATATGAGTGTTTTGCTTTCTGAGAAAAACCCAAGTGTTTGATTGTATTTAATGGCAGATTAATTAAATCTGTAATAGACAAACCTCCTCAACCTATAATTACAAGTCAAATGCTACTTGGGCTTCTATTTAGGATTTCTACACAATGCCCTTTTGCCACACAGTTAGGATGAAGAATCTTAATTATATCTATAGAAAACTGCATGTTGCATAACTTTCACAGTGAAAAACAAAAAAGTATAATGAAAAATCAAGTCTGATAGTAGTATATATTAAATGAGAACTAGAAAGCCATCCCTGCTCTATAGTGAGGCTACATTGTAAAGGCTGCTCACTATGTTTCCTATAGAAGCTGTCACTATGTGCTAGTATTGTTAAATAGAAAAGATGACACACCTTTATTTCGTGATCTGGAAAGACTGATTTTCTGTTTTTTGGTGTCCATCTCTTGAGATGCTATCTGCTCTGCTTTTATTTCACTAGTCATCTCTGCATTATTAACTGCACTATTCTTACTCCCCTCATTTTGCATTATTCTGTGTAAACTTGTGCTTCTGTCATCATCATCGTCAATCTTTTTTTTAGTCACACTTGGTGTTTCTGTGGTGTTCATTGCAAAAAGATCATCAGCGACTGTGGAGTTTCCACATTCAATCTGATTTTCATTTGTATTACAGGTTGGAACCAGTGGTCTGATTTTCTGTTCCTCTGATTCTACATCATCATAGAGTTCTGGTGTGAAGTAGATACTCTCATCCTCATCTTCAGCTTCTGCAGATACGTTTAACATTGAAAGTTCAGACTTCCCTCCTGATGAAGGAAACTCACTGCAGGGCTCAACTTGAAGCTGTAGCTTATTGAGATGCTCTTCAGCAACTGCAGCCTCAGTATTTTTAACTGAAAAATTAGTTGTTTCCAAACATGATTCTGGTACACTTGGCTTATGTTCTGAAATTAATAATGACTGGCATTGATTTACACTATCAATAAGTTCACTAGCCCTATTCACATTCTTTTGTTTGCTACTAGCTGTGGACATGCAGTTCTTGGCTACAGGCAAAGGTGTTGAAGTCAGTGGTTTAAGGCAGCAATGTTCTTTCATAATATCAGCATTAGTCCAACCATTCTTTTTTTCTCTCTCTATTTTAGTTGCTGGCATTTTGGGTGTGGAGTCCATATGTTTTCTTCTTTGTGTTATATGGTGAGAATGAGTCTCGACATCAACTTTCTGGCCACCTGTGAAAAATCACAAAACATTAATTAATTGTATATGCCTTGCCCCCACTGATTTACAGCATGTTTAGCACATCAAATTTACCACTGTTTTATTAGGTTTACAGTTATTTTATAATACTCATTAAGATCCAATACAAACAAAAGCCCAGATGTTACAACTATCTTTGGACATGAATAGTGTCAATTAAAGCAATAGATTAACTGGCATATGTAAAGTTTTGAGTAAAACATGACTGGGTTTTAAATCTGTAACTTTTTATTATTGTGCTCTTATGTTACTTACATCTTTCTTGCCTGAAATAGTCATAAGCTTTCCTAAAATTTAGGAATCGATAGAAATTTACTTGTAAAGCTGGTACCAGAAGAGATTATATGAAAGGTGTCTCACAACAATGTCTAAACAACAGATGTAGCTTGAACCAAGGCACTCATCTTGCCATAATACTAATCTTTATGTGTTTCAAATATATTTTAAATTAACTTCATAGTTTTCAATGGAAGAAGAAATTTAAGTGAAAACATTTTTGATTGTACTATAAACTTATCAAACATTATCAGTTTTTTTAAGACAACCAGATGGAATGACAATTAATTTCAGTCTGTTGAGCACAGCTCATACACATTTATGAATAACTATCATTTTGCACCATAGCACTTCTGTAAAGTTAAAAACCATTTGTTTCTTCAAAAAAAGATGCAACTTCACATTTTAAAATGTTAATGATGTTTTTTCCACAGGAAATGAACATACTTTGTTTCATTGTTGTCATGATGTTACTTGGCTGATTTGATGCTGTAGGATTAACTGAGCTGATGGTTGTAGTAAAATTAACTTCTGGAACCAAACTTTTCTCCTCACTTTTAGCAGGAACATCTGGTGACAGATGAATAGTTGCCTCCTGTTGAGAGGCTTGTGACAGGTCTTTTGGGTTTGAAGGTACATGGATAAGTTCACTGCTGCACTCTGATGAACAATCAATGCTTTTCTGGTTTCTTACAGCAAATGCATGCAAGGATTCAAGTGCACTACCAAAATTTTCATGGTGCTGGATTTGTTGCCGAATCCATTTAGATAATCCTAAGAAAAATAAATAAATAAATAAACAAAGTGTTACTACAAAACTACATCATCTATACCAGGTATTTCATATTAGTACATAGTACCTTAATATTGCAAATACTTTTACATATGTATAAACAGATTCATAAAGATTTCAAGAAGTTCCTCATGAAAGTAAGATAATGCATGTCTTGCTTTCCAGGGCTGGGAACTTGATTTAATCAATGGTAGTATTCTGATGAGTAATACTAACAATATCATTCCTTTTAATAAAAAGACCTTTACCTTTTTTACTAATACCTTTTTTAATTGCAAACTGCTGCTTTGCAAAAACATCATTATACTTCTTTTATGCCTGGGTGTTCATTTTGCTTGTTGTCATGAATTATTAAAAAGTAACTTACATAGAGTACAGCTATTTATTATCATACTGACAAGCTCTGACAAAAATTAGAATATAAGGAAGTTTTTACAACTTTATTTCAGATTAAGTAACAGTAACTCAGATATTCAGAAGGAATCATAAATGCCCGATAGCTAAAATATAATACAATATGCTCTTATACAGCAATCATTTTAAAAATTCTCGAATACTAGACATCTTGACCATAATAGCTGTTTAGATTATGTTGGAACACACAACAGTGAAGTAAAAACTAACTTTCTTGATTTTAAAAACTGTTTTTAAGCCCATTTAAATATTCTTTTAATAACAACAAAAAAAATCCCAGAGAACTTGATTCTTCTGTTAAGTTTTACTTTTTAGAAGTACTAATCTTATCAAGTCTTGAACATATAGATTATTTGTATTACTATATGAATTACTTCTGTTTCCTTAGACAATTTAAATGTATTTTTAGTACAGACATGTCAGAAAAGCAGTTTGACTCATACTACAGCAGCTGAGCTCCACCTGCTGACTAGACTGCAACATTATCTGTTTACATCATCTTTTTGCCCATGTCTTCTAACCAGGGCATGAACAAATATATATAATGCATTCCTAAGCAATTTAATTTAATTTTATTTTTTATTTATTTATTAAGGTTGTGTGTATAACATGTTTCATTTTATCCGCATTTATTTCTAGCCAGTATAAAAATGCAAACAGAAAATAACTTCTTGCATATTGAGCATTTGGTGGTCCCAAATGGCACAACCTTTACCTGGTTGTTACCTAAAAAGCCAGAATGTTAAATTCAGACTGCCAACCCTAATCATTAAAGCTCCCTATAGGCAGAAAGTATACATCCACTAGAGACTTATCCAAAGTCCAAATAAAAATCTAGTAACTATTTTTTAATACATACATATACATACACATATATACACATGCACACATAAGTATATACATACTTTATATATACTTAATATGTAAAGATTGAGAGTCCTTAAGTTTTTGTAGGTCCCATTTTAAGAAGGGATTCTCAAATTTTGCACACTGAAATTTCTATATCATTACCTGTATATCCAAAAGGGGAAAGAAATTGAATACACTGAGCATTGGTATCAACATGTTTCAGTGTATTTAATGAACTAGCAATACACCAGGCTACAGTTTTAGACTTTTCAGTTTCAGCTGCACAATTTGAGTTCAATGGATACATTTCATTATGACTTTTCCTACTTACCTGTATTTGTATAACCATACTTCTGTAATCTTGATTTTTCACTATTTGTTAATAATAGGAACTTTCCCAGAAAGATTTTTACAACTTACCAGTTATGTACTTATTAGGGTTATTCCGGAAGCGGTCATCAACTAAAATAAGAGCACCCCAATCATTCCTATGTCTTATACACCTATAAGTGAGCAACAAAAAAGAGTGTATATATAATTAGAGTCCATATAGTAAAAAACCTGTGGGGATCTGACAACAGGGATTGCAGTGAGTCAGCTAGAATATGCAAAAATATACAGGAAGTGCTTTCGTACTGTTTTGCACCAAAAGTTTTTATGGATGTCATGGAAGCTTAATTTTTCTTCAGTTCTTGAATTTACTATATGAAAACAGGTAAATTAAAAAATCCTACACAAATATTCAGCAGCTAATCAAACTACATGTCATTTGCTTTCCACTCTTAACTGAGTAGTGTAAATACTGAGAGGAGAACATGTAAAAGTGTAGAAGAAAAGAAAATAGACTGATGCAACTGCAAGCAGTTTTTTAAATAACTATGCACTTTTTTGTTTCTAAACCACATTATTCCTAACTCTCTTTAATGAAATGAATAATGTTACAGATCAAAGCCGTGAGCCATACCATTGAGTTCATAATTCAGTTGTTAGAGGCCTACAGAAATAATCCAATAGTCACTTTACATGTGTTGATATTATTTCTAACATTATTTGGATTTCTGTACTGCCTGCCAGAAAAAAATTATTAAAGAACAGTGATAACACAAATGAAACAGTTTAGGGTTATTATCCCCATTGTATAAGAAGAGGACAATTTTTGAAGATGATGTTTACAAAATGTACATAAAACCACAAGTGTATCAGACTTGGGGCTTAAAATGGGAGTGAGAAGGCTGGCTCTTCAAAGAAATATTATTTATTTATATTTGAAGTTTCTCCATGATAAGAAAAGCTACCAAAACATCTTTAAGAAATAGATTTCTTCCAACCTCTCATTTTTTCATTGCTTTAATAAAAGTTCTTTCAACTCACAGTTTAAATGAATTATGCCCACTGGAGACATATCCCACACTTTTAGAAAAAGTAGCACTGCAAGGAATTCATAGCATGATTGTCACCTGGCCATACACACCATCTGTTATATTCCCAAAGGCTGCTATTTCATTTCATGAACTTGTGTTACTTCATATAATGCAAGAGCATTAAATTAAGAGAAAAGTGCCAGATTGAAGACTATCATGCTTCTGCTCACTTCTGTCCCTGCAGGCATCTTTGCAATAAGAAGCCTGCCTATCTACTATATAACTTAGTATCAACTTAGTAGACTGTTCTGGTTTTATAAAAATAGTCATCATACGCTGTCATCATTCCCCAGATCCCAGTTTAGTAAGAGCTTAGACTGATGGCATTATACACAATTTATAGAATGGAAGTCTATTTTCTCCATTTAAGTTTAGACTAGCATAATTCAATTCAAATGATAAACTATACAATAAGCAATTTTCACTAAAACTAAACTTAAGTTAAAACTTATTTCACAGTGACAAAATTTCAAATTAATTTCTTACTAGTGGCATTCCACAAATTAGAGTTTTCTAAACAAATTTTAACTAATGCTTTTACTCTCCAAAGAGGAATCTAAGAAATCAGACCTGTAACAAGAATTTACAATGAGATTTTACTAATGTAGACTATTTTCTCTCAATTTTCTTTCTAAACCTTCATTATGACATCACATTTGTATTAGGTCTAATTCAAATAACAAGATTCTTCCAGCTGATGTTTCTCCTCTTATCTATAAATCTGTGTCTATACCTCTATATATCTATGACAGATGTATGGCATCTATGACATAGATGACAGATAGCTATATCTATCTATGTATATGATAAATTTTGTTGGAGAAGGATGAATTAATTCTATCCTGTTAATAAAATTTTGGGGGAATTTTTTCATTTGAGAAAGTAAGCTATACTACTTCTTCTAAACCTGCAAAGAGATCAGTGAGCATGATAATTGAATTGACCTTTTGCAAAGGTCTGAGAAAAACCCCTACTATTTCTCCCTTTCAACAATACTTGTAGGCTAAACGTCAAACAACTGCTCCAAGTCCACCAAGAGTGTGAATAATTAGTACATTTGAAAAGGCCTAAGAATTTTCATTTCGTTTATAAGCTCAAGAACTATTTATCTCTGCAAATGTTTTCCTTTCTGTATTTCTGGACTGCAAGAAATAAAACCTGCAACCAAACTAAAGTGGATTCTGAATGTAAAACAAAAACTCTGAATTATCACAACACTCAAATGCACAACAGACTGAAAAGCAGACAGCTGCCAGTACAGAACAGCTGAAGACCTGATTTATCCCCTTTGTATTAACAGTGAGGAATTAATCCTTACAGATGTCGCAAAAAAAAGTTCCACAAATATTTTTTTTTTTTTTAAATTTTTATTTAAATTATGTTCAGCTTACCTTCCAAGGGCTTGGTTCAGAGCCCTATAAGCTTGAATTTCATACCACTGACTCCCTGGTAAAAGGCCTCTTGTACTTTTGTGCTCATCATTGTACTTCCTCTTTAATTCAACCTAAGAAAGAAATCATAAAATATTGTTTTTAATAATGATGTTGAAAAGGAAATATTCTCAAAAGGGAAAACAAGCAAACATTGATTAAATAAGTGAATATGTAAAGTGTGTTTCAGTGTTCCAACTTTGTATTTTACATACTAACCAATATGGCTTTTACCCTTCTAAAGTTATTCTTAACATGTGATCTATTCCAATAATTTATATGTAATAACACAACAACCACACACTTATCCAAATCTCTCTGTTAGCAAAAGAAGGATAAGCTGTTCACACAGGCAAAACACCCAGATGTAAGTAAATGGACTAACTAGACCACAGTTTTATTTGCTCATCTGGAAGTAAATGATACAATGGAGATCTTTATCCTTTCCTTTCTCACAAACACTGACTCCTAATCTATTGCTGGGACCAGACCACGCTTTTCCCAAGTGAGGGTTAAGCAAATATAACCCCTTCTACTACAGAAGCTAAGAAAGTACTTTAAAGACAGAGTGGCCTTGCCAAAGTACCAGAAGTCAGCAATACCAACTCTAATTCCGAGCTTGGCACCACCTTCTGCGGTTTGGAAACAAACGTTTCACTGGCTAAATGTGAGGAAAAGGCGGCAGCTAAAGTTTGCAGGCCCATGGGCTAGCATAAGGCAGAAAAGAGCATGCCCCTCTTTTTTTTAAAATGCTCTCTCTTAGCTGCTGCAAGAGCAGATCTGGTATCAACTGCAAAAGAAAGCCCCTGCCCTCCCCTTTCTAATCATATGGATAACTACACATACAATGCCTGATCTGAATTTGAACAAGAATTTGTATTTGGACATTGTACACAGTTACAACATATATCAAAAGAATTTATTATTGGGGGGTGGACGGTGGACTGAATTTTATTTTTTTTAAATAAACCTAAAACTACACCAAAAAGGGTCTTTCCATTGCTCTTTTGTAAAGTATTAACCTTTCTAAACTGACAAGTGAAAGGACACGCTTCAGGAGAGAAAACAGCAGACTTCTAACCTGTTCTGACAGGTAACTTTCAAGTTGCATTTGGATAAGAAATTTTATTTTAAGTACTTATGCCCTTTAAATTGCCTGTCAAATTTACAAATTCAATCTTTACAGCCAGAAAGTAAATTCAGTTTGATTTCACAGATTTAATATTTGTTCCAGTCACTCAGAATTTATTGACTGGCATGTGAGGTTTCCTTTGTAATTTTCAAAACAGAAGATGATTTCTTCTGAACATTTTATGTACATTAAAACCATTCCTTAAAAAGGAACTTAGGCATATCTGTGCATTCCTACAAAGGGAAATACTACGTGGAGAAACAAAAGGATACTCCTCACCATTTGAAATGAGTTACGGTGTCAGAAAATTTCACTGAAGTCTTTAAAACATAACTAATGACAATATGCTCCTGTACGTACATTGCATTTGTCTTCTAGTCCTGGTAAGTTTTCTAACAATTTCCTCTTTTGAAGTATTTATTATCACTAAGATTTTGGCCAATTGCAATAAATGTAGCTTTACCACAATTTCTTACTTTGCTAGCAGACTGTTCAAAACAGTATTAGAATAAGTAGTTATGTGTCTGATGCTAAAAACTACAACATTTTTAATTATGTGCATAAAGCCACTGAAGTAACAGGAGAACGCAACCATTCAGATCATCTGCATTGTATTGCATTACCCTGTGAATAAAAGACATTACTTTTACATTCTTCTAACATGTTAGCATTATGCAAATGTATACTGCTTGTACTGCACATCAATAATGACATTTCATTTCTGAAATGATATAAAAATCCACATTCTCTTGGTCTAAATGTGTAATGTATTTTTAAAACCTATCTTTTCTATCTTAATTAAAAAAGGGTTAACAGAAAATAAACATTCTGTTTTCTCACTTAAATGATCATGTCTCAGCATGAGATGACAACTTACATTGCTGAGAGTTCAGTTTTCATTATAAGTCTACTAAAGGTAAAAGGCCAGGGCATGTCATTTTAATGCAATCAGAATCTATTTCATTGTATAACTCTTACATTATCAAGCATCAAATCAACGCCCGATTCAAAATGACATGTTACATATGTGAAAAAGCCAGTCTCTCCTGCTAGCAAATATCCTAAATGTGCAGTAAACCACAGGCTAGAAGGGATTAGTTAAAATGTCAAAAGACAGCCTTTTACTTTTACCTGTTCATCCTTAAAAATATACTCTTAGCTATCAGGCATGCTTTACAGACAAATAGCTTCAGCAAGCAGCAGCAGAAGGCCTGTGGCAAGCTCTGCCATCTTGTAGCTGTCAGACAGATTAGTCTTTGATCTATCTGGGAGGTCACGGTCACATTCACATTAACTGAAGTCTAACAACATTATACCTGCTAACCTCTCCTTCTTTTAATGCTTAATTAGTTCGACATGTTTCACTATGGAATATCAACTGAGAAATACCAACAAAAAATAAATGCCATGAACAAATATTTTTTTATATGACTTGGAAAAATATTTTGAGGCAGTTTCTGTATGATTCAGAAGAACTTCCAAGCGTATTCTTCAATCAAAATTAGCAACACAAGTTTTCCTTCGATGACAATAACATTAAACAACATTCATTATATTAAGATTTTAAGTGTTTGACAAACCACAAAAAAAGTTACTTGTGGTAACATTGCTTCACATGAAGAAACTCAGACTTATTTAGGATTCAAGTGATATATAAGTACATAATGTGAATTTATACTGTGACGACCATGGACTGTATCAGTTAGCTTATGGCACGAAGCTCAGAAGACTAGCTCAAAAACTAGACCTTGTTTTTGAACCTCCAAATAACCTGCAAATTCAGATACAGAAGCCTGCAGCATGCCTTTTTAGCAACATGCCAGGCTGAACCAGACTTATTAAAAATTAACAAAAACATGGCTATATTTAATAGCAAGGTATACAAATATCAATCTATTATGAACTATTGGTTTCTACAGAAAAATAAATGACTAGACAATAAAATTAAAGCACCATTTTCTCCTTTAAATCGAGTTCTTTCCACTCCATAAATATAAAGCTTCTCCTTCTTGTGCAGTCATAATTACAACTGGGATAAGGAAATGTGAAACAATTTCAGTACAATTTAGTTATCTTCAGCTACAGGTTTGCACAGCATCCTATGTGCTAATTTACCTGTTAAGAAGTTTTAAAGAGAAAGCATTTAACCTACAAAGAACAAAAACTACTGTGCTACACAATTAATTACATTTTTAAAAGTTTACTTCAGTAAAAATGAGCAGATGGTCCAGCAGACACTCATCCAGAATCATTTTCTCTCAGCCAAAGAACAGAACCTTAGACCTAAAGAGCTAATAGCAAAGCCTAGCAGGACTGGAGAATGTGCATTTGGGGCAGTTACTATTCATAATCAGAATACTGTAAACGTATTTATCAGCACTAGTATCACAATATGAAGGTCGAATGGGCTAAGCCACAGTATAAAATTTTTTTGTTTGTGCGATTTAAATCAGCAAAATAAACTGTGTTTGGTTTTACTTCATCTGGCAAAGGTACAAGATTTTTTTTTTAGATGCATTACTTTATTTAACCAAATGCAGTGCTATACTTTGCTTTCTAAAAACAAACAAAAAAATCCTAAGATGTTACTAATGGTTAACAAGCCAGGCCTGTTCTTTGACAAGGCATCACTTCACAAACATCTTCAACTGTCTCCTATTTTCTCTGGTAGATTAAAAATGACCTCCAGTTTGTAACCTGTGGGATTACAAACCAGATTACCCAGAATTCTAAAGACAAGACAGAAATTCATGAATACAATGGCGCTATTGTGAGTGGTTAAACAGAGCACTCATCTAAACCTGCATTTCTCTTTACATCAGCACTCAGCAGTGTTGTGACAGCCCAGGTTAAAGAAAGAGACAACTGCTGAAAGGAAAAAGGCAAATAAGTTTGGAATTGTGTCACTACATGCACACGTGTGTAGGTGGGTACGTGTACACACACACGCGCATGTGTAAACCCATGCCCTTCACTCCCCAGCACTCTCCTCCAACTATCCTCCATGGAAATAAAAGTCAGAAAATGGATATAAATGCTTTCTGGCATTCCACTGACTTGTTTCTCTGGTTTTATGAGAGGAAAAATGGTAATGAAAATAAAGACCATTGCTCATATCATCCAAAAAACTTTAAAAGACACATTTCATGTTTAACATCTACTAATTCCCCACCTCCTAAAAACAAACAAGCAAAAAATACCAGGTGGTCATTCCCTACTTCCATCCCCAAAAAAGACATAAAAATGGTTTTTAAGCAAATCTACCGTCTTAAAAATCTCATGTGTCCAGTTAGAGTCTCTCTTCCACCTGAAATAGCAATAATTAGAATTCTTCAAGAACATACTTGCCATCTACTTTCCTCCTCATGAATGCCAAGTAATCATAAAAGTTTGTAAGTGCGGGAAAGCAAAAGACATGAAAACCCATTTCATTTCTTTTACATCTGAAAATCCTTAAATGGAAGTAGCATTAAATAGTGCAGCATTTAACTCCCCCCCTCCACTTCAAAAGCAGTAACAACGTCTGTGAGATTTAAGACTAAATAATGCACGTGTAAAGACCTGGGTGAGTCATAGAACATGCTTCAAACAACCTAACTCCTCAGTAGACCTACTAAAAGCTGTATCTAAACACATAGTCTCAATTTATTGGTCCACAGGAAAAAGATATTATGGCAGGACGTTACCTTTAAATGCTCCAGGCATTCCAAGTGCAGTGTTAATACATACAAAACAGTATGAAATAAGCAAATGCTTATTACCTCTAATTTATCAAACTAGGTTCTGTATATGACAGTAATTTAAGGCCATTCTAACCATCTCATATACCTAAAGATGGTCACCAGACACTTAAATATACCACCCTTCTGCTTTCACACACAAATACTGCATTTCTTTAAATAACAACAAAACCCCAAAACTCTGAGCACAGCAATACCATATACTGTGAATAAGACATTATCAGGTAGAGACATGATGAATACTTTGTATTGCTCAATTATCTTCAAGACGCTCTGTTACACAGCTCCATCCTACAAGAAGTCTCTTCAGCAGACAAATCACTGCGAGGCTGAACTCTGCACCCACCATCCTCCAGCAGCTGCCCCTTACAAAGGCTATCAACTCAATAGTTCGTGCATCAAAGCCACATAAGCTTAAAAATAGTTCAGGTGACCTCTTCTGCCTTAAAATTTCTACACGCACTTAAAAATTTGCCTTCCTCGGATAATACTGAATAAAATAAGGAAATAACATCTCCGCAAATCTAGATCTCAGACTAGCTATATCTTGCAGACTGTTGCACCCAAACAGCACACCTGAAAAGATACTGGGCATCCATGGGATTTAAATGTTTCTTGCCTGAATGAAGATATAATCAAAACTAGAAAGAGCTACTGAAACTGGAAAAAAAAAAACAAAACATGAAGGTGCCAAGAAAGAAACTATACACTGAAAAACACTGCTAGCTTGTTTCCCCATAGCCCAAAAACTTAAACATAACTTCAAAAGTAAAGCCAAACAACCCAACAGCAAACTGCTGTCTGTTAGACTCTACTAACTGGCCAATATTATCTTCTGGGGCAGAAAAACAGTACTACCACTTTATGCAAAGCCGTACTTCTCTTATTTTGAATTTACAGGTATTTTATGACTAAATGCTTCCCCAGTATTCTCAACTCTTAATCCCAGTGTTAGAGAGATGGAAAGCTTATGTTATGTTGTAACCGCTGAACACTTTTAGTATTGTCAACTACACCATGTGGCATCTCGGAGATCTGGAAGTTTTATGGTTTGACAAATCTTGTAGCACATTCACCCCAGGCCCATCTACTCATCTCAGTCTTGTAAGCTTTGAGGGACTGCGAACAAGTGACTTGATTAAAATCTAATGCAACCAAAACTCTCCTCTGAAGAGAAAATTCAATCCATTTCCAGTGAAGCAGAAGTGAAAAAAATCAAACAGCTTCCCTTGAGGTACAACGCTGCTGCATACGCTCAGTGCTACTGCGTCTAAGGTGAAGTGGTAAGTGTCAGTCATCCTTACAAATCCCCAAGGTGATAGCTTCACTTTTAAAGCTTTCAACATACTTTGACAGTAAGGTAAAAACGTAAAGGTCAACACTACTTGCTAAGGACAAGATAAACACAAGAAAATCACTTTGGAATTTTTTATGGATCAGAAAAGTAAACTATTAAATGTAAAGGAAAAGTTCTGATTTGCTGTATTATTTATCCAAAGGCTTAACTTCCGGATATATTCAGGGATGATTTCTGTGATCTGTGCCAACATATTGACATTAGCCTGGCACCAGTAGAAGAGAAATGCCATCCACTAGTCTTACACGTTAAGTTGAACTTAAATGTTACCTTCTTAGCTACAGGAATGCTGTATTCCACAGGATTTTACAGCTACTCCCACAAATTAAGCCTCTGCCATCAATATTTTTTTTCTTAATTAACACAATTTCTATTGGATGCAGGAAGAGTATGGATGGCTTTAACTTGTTACAACCATTCTTATTTCTGGAAAAGTGGGAAGTAAAAAGCTTTTGAGATATCTTATTGCTTCAAAGTGCTGTAAGAAATTGCCACACCACCACATATTTACTGCATTGCTTGGGTTTTTTTCTAACACCGGTAGGTATACCTCCTGACATTTTCCTTTGGGGAGAAGGGGGGGGGGGGGGGGTGTGTGTGATGGAGATCTGCAATATCCAGCCACTCATCTTGTGATGACGTGATTCTGCACACCGCA
The DNA here is from genome assembly GCF_000737465.1 of Haliaeetus leucocephalus. NCBI lineage: Eukaryota > Metazoa > Chordata > Aves > Accipitriformes > Accipitridae > Haliaeetus > Haliaeetus leucocephalus. The sequence goes on along the minus strand of NW_010972831.1, from coordinate 6,352,176 downwards.
TTACCCCTTAACAAGCAGTATCACAGCAGATTGCAATAATTTACAGTGTACTGCTGCAAGACAAGAACAATGCTGGCTGAATAATCTGAAAACATGCTCTTCTACAAAATGTAAAAGTATATTGTCTCGATAATTGTTATTTAACATCTAGAGGCTTGCTAGGTAACATTATACATTTCAATGATGTAAGTATATTTCTTATTTACATCCTTAACTTGATTGTTTCAAAAAGCTACTTTGCAATTAAAATACAAATTAATATTGAATATAAAGTGGGGCATGGAAGAAAGACAAGTGTGTGTGTGTGTATGCGTATATATACAAACACATACGCACATTGCACTTTTATCCTATTCAGGATTTCCCACTCAGAGAACATTCAATAAATAATAGACCATCATGTTTGGCTTTCCTGTGAAAATTCCATAAATGCTTTTCCGCTTCCCACTTTATATATGTAATTTTTTTCACAGTAATGGAATGAAGAAGAAAGTAAAAGTGGCTCAGGTTTAGACAGCCATTAACAGACAATCAAACAAAACAAAACAAAAAAGTCAACCACTTTTTACAAACGTTTAAATCATACTGAAAATGATAGTACACACTGTGTCTCAAGGCTTTTGCAATGAATGTCAGATTTAACTGGAAAGTTGTGGCAAAGTTGCTCAGAAACATTCAGCCTGCTTAAAATATTCACATCAATAATAGAACAGTCAATCTTATATCTCTAAAAAAATTCTTAACTTCACAGGGAATTTTCAAATTCTACTAAACACAACAATGACCTTCCCATAAAATGTAATTTTCTGTACCAGTTTGCCCATATTTTAAAACAATACTTTGAATAAGGAGTGAAGATATTTTTTATTTTTAAGTGATGCAAAGCTATGATGAAATTCATACAGTGCATGCTATGTTTCTCGACTCAGGTTAAGCATCTAGAATAACAATAATTTTCTTAGAAATTTTTCTTTTCTTAGAATATAGTATGCAAGAAATGCATTATTTCAACAACCACTTATCTAGCACAAGATTCTTTCTCCTTTCAATGGAGAAAAAGCATATAGGCTTAAAAATTGCCACAAGGACTAGAAATTAACTTAAATATTTGGAAAAATGCCATTATTCTGAAATGATACAAATACTCCAATTTGTTGAGCCCTCAAGAAAGGAGAAAGAAACTTCAGCCAGATAGCTGCAAACTCTTTGTATCATTAAGTTACATATAACCCAGAAAATTGTAATTGAAATGATGTATTCCATCATGTTTCACAAATTATGTTACTGGAAACAATAAAGAAAGTATTTGCCATTGTAGTTCATATTCAACCTACAGCAGCTATGGCAAATACTTCTCATTAATGGCAAACTCAGCTACAGTTCTCGAGTAATGTCACTGCACAGAAATCCTAACCTTATCAAGTTTATTTTCCTTGCACATCTACTGATGTAAAAGAGTTTGACTGCATTTTCCTCTGTATTTTGGTAAAGTTCTCTTAGCTGTTACATGATTAAGTACACTCTACTGTACTACGATCAAAAGCATCTGGAAAGGTGGAAGTGAAGAAATGCTCTCTGGGAAAGTTAGCTTAATACTTGCACTTCAGAGTCGCCCATTATCAACATTTCATAGCGAGTTTCTTTATTTTCAGGTCCCCAAGGTAAGAACAGTAAATTATGACTTGAACTAAACAAGCCACACTTGGCTCCAAAATCAGATTTTCCTACCTCTAGTTTCAGGTCCCAGAGGTGGGCAGAGGAAATCCTGGTCACAGCCAAAGAAGTCATTTTTGGCTCTGAAATAAATTTTCCTGCTTTACTAGAGCCAAACCCTACCATTGAGAGTACCATAGCTTTAAGCAATACTTTAACATTTCTTTTATATATTTTGCTTGAGCAACCTGATTCTTCAGCAATATGAAACCTTTTTCAGTAACACAGAATTAGGGTTTTGGCCTCTCTTTCTTAAATCGGTATTGTTTATTATCAAGTACACTTCTGAGCCTTAATCGTTTCTTTCTCTCCAGCACTGACAAAGTATTTTAGACTCTTCTCTTTGTAAAAATGAATGAACGTAAGATATTATGAGCCTAAAATTTTTAAGTGAAACTAAATAATACTCTTTAAAGGTTCTACAGAAAATAATGTAACTTATAAAACCATACAGTTACTTAAGGAGACCAAATGCTGGCCATTTAATACCAGAAGTTGTGGCATATATTTAGCACAAACATATGGAGAAAATAAAATTGGATATTATACATCACACTTGACAATGATTTTCTTGCCCAAGTAAAGACTGATGTCTGGATCCAAAATGCTACAATTCAAAATATATAACAGAAGTTAATGAACAGTATGTTAGCATCAGATAACATGTATATGGGATTACACATCTTTTTCTGTCACATTATTTATGTTCCCTAATATTACAGTTCACTGGTATTAGCATCAAGTTACAAATCATAAAATATATTTAGAAAGCAAGTTGATCACGGACAAGTAATATTAGTGGAGATGAGCCAACATCAAAATGCCAACATAAAATATTGGTCTCCAAAGGTACGATTCTACAAACCCTTATGATTGTGCACAGTCCTAGAAGTATTAAAGGGATTACTCACACAAGTAAAAGCTATATGCAGGAGTAAGGGGTTATGGAATTGAGTCTTAAGAGGACTTTTATTAACCCAAAAAGCAGACATGCAAGTGTATTTTCATGTAGAAGCAGAGCACTTTTTAGTGATTTAAACCAATCCTAGAAGTATATCATTCATGGATATTCCAAGGGAATTGTTAATCACTTGCATTTCCTATTTTTAAGGGGATGTCATTATTCATCATCAGTTTCTTTGTTCCTATACCTACCTATACATACCTATAGCTATGTAAAGGAACAGATGTACCTGTGTTCACAATTTTATGTCTATATAGGTCTAACTTGACTTGTGTCACTGTGTTTTGAATTTTCTTCTGTCTGCTCAAAACTCAAGTTCCTCCCCAAACGTCAAAGCTGGAAGTTTTAAAATGTCCAGGTTTTAATCAGTTTTCTGGTTAGCCTACAAAATCTAAACAAACACTAACAACTATATCATAGAAGCAAATGTCATAACTATCCTATAAACTTTAACTGTATTGTTTGGGAACTTAACATATCCTAAAATCCTACAAAAGAGAAAGACTGTACAGTGTCCTCTAACATTTAAAAGTCTGAATTCTTCTAACCCAAAGAAAAAAAGAATTCCCATGGAAAAAACTGTTAATAAGGAGAAACATTTAAAAATAAAATCAGCCACCCTAAAAGAAAGTCATTCAGTTGTACTTGGAAAGGAGAATTCACATCTTAGTACGATGAGCAATACTGATATGCTGTGAATACAATCCTGAGTAGGAAAAAGTATTTGAATAAATTCTGTAATCATATTCTTCCTCATAGTTGTATCATAAAATTCCAAATGACTTAGAACTGATCATAAAAGTGTGGTTAGAAGATGAAGTTGCATCATAAGCAGGATGGCACAAGTATCATCTAACGCCCTGACAATTGGGCTTGTGACTTACAGATTCTAACTGTTAATGAAACAGTAATACAGCCAGCCAAACTCCAACTGGTTAGGACAACAGGTTAAGGCTTAACTATAGACAATCGTCTATACTTAACAAAGAATCTCTTTTCATTTCAGGTAATACTAATAACTATCTGCTACATGAGAGCATGGTTTATAGCATCCCTTCCAATCCCTACAAGTTTCATGTACCTTTTTTCCCTTATTGACAAATTAATACTCCTTCAGTTCTATGAAGTTTTATTCACTGAAGATAACTCCAAAGCATTTATAAGAATTATAATAAAGTGTACAGGAATAAAACTTTGTTTTCCTTTCTAATGTTCAAGGTAAGGTCTGTTGGTCTAGGGGGACTGAAGTAACGAACAACAATTTGCATTTGTTGCAATACCCTAAAAATAGGGTATCAGACTGGTTTTATATAAAGTTAACCAATTTTTAAAAATGTAGCACTCACTTTTCTCTACCCTTTTATACTACATTTGTTTCATGCCATTCTCGGAAGCAGTACTATTGGATCAGCTCTCCCAGAAATATACAAAAAGAACATTTTCAAGTGAAAATTGGTGTCCTGTCCCATTCTCCCTCCCCTCCCCTCTTTTTAATTTTACATGGCAATCTTCACTATCAACAGCCAGTTTTCCTTAAAAATATAATTCCAATTCCTTTCCTGAGCTGACATACTGCTGAAAAAGATGCTTAATCTTCCAAATTTCTTTTGTATCTATGCTTATGTTTCTTCAAAGCTACTAATTAATCTTCTTCAGTGAACAGAGTGACTATCCTTCACACTATCATTTTTCACATAATTGAGCTCAACTGGTAAAAGAAATGTGCATTAATCCAGAACTTTTTGGGGTATCTGATAAACCTAAAGCCTTGGACAAAACAAAACATCATTCAATTTAAAGGGAAGTACTGCTAGCTGAATATCACTTTGGATCCAAGTTCTGGAGCAAAAGACACATTTACAATAAAAACAATTTCCTCCAGCATTATTCTAGGAGCACTGCCATGCACCAGACAGCAATTCAAATCTGATGCTAAGAGACTGGTGCATGCCCTTCTCTCATCTAGAATTGATCACTGCAGTGCTTTGTGCATTACCATATCTAAATATATACACTCAAACCTTTAGCTGCTTGCAATTTGGCAGCTAGTGTTTCTATCCCTACTTAAAAATGTAGAGGCTTTCTTCAGTCTAACTAAAAAAAATTGTTCAACACAACACTGATTTTTTTTGAATTTAGTTATCACTAATGGGATGTACTGCCTGTGATTCTATTATATTACATATTTGGTTGAACTCAAGGTAAAATCAAATACACTATTTTAAGATTAAGGAACATAATCCACTGTGAACATAATTCACCCTTGACACATTCTTTTCAATTTAATTTTGTATCATTTAGAACATAAAAATACTGACTTTCTGGAAATCATTTAGAGTTCCAGCCATACTACAGACCAAGTATTTCCAAAATATCATTTCAGCATATGCTTCTAAAACTAAGCATTTCTAACTCTAGAAAGAGTGCTAAGTAGTCTTTGAATGTAAATGTTTTTATACTAAAGTACAGTGTATTATATTTTAGTAAGACAAAAAATGTTGTGGCTAAGTGCTTCGAGAAAGTTATGCAAACATTGAAAGAACACTGCACCAGGCAGCCACCACTAATATAACCTCACTAGTCCTTATAGGATGTGGTTTTTCTCTAGCAAGGCTGTAATTAGGCACACATTGTAGACAACAAAGAAGTCTTTGGTTGTTCACTTAAGCTCAGAACGCATCCCTAAAACCAAAGCTGAGTCTGTTTGGTCTTTCAAGTGTGAACCTACGATTTTCTTGTTTGATTTGGCATTACTAATAACCAGAATCCAGCTATTTCTGGTATTTATTTATTCTATGATACTTCACTTTATTTCTTAGCTTCACAAAGTAGTCCTCAAAAGCTCTAAAAGGTACGCATAAGATAAAGCAGTGACAGTGGCTATTATCACTGGAAGAAGTGTGCCAGCAACTGGGTGACTACCTAAGTGGCATGCACAGACCACTAAAAAATAAGTGGTCTTACAAACTAGTCAATAATAAATGTTCTTTTCCAGTAAGTAGAAAGTCTAGAAAAATACTTTTCCATATTCATTGGCTTTCTTTTCCTTTATGAATGCCTGGCTTCAACTACGAAGTGCCTATTCTAATGGAACATCATCTATCCATAAGACAAGACCTGTTGAAGTCAAAAGGAAGGAAGTGTTGATGTGAGTAATTACACACCAGTGCAAGCAACAGGATGCTACTTTGGCCACCTGCTGAAAAATACAAATAGTCTCAAATTTCTTTAATTGGAGACACTTCAAAATACTATTTTTAGAGGGCACTTAGAAGCTTTTGCCTAAAGTTAGATGAAGCTTCAATTATCAAAATAGTTAACGTCCTCAGTATCCACAAAGAGGTTACGTCATGTCATAATTTCATACCTCAAAACTGCAAGCTAATAAAGCAGCACTAGCTTGGAAAAGGTTTACAATTCCAGTCTCCATTTAAGTGGGAAGTGTCATACACATGGTTACACGAAAGAAGGCAATAGGGATTAGAAAGGTGATTATACTGCAATCAATAAGGACCTAGTGCGTGATATACATTGATTCATTATGCTATTATTTTACACGATAACTATCTTTATCTTTCCACCTATTTTCTGAAATAATCTTTTGATCAATCTGAATGCCTTATTTAAAGTAGTATTTTCCTAGTGTTTATCCTACACCTTCGCAACCAAATGCCCCACACCACAGTAAGTCAGGAAGTAACTTCATTTCTGTACAAATGACATAAGTTTCAGTGTATGAAAACAGGCAAGTGAAGATGGAAACATGTACTGTTGCTTGGCAGAGTATGCAGTTAATGAGCATTTTGACAATGCAATAGCCTTCACTAGCAATGTCAGACAAAAATTTACAATATATCTAGCATGATATAAATTTATTTAGAATGACAAATGAGTCCACAAGACATGCTACGCTATTCCTCCTCTTACCTGTGTAGAAGGTAACTCAACGAATTCAAAAGGGATTGAGAGAAGTCCAAGGGTAAACATTTAGAAAAAATATTTTGTGTGCATTTAGTGTTTTAAACATGACATAAAAATAAAGTACAACTCTTTCAATTGATATCCTACCTGAAGGTCTTTCACATTTGCAAACGGAATACCTATGGTTATAACTGCACGGGCATTCGCATCACAGAAATCCAAGCCTTCACTAACTTTTCCTCTGCATACAGCTATAAGGAGTGCTCCATCTTGAACAAGCCAGAGAGGAATATACAAATCATTCCCAGTGATAAACTGAGTGTCAGAAGAAAGTTTCACCAACATCTTTTAAAGAGCTAAACATAATATAGCATAATACACTGTGTCAGTCTGGAAAAAGTGAGTGGATATAAAAATATAGACTTCTTTGAGATTAACTTCACTTTGATCAATAATATTGTGATTTTGAATATCAACTAGCAAAATAATTTTGCACTATATAACATAGTGTTACTTAATTAAGCAAGAACCATATGTATCTATAAAAAAATTTAAAATTTAAACCTTGGATTTTGGACTCCAAAAATCATGCTATTTATTTTTTGACATACTATCATTCTTTATTCTCTATACTAAGTATTTTGAGAAAAAAAACCTATAGTGGCTGTAATATAAGAAGGCAAATCACAGTTATGCAATGCACTATAAGTTTGATTATTTGAGAAGCCACTCTGCACCCTGCTGGACACACAATTGCACATCCTTACACAGCTCACTGCCTTTTGAATATCACTGTTAGGATTATGCATCATTCTGTACTTCCCTATATCCTCATGCAACAATATAAATCACAGTTATTCTTCCTCATTTATCACAATAACAACTTCATGTGAGGTTAATTTAACTGTTTATCCATACCTTATTCTAATTGTTAAGCACTTTAAGACGTGTCCCCCCCCTTTTTTTTTTAAACTTGAAGAGTCTGTATCAACTATTTCATATGTCTGAAGAACGTACCTTTTTCTCCTTTACATTTTATGGCATCGTAGTATATTTTCAGCAGTTCATCAAAGTCACTCTTTGCCCCTCCTTGAGGCTCTGCAATGACTGTCTTAACCAGCTCCAGGTTTCTCCATAAACCAGTGTGCATCCATCGATCTTTCAATTTGTCCAACAGCTGAAAACAAACAGAAAAATCTGGAAGAGCTCTAATGAAAGGTCAATCGCTTGAACCGTTCAAAGAAAGCACACAAAAGACACTTATTTTAGTGAAATTATATTGTTCAGTTTTTTTATTTATGAATACAAGTGTCCCTACTGTACATCAATCCACAGATATGCAACAGTTTCTAAACACGATGGCCACTAACTTTGCTAATTAGAAACAGTGCGGATTTTTGAGTTATCAAAGTGAAACTCTCTAAAACTATAAGACTGGTCAATAAAGAGCATCTTCTGGTATTCCTCAAAGCAAGAGGAACATCATTCAAAGAAAACTGGAAATTACCTGTTCTTCTGCTTACCAAGAAAGAGATCCATCTTCCGTAAGACTGGAAACAAATTCTAAATTAATTTGAAACAAGCCTTTATATCTTAAATTTCCATAATATTTCAGTATTTTTAAATTTACATAGATAAGTTGGGGGAGGAAGTATTGATGTAGGGTTTATCAACAGCCTCCTCAGCTTCTTGAAGGGAGTCAGCTTTGTTATATCTACCAGATTCTGACCTGTACACATTTTACTCCAAATCAGTACATGCTCAAATCTTGCAAGCAAATAAGCTTGTTCTACATTTAGTGCGAACGTAATGAAAATACGTATTGCATTACAAAAAGCAAAGTTTAAAACTACCACAGAAACTGAAGTCAGCTGGGTGGCGGACATTTTGCAGTTAGCAGTCATGCCCTTTTCTCATCAATTTCTAGACTGAATTTTATGAAGACAGGAAGCAAAAAAAGTCACTCCTTCACCTGACATGTTTGTCTGATGGTGCACAGCACTGGCCTCAAGACAAAAGCAAGGCAACCAACACATTTTAGAATGAACTGAGTAGATCTGGTTCAGTGGACAGAAATGAATGCTTTATTTCACTCCTTTTACTGTTCAGTGATCATTAGTGTGTCACTAACTATTGTGCAGCAGACTTACTGAGCTTCATATACACAGAGATTTTAAACTCACAGATTCTGTAATAATGGTTATGCTCCTAATTTGTCTGCACTTCCCTCAACCCCACTCACTGAAGACTTTCTCAGCATTTTGCTTCAGGCTATATAAACTGCTCCATCTGAAACTTGCACTCACCCCAGTTCATTGCTCAAAAAGCCACAGCATCCCTTAACTCCAACCCACTTGGCTCTCTGAGGCACCCCAACCAAGATCTCAGGATCTTTAACAGTTAAATTGTTACAGAATTAATCTGTCCCATGTCCAAACATACAGTTTAAGTGTTATTGTGAAACGGAACTAATGGTAACTAACTGTTGTCACATTTGAGTTTAATAGGGAGAACACTTGCAAATTTATAGAAAACTGTTTACAAGAACCCTTGCATATTTCACATTCTCAGAATTAACGATCTGAACTTACTCTTTGACTTTAAGTACTTGGATCGGTTCTTTTTGAGGTACATGTGGTTCAGAGGGGACAAATACTATGGTATTCTTGAATTTTCACTAGCTTTGTCCAAGCCTCTATTCATGGAAATACACTTGCTTACTACTGACGTGACACCATTCTCAAGCAAGCACAGAGAGACTAAGTGATGAATAGTAGGAACAGTTTCCTACAAATACAGATGTTCCTGTAGAATAAATCATCTTTTCTAAATGTGTCTGTCCTACTGTTTGTCCCCTTCTCTACCAGCTCTGTCATTTCCTGGCAGCATCCTGTCTGTAATCTCTTTTTATATAAAAGGTCGTAATACTATGACTGAGCAATGACTGTCCATCTTGCCATCCACAGCCTGCCACTATGCCTTCAGTTCTTGGATATGATATGGAGATAATTCTGGTAAAGAAAAGAATCAAACAAATTATACCTCTAAGTACATCCATTTGGGATCTGTTAGAGCTGCCAGTGACTGTAACATTATTAACTTTCCAGATTTCATTCTTCCTTCTGTGAAACTAATGTTTGCCTGGGCATTCACTTAGCAATCTATGCTGAACTCACTTCTAGCACTGCCTGCTGTTCACCATACATGACAAAAGGAGGCCAGTAAGAGAATACAGACAGGATATATTTGGATATAACTGAATTTGACATTTACATATTCATGTAAACTATGCATGCTTTGACTTCTAAGAGTTTCTTGCCCCTGACTTTCTCCTCCTTTTATTATCTCAGCTACTGAAATCAACTGGTATTTTTCACAAACACACCCTTATGAAGCCTTCTTAGCAGAAAAATTGTTTCTTAAATTAAGAGAACCAAAGTCTGTTAATAGCCTCAGAAAGGGCAACATTCCTTACAAAAATTACTTAATCCCTCAATTCCACTGTATTTCTCTCATATTTGAAAGAAGTATAACTTATATTCATAGTTGGAAAGATGGCAGTAGAAAACCTTCCTCCAAATTCTTAAGAAAACGTATTTTCTCTTTTGTGGGTTGCCCAGCCCCTCCAGGTAAGTATCTGTTAGACTACAATAGGTTCAGGTTTCTTGTTTAATTGACAGCAACCATCACAATAGAAAATCTACTTTTTTTTATGGAAATGTGTGAATTATTCATGAACATCTTTGGCAAGAATGGAACAATTCATTTAATTCACACAAAAGCCGTTACCTCTTCCATTTAATGGAGTTTGCTATGTACAGAAACTTCCTTGTACAGAGGAAAGCATGCACAAACACGCACAATACCCATGCTACAGACACAGACACTAAGACGACAAGAATTATGGACATGACAGAATACAAATAAATAAAATATAGAACACAGATATGCCTCACAAGAGCTAGGAATCAAGTGCAGGTTTCTCATAAAAAATTATTTCACTTTGGGTTGAAAAAGTGCAAATGGGAGCAAGGTATAATGCCAGGAATCACAGGAAGCGACCATTAATGCCCACAGTCAGTCATTTTTTCTACCCAGGGGAATAATAGTTTCTGCAGTGGAAGGCAGTCTGTGTATATTTTATTAAATCCCTTAAAAATGGATTCTCAAATGGTTTATTAACAAATGGTCTTCCTCCAGGAGAGCAGAAAATCTTGTTAGAAAGAATCTGTCATCTTCCCATGCACTGAAGGATGTTTACTTTGATAGCTTTTTCTTTTTTTTCCTTTCTGCAATTTAAAGACACCTGTAAGCTATAGAAACTACAAGCTTAGTATTTAGATTCACCATTCATCATTGTCAGCATCCCCCTTTTTTAGGCAGCTTTTGAAGCACTCTTGAAGTTTGGGAATGGGGGAAACTGTTTTCTCAACATCTCTTGCCATTATGTTGCACTCCTAGGCAAAATCCTCTCATCATGTGTCCACGAAGGAAAAGCTTTGCCCCTTTCCATTTGCTGTTTTGTTTTATACAGTGCCAAAAATTGCATTAGGGGTTTCCCATGTCATGAAGCAAGACCAAAGATTTGTTTAATGTATTTTACCCTAAGGCAAGTTCATTCTAATTTCCAGCATCTTAACGAAGTTGAGAAGTTAACTTGCAGCAATCAAGTTGCTGGGGATGCACTTTGTCTGCAGCATTCATTACCTCCTGACAGTGATTTTTGAAGTAGCAAATACCTGACATGAGAGAGGGTCTAACAGAAAACACTGTAGCATGATGAGTTATTCTGGTTTACAGTTCCCTAGCTCTTGTCCTGCTACAAGCACCTGCTACCAAATTTCTTCACATCAAATATTCCTTAAATATTTTAGCATTGATTCACATAATGAATGGATTGCACCTTGCCAGCAGAGTAAAAAGGCATCACAGAAACAATCCCTCCATCAAAAAGTGCTTGGGAAAGCAATGGAACACTTAAAACTACGAAAGGATGTTCAAGAGCAGTGCAGGACAAAAAGGATAATGACCTAAGCAATACCTGACAGCAGAGTAAAGTAACTCTGGCTTTACTGGCTAGCTTAACAACTACTAACTATTTAATAATAACTATCAGTTACAATTGTATTGTATATTCTTGTGCACCTTTAAAACTATATGCTGTCTCGTTACCCATACATTTATATAATGATAACTGAACAAAAGGTATTTCAAGGTAAACAAAATTTACACAAATACCTTGTAACCCTCTTAAAAGTCTGCCATTATACACTAAAAAACCCCACTTCTCCAAACTTTGGTATTTTTTCATCTTGTTTCTATGTAATATTTTTTTAAATGATATGAAGTTCCACTTTTCATTGTTATTCAGATATGAAGGGTAGCTGGGGGGAGAAAGGAAACAGCCATTAGGTTTTTCTTAATAAAAATCACAGTATTGGCACCACTGTTAGTGCAAAAAGTCAGAGATTCCTGAGGGACTAACATTGATCTAAAAGCTTCTTCCCAAGCACAGCTCTTCATGTGTTTGCTACCAGAATTTTCTTTTTGAATAAGCACTGCTTCAAATCAAAGCCTGTCTCCAGTGGGCTGGAAACGTGTTTGAAGGGTCAAATAGAAGTTCTACATGCAGTCAGTACAAAACTTCAGAAATGGGAAACAGACATCTATGGCCAAGCTGGAGGCTGAGCAACAGGACTTACTTCACTAGACTTTGTTTTGGTAGAACTAAGAGGGCTATGCTACACTTGGGACTAAAAGGGCAGTCACTTGCAGAAAACAGGGTTATCATCCAATCCACCAACATGTAAAAGTGACACACAAAGACGTATGGTGCTGCTATAATGATGTACTCTTACATCACCTTTTACTATCAATCCATTAACACACATTCTATATACAGACACCGAAATTCCACATTTACATGAAATGGAGTGAGGAAGAGGTGGTGTCAGTTTTAGAAGCAGCTAAAATCTCATAATACAAACATTTTCCCTTTAATTTCAAGGCTGACTTATGTGGTAGTATGGCTTTTTAAAAAAATGTAATATAGACATATGCATCTTAACATCATTTCCAGCTATGGTTTGTAAAACCTGAAGTTTCTTGAGAAACTCCAAATGAAAGAGACTGGCCTGGGCCATTCTCTGCTGAGTACCTACAACAGATTATAGAAAGTATTTCCAAAGGGAATCTAGCCTAAACTACAACAATACAGACATGTAGATTAGGGACTTCAAACATGGAATAAAGGGATCCCCCAAAGCTTTAGCAGATGGAGAAGAATATACCTTTACACCTACAAAACTGAAACACATCATGTTATTTTCCTAGTACACAGACTAGGGAAATTACAGATTATCTCATTAAACAGTTTTCTTTTTCTACATAACTATGGAACTGTCTTACAGATTTATTCTTTAACTTTGCAATACCAAAAACATTTTAAGAAGCTGCAGATGTATGTACCCGCTTCCAGCTGCACCTCTCCACATACAGGATGAACAACTATTTCAGCAACCATAATTAGATTCAGAGAGAGACAAGAGAACCTGTCAAATTGAATTGTGCTCTGCTACTCCTTTCACATCTTACATTGTGAAAAAGGCCGTAAATTCCTCATGTACACAAAATCAACCACAAAGTCAGGAAAATGTATCCAAAGGCAATTCCAACTGCATAGAAATCTAGCTAGGATGAGGGAACAAAACTAAAACCTACTCATTTAAATAAATCAGTAAAACTTTTTCCAACACATAGTGCTCTAATTTTAAAACCAGTGCTTCTTCCACTCTCATCTGAGTCATACTTAAATGTACAGAAATGAAACAGCTATCCCCACATATTTTAAACATGCATTAATAAGGTCTTATACCTTTCCAAAGAATGCAACACTTGACATCCTACCAGCATTTCAATTTCAATAACCCATTATAAAAGAGAACAAATGCATCATAAAATAGACTATCGGAGACGCAAATCTGCAACAGATATATATTGTGATTCAGTAACCAAAAAAAGCTAAATAAACTAGAGATAGTAATCCAAATATCTAACAATAAAACTTAATAGTATTAAATAATTTTTGCTCTTTGTAAAATCTTTTAAAGTTTTTCATCTATCATTAAGAATATGCATGAATCAAAGTTTTTAAAAACCATACTATTCAAGACAGACTTCACCAGCAGTGTGCCTAACATTTTAAATACCTTTTCTTTAAATTTTATACTAGATATAAATATAATTTATACCTTCTTCAATAACAGAAGACATTAATTTCTGTATCTTTCCTCTCCTCTTCTTCCACTGATTTCATAAACTCTGTTTTGCTTCAAGACATTGAGGAACTCAGTCCTTCAGTGAGTGCTTTTATCTTATCTAAACAACAGGAGGTGGCAGTGGAGTAGAGGAGGTATATACCAAATTTATACACAGAGTTTTATCAAATGTTTTTGCTTCAATGCAGTGCTTGTATCTTGACAGAAAATAACAGGTGTCAAAACCAAACAAATAAGAGGCTTTTTTTTTTCCTCTGCATCTACTGAAAACCCTTACAGTCAGAGAGAATGTCAAGAAGAAATGTAGTTTTCTTGTCTTTCTGCAAAATGTTTCCCACCATTTGGACTGTCTGCAAAAAAAAAAAAAGTACAGGTTGTTTTATATACCACAGGGCAACTCAACCTGCCTCTGCATCAGCTGCCTCCTCTCATCCTTTCAGGGAAAAAAATTTAAAAAAAAAAAAAATCTATATACTCTGACAGATCCTTCTGCAAATTTAAGCTATTAGGATGGAGGACATAATATTTTCCACTAAAGTAATCCTCTGATGATCTCAAGGCACAGATGTTTTTATAATGTATCTAATTCCATAGGTATTGCATTACCTTTAATAAGCTTCCAGGATGATGCAGTTTGCTGAGTCAGCTGGTTAGCTACAGCTGTAACTTTTTGTTCAAATCACTCTCCCACTGGTCTCCAAGCTCTAGTGTGTTCAGCATGATAGTTAATTACCTGGTTGAATGTTCTAACATTATGAAAGAATGAAACGGTCTCTATATTTGTGATAATCCCAAAATGTATTCAGTCATTAAATAAATGCATTTAGTACACCACTTAAACATTAGTGGCCTTAAATTCATGTTATTTCAAAGTAACCCTGGAGAATGTATATGGCCAGACTCCACCCACTTTTTCACATCACTTACATACTGGTAGCACAGGCTCATATTAAGCTAACTTCAAGAACTAACATGTTTTGGAAAAGTACAGAATTAGCAAAAGTTATCTGACAGGTCTCTGAACTAACAGGGTTGCCAAGCATCTGTACTAAATGACCCAGAACCCTATAGGTAACTGACCTCCAGGACTATTGGAACTCTTCAATTTGGGGGAAACAACACTTTACAAAAAACATGGGGCAGCATGGGATCAGTAATTAATTCCATTTCCACCTTTAGTTAAAACCAAAAACCACCACCAACAACAAAAAGTCCTTTGAGGTTAAAAGTGAACACAAAGGAAACAGTAGAAGGAATAAAGTAAAGAGAATAATGAAATGGGAATACAAGATTGAAGGGACAAGAGATAACTGCCTGGAAGGATTCGTGTGAAAGGAAAAAGCTGAGTTTCCTTCCAAAAACAGGAGGGAAAATATTTGGGCCAACTAACCAATAAAATCTAATGTCCATTATCCAAATCTTTAAAATAAATTTGGAATAGCACTCTAGAACTATTAAAAACAGTACTATAAAAAGTGCAGTGTCCCTTAACAAGAATAAAAGGTCACATGTATGAAAAGAAGGCAATGAAACCCAATAACATTTATCAACATCACCAAAAATACTACATGCTTTCAAAAGGACTTAAAGAATATGCACTTTTTAGCCACAAGTCATTTACGAAATTGGCAGAGCTAATTTATATTTCATCTTTTTTCCTTCTTAATCAACCTGTACACTTTTTCAATGGTGATTTTATTCTTAATCACATTCCTCACCAAAAAAGAAAAAACCTCGATTTTGCTTGACACCCAGACGTTTGCACTGCACTACGCTGGGACTATACCAGCCAAGAATAACTTAGTCCATTGAATTATTTAAGCAGTTGTTCGCACTCAATTAGATTTTCATGAAAGGTTAAGCAATACTGATGCACAGAAACCTCTTCATGTTTATGGGAGGTATCTAACATAATACAAGGAGGTATTTAAAATTCATTCTTTTGAATGACTAAGCTGATACATTAATATTTTTTATCTATTCACAAAAAGAATTATTTTAAGCTTCAAACTGAATTTTCTGCATTTCTAATTCTAACAGATTTAATTAAAAGAGAACATGAAAATATCTGTGCCCAAAATACTTCACTTGTGAAGTAAAAGCGACTTTCAAAATAGAACGTTAATTTCCCCACTGTTAATGGGAAACTGGAGAAAAATACCAAATGCCCATATAAATACATATGCACAGGTAATCTTTTCTTTATGTGCCAAAAATAAACTGATTTAATGCAGCATTTTAATGGAAACAGGCCACATAAAGATGCTATTCTTATCGAGGAGAGGCTACGCCTCCTTTCTCCTGCACATCTCCCCAACTATTTATTATCATCGTGGGGCTACAACCAGCAATGCAAAGAAGTGTTCTTTTGAACCAGACTTGGTTTGCAGAGTACTAACTCAAGACCAATTTCTGTCTGATTTCCTTTCCCAAAGTGTCACAGATCCTCTGTAATGAAATGCTTAATAATTGCAAAACAAAAAAGATTAAAAAAAAAAATTAAACATTTTTTCTGCCATCAGGAAAAAGAAAGCATTGTATTGTAAAACCAATAATTAAAGAATACAGGGAACATAATATGTTCAGAGACTTTGATTTCTTTGTTTTAAGGAATATGAAGACTAGGCAACACAGAGAGGAATTTTAATATGGAAAGACCTTAGAAAAGTCCTGAAATAAAAGTAGATATTGTGAAGGAATGAAACTAGAACGTATGCTCATCTAAGTACAACTTCCAGAGGAAAACACACATTCCTCGCTTTTTTCAGAACCTCTCTTTTTCAGCTGATGAGAAAGATTTTCTAATGTGTATTTGACTGCTAAACCTTACCGTCTGTTACAGCAAAAATCAAATCAAGTCCATAAAATAAGAGAGCATATATTTAAAGCAAAAGTAGTTAAAAGTAAAGCAATTTTAAAAACTTAAGCTTGCACAGATAGTCATGATTCTAAAATTAAAACAAAATTGCTGAAGTTGATGAATGCTCAGCAGGTTATTCTCTTCTACAAGAAAAGTTACATTTTATTGGAAAGACTTCAACAGTCCAGAGACAGAACCCAGGAAGCTGTGAAGGGACCTCGACCCAAGTCACACATTTATTCTGACATTTTACATTTCTTCTAGAGTTAAGAAAGCTCATACAGCCTTTTAATTTTCCTAACAGGTGGTCTATATCATGGAGTTTCTCCTCAACCCATCTCCTGGGAGAAAGCTGCCCTCAATTGGAAATCTATATCACTACTACTTGTGCTATTTCAAGAGATTTTTCACTTAGATCTCTCTTACCATTTCTTCGGAACAGAAAATGAGCTTGAAGACTAAAACTTTAAAACTATTTAAGTGTCTGGTTTTCAAGAACTTGTGTGGGAAAAGTGTCTTTTTAAGTTTAGAAGTACTGTACTTACTTTCTCAAGGAAAATTTTAAGGAAACATGAAAGAAAAACAAACATTTATGGCCAAGACTCCTGTTGAGATACCTACATATGCTAGGAAATGCGGGGTAAAATCTGTGCTAGCCTGCACAGCCTTGGCAGACGCACTGTGGGGGACAAAAATAAAACAGATAAAGCTACTGTGCAACTCAACTACATAATTAAACTAAACCCTGGACATGGTGAAAAACTCTGTATTATGAACAAGATTCTGATCACCATGTGCACACTCCAGCACAATAAAAGGTGAATAATTCATAATCATTTTCAAAGAAAAAGTATGCATCACTCAACTTGGAGGAAACACAGGGGATTTCACTGGTATGATTTTTCTTTAGGGACAATGACAAAGTGCCGCTCACCAGCAGGAAACTGAAGCACTGAACTGTGTTCCATGTGCCATAAATCAACACTGCAGCCTACAGGATGTCTCTCTGGTACCAACATACCATCAATTTTTCAATAACCTCCTTAAATAATGGAATATGTGAACGGCGACAACAGTAATGAAAAATGAAATGTTTTGCACACCAAAGACTCTAGAATAACACGGTTAATATGTTGCTTCTACAGTTAAAGAAGCTTTTTTATATAAAGTCTTTCTCCCCCCCAAACCAACATGTTTTACCACAAAACAATCTGGATAGTCTTTGAAGTATTCAGTCTTTGAGCTCTGTCGCAGCTGTTTCTAAACAACCTGGTTCAAAACAGGGTTTCTTTTGTGGTTTTAAAATTAACCAAGACAACAGCTTTCTGTGTTACAAGAACTGCTTGTACACTCAACCCTAGGCTATCATTACACTTTCACGTTCCAGTGAGAGAGCAATCCTTCACGCAAAGGGAGCTCTCCAGAAAAAATTATTTTTAAAAGGATTGTTTAGATCCTGGTCTGGAATCAAACCCGAAATTATTAACTGTTCATGAATGAAGTCAGCATCCTACACTGCTGTCCTCTTCTTCACCAGTCAAAACCCAAGCTCAGTCATCTTTGACCTCTTTTTTTTCCAGAATAAAGAGGAAAAAAAAGACAAGGTTGTCTTAGTGGCACATCAGCAGTGAAGCACAGTACCACCTGGGAAAACTGATTCAAACAGACATGCTGTGTAGTCCTAGGCATGAGGCTGACCAAGTCCACGAATGCTCACACAGTAAATGGGGGCAGGCAGATGCCTGTCATGGGGAACTGACTCCAAGAGTGGAAGAGTATCAGGTTTTAGCTTTTAGTCTTCTATTAACACTAACAGAGAAAATATTTTTACATTTATAGAAGGCATTTTACACTTGTAGTTATTATATCATTTTAAGAAAGATTAATATTCTTTTTACTTTCTCAGAAAGGTGAGTCATTTTTCCCTTGTTATACAGCAAATCAGTGCACATAAAAGAATGAAGACAATTTCTCAGCAAAAACCATGTATTTTATGCACAATGTTTAGCACTGAATAGGTAATTATGTAATGATAAATTATCATAACAGGGAACAGTATCAGCTCTGATTCCTGGAGACATCTAAAACCTCTCATTTGGGACGCAGGACCACTAAACAGAAAAATCAGTACAATTCCAGACCTAAGTCAAAGAATGAATCAAATGATAAAATAGAGAAATGCAAAGCGATAAAACTGCCCGCAATCGTGACAATGCAAATGATGACCTTCACCGATGTCACCATTATTAGAAACTTGTACTTCAGTCAGCAGCAATTAAGGAGGGAACAATAAGCAATTAATCTCACACAGCAAGAAGCTATTCAATGACTTTACTGAATGAAAATTTTACAGCAATCTGCCAAAGTTAAGTATATAACATTTCTATAACAAACAAGAGATAAGATAGGGTTCTGTAGATAAAAGAGCATGAATACAAAGAATTAATCATAACCTGTTATCTATCCCACAAAAAGAATCTAATGCTGGGGAGGAAAATCTGAAAGCAGGATCCCTAAACACAAACTTTACCATAAATGCACTGACCTCATTGGAACTGTGCGAAGCCATGCTAAGTAAGGAGATGATATTCTGGTTTGGGGTGGTGTTTGGATTTCATTTTTTTAAATTAAGTACCCTTCCTTCCCACGTGAAAAAGAATTATCTGACCTTATGTAATTTGGACCATCTTTTTTTCCCTAAGAGTAAATGCTTGATATACCTTCAGCATATATACCACACAATCAAAAAGAAAAAAAAAAAGCTAGCATAAGTGTTTCTTCAAAGTAGACAACTCTATCCCCTCTCCCTCCTTCCGTTCTCCCCCACAAAAATATGTGGGAAGACAGAACAGCAGACTTCTCAGAATATCTGATTCTTAGGAAAATAATTTCTCACCTCATGATCAAAAATAGGACAAAAAAGCTGAAAACAAAGTTTTAAATGTAACACACTGC
This sequence comes from Haliaeetus leucocephalus, assembly GCF_000737465.1. Classification (NCBI taxonomy): domain Eukaryota; kingdom Metazoa; phylum Chordata; class Aves; order Accipitriformes; family Accipitridae; genus Haliaeetus; species Haliaeetus leucocephalus. Next base: position 6,332,486 of record NW_010972831.1, on the reverse strand, counting down.
AATGTGGCTACCAACAAGCCAAGTGGCTCATTTGTAAGTCAAAATCAGAAGCTTTATGTTTTGTGCAAGTTGTTTCAAAACATTTTTGCTAAAAATAATCCATTAACGAGCTGTGAACCAAATCAAAATGCAATGAATACTCTTTTGAATACACCAGCTAATTAAGTTTTATCACCAAGAAGCTTGCTTACCCAATTAGCAACTAAGTCTAAGGCATGATTTTCTAAGATGCAATTTGGTAGGCTTCCTGACTTTCCAATGAATCAGAATTTTTCTGAATTTAAAATAGCGCAAGTATCCCTTTCAACATATTTAATATTCAAATTCTTTTATATGCTGTTACATTGCTGATACAGAACATGCTACCTAAATATAAGCTTTCAAGTATATTTTAGCTCATATATAGTGTTTTTCACACATGAAGAAGTCGCATCTCTACCACGTCAGGCAGTGAACCTCTCAGAAACCTCTCAGGAACTCTGCAGGTTCAGAACAACAGGAATGTCAAAGTAACCCGTGCAAGATACACCTTCTTCTTAAAAGTAATGTTGCTTCTGTATATTGTTCCTTATTAATAGCTACTGTTTTCTATCCCACTTTCTCTCCCCTTCATTAAAAGCTCTTGAGGAAAAAGATATGTTGACTGTAATTGTTATTTACTATTTGGACTCTAACATTCACAGAGTGCAAACTTCGTGACTGTGAAAACTCATTTTCAATGCAGTTACTACTTAAATGGTAGGAAAAATATGCAAGCAGAAAGTGTTAATTACAATGGAAACTGGAGCATGTGTTAACTAGATACAACAATTCAGCTTGTAGCACTTTTACAAGTCAGAGCTTAGAAGTGAGAAACAATAATAGATTTTTTGTTTATTTTCCTGATGCTGTATGCTCAGGGTATTTAAACTAACAGCATAATAAAATATTAAACTGCACAGCTCTCAGGGTGTGAAATTCACAAGCAAAACACTCATCTACCAGTATGGCATATAATTTTTTTAGACATAATACCCAATAATCTGCCACAGACTGTCGCTATGGATTCTACTTTATATGATGTGCAGATGCTACCAGAAAGTGTATCTGCTCTATGTAAAAAGCAAGTGCCACAGGGCACTTGAATAATTGCAAGTCCCTTGCTGGTCACCACAACAGTTCTGTAAGCCACAGAAAGTATATTTGTTCATTCTTTGCAGCCAGTAATTCAAAAAGATAAGGTGGGACCTAGAAATTTCCCCTGAGCCAACAGCACTGAACTGCTAGAACACTCAACCACAACAGCCATTGTGTACTGGAGGAGCGGCCGTGTGTAAAATGTCTGATTGCAGTAAGTAGTACATATGAACAGCAAACAGCTCCTCCATTCCCACAGTTTCTGCGGGTTTCCACAGAACAAGTCAGAACAGTTCATTCCTTTCGTATCACCTCACCCAAATTTCCATTCACCCAGAATATTCACCTGAGTAACTCTCCAGTTTATTTGGTTAATATGTGGTAAAGACAGACTCAGTTAACAACGCTGCAATTTCATACTAACAACTTTATAACATAAATTATATTTCATAAAAAGATTAGCAATTCCAAATGAGTATCTTTACAGATGCTTATATTAAGGTCAAGCACTGAGAAATGTGTTTTTAAAAAGGCACAGTAATGTTTCATCCCTGAGACTGAGCTCTAGCAGTAAAAGGGATGATCATGCTCCCCTCCTCGAGTGTGCAATATTATCTCTTCCCTTGAACTCTCTCTGACACTTCTCTGACCTCCTGATGAGCTAACTCAGTTCATGAAGCCAGCAGAAAACCAACCGGCCTGGCGGGGGGGGGAACAAACAATTTTTCCTTTGTTCTGACCTGAATCAGTTGACACAAAATTCAGAGTAGCACAAGAATGATCACAAGGAAAGGGAGAAGAACCTTGTCGTTCAGCAGCAAGCTGCTGGATCATCTCCTCTAACTTCTCTAAGCATATCTAATGTTTGGATTGTCTCTTATTTCCCAGAAATCAGGAAAATTACTCTATAACCAGTGCATATATCCAGGATCCTGTCATGCTATTTAAGAAAGAAAACATGTATTGTGCACCTATTCAGATTATCAGTTATCACCCCCCAAAGATAAAATTTTATCTTTGACGTAGCCCAACGTTTTACTTGGCCTGCTTTGTGTGTAACACATATGGATGGTCAAAACTGAAATAAGCCATCAGTAACCAAGCAGTGGGAAAAAAAACAACCACCAAAAATGCCAAAACCCAAACAACTCAAGAGGTTAAAAAATTTAAGTAAAAACACTCTAATAAATCTTTGTAATAAAACAAGCATTAGCTTTAAAAGTTTAGGAGAACTTCAACTATACAGCACTTCAATTATTCCTTTGGAGCATAATTCAGCACTATTCTGGCTTTCTTATTTCAAGGAAACATGTTTGCTGTAGCCTCTATCATTGCACAAGAAATGATCTTGCCAGGGTGTGAACTGCCAGCTCCATCTTCAAATTTAGTTTGGCAGAATAACTTGATTGAACTGATGGCATGAAAGAAGGAAGCTTGCCAGCATAATTTGAGGATAAAGATTATATACCTGTTTATAGAAAACCTTCTAATTCTTTTTGTATGAACTTCACTATTCCTTCTGCTACTGCTCTTCTCTATTTGAACCGATACCACCACAATAGTCTTCACTGCTCGAGGCAAAGAAAAGAGCATCGTGATGGAATGGCTGAAATCTTCCATTACACACAGTGATTTTTACATGCATGTCTTTGTTATCCCCAAGTCAATGGGAAAAACCGAAATGGTAGACTTCAGAAATCACATTAAGATTTACAGGAGCCATTGGAGCTCTCAGAAGACACCTCAGATAATGTACACCAAGCCTGAAAATTGTTATTTTGGATGAATGTGAGGGCCCCAATAGCTAGATAGTTTCTATTACAGGCATTTAAATGTTTAAATGATGAAAAAATAGAAGGCAGATATTGTATATGATTAATGGGAGCAAAAACCCCCATAAAACATGAAGAAGCTGAGATAAAGATCAGAAAGAAAACTACCAGTGCAGAGTAAGAGCGAAAAACAATCAATGAAGAAACAACAGTGGACAAGTAAAACAAAATTCCATTTACAATTATTAGGTACAAATGCTGAAATGCATAGTTTTTGAGTCATTAGAATTTGGCTTTTTTAGATGACATTTTCCCTAAATTATGCCTCAACAGACAGAAATCACTTTACTAAGATTTTCAGCAGAGTAAGGCAAAAACCCACAGCTTTAGAATCTGCCAATAAGCCTTTCTATTCAAAGAAAAAGAAAAAAAACCCCAAAGGGTCACTTCAGTGTCATGAGCCCTACCTCAGCCCTCTGCAGTCACTAAAAAATCGCCAGTGACTTCCAGGGGGCATTGCACAGAGTTGTTAGTGCCAGGAAAGAGACACAGAGTGCTTCTCACGTGTTGTTTAATTACTCTTCCATCATTTTGCTCTACTTTTATTGTTAGGTACTTGCACATAATTTGAGATAGCAAGGATGACAGAATTCTATTCCCTAAAGTCTTTTCTTGTTTTTAGGGTTTCTTACACACTGTAATAGCACCGTTGCAGCTGTTTGACTCAAACAAATAAGGCTTCTGGAGTAAGAGAATTCCTTTCCCTTGAGAGCAGAAAGCAAATGCTGTGCAGAAAGTGAGTATCATTATTAATTTACAATTATTTCATAACTTACCCCTGATATGCCAGCCTGTTTAAAGGCCTCCTTTCTTTTCATCCCAATGAACATGATGTTGGATATTAGCTATAGTTAAAGCATCTAAAACTAGATGACACATTGAAACCTTCTGTTTCCTGTATCATTTTAAAGCTGTAACAGTGTAAATTACATTCTCTAACATTAAAATTATGCAGAAAGTTAATGCGTATGTAACTTCAGAGAACAAATGTGTGTCATAAAACGTACTTGGTGTGAACAGATCCCTACATCCTGCAAATATTTACACATAGGAGTAAATCTCTTCCTCAAAATACTCCTACAGCTGCCAACAGGAATATTGAGGAGAACATTACTCTTGATAAAGCATTTATCCCTGCATATTATACCTAAACACACCTAACAAAACATTTAAGGAAACTTACGGAACCCACCCGATGTTACTAGGCAATCCCTCACATAAGCACTCTGCAATCAGTACGACTGCACCACAGAGCAACCATCTGTGGTGCAAATAACTATTTTCCTATTTAATTTCAAAGACACCTTTTAACTGCACAAACCTAATGGTTTCCAATTTTTCCTCCATATACATTACAAGCAAAAAGACACTGTGGAATGTTTATCTCTTATCTGGATATTGTCATTTTACTGTCTCAAACTTCTTAAAACAAGCTTTTCGCTAGGGAGGAAATCAGTCAGCATCAGACCTAGTGGGGAAACCCTGCACTTGCTCAATGTCTATGGCTCTTACATAGTTCCAGATGTTCAGAACATTAATAATGCACTAACTCAAAACCTCTTTTTGAAACTTTAGAATGTGCAAATTGCATTAAAACCTCTTTGCCCTCATTAATGGTATTGTTACAATCCCAGTACTCTGGAAAATGTTTTTTGGCATTTGTTTAACTTTGTGATATTGCCATTTACTCATTTTAACAGCCAGTGCTTGAATCTTAATGCTTTTAATAGGCCTGGCTAAACAGACTACCATCTTTTGTAAATTTATTGAAGTAATTTATTAAATAAGTAAAAGTTGTCTGAAGGCAGTGTTGTTTTTTTTATTGATGGTAGAAAAAATGGGTTTCTTACAATTTATTTACAAAACTGTTTCAGGAAAGTTTTAGAAATTAAAACATTCTGTTCTTTTTTCAGTGTTATGACCAATTAGTTTTCTGCCACTCTGACATAGACTACTTAAAAAAAAAAAAAATTTCTACCAACCTCACACAAATCTCACTAAGGGGTCTGTCTTCAACTAAGAAGAGCCAGACATTCAGAACTAATACTGAAACTGTATCCCTCCCTCAGCCTGTCATATATAGGGGTGGCACATTTATGTCCAGGCCAGAAGAGAGTGTGTTCAAGGACTCAGGCTCACATCCAATGCAGACACATTGCTGTGCAATGGCAGAAGAGTGCCATAGTCAGAGGTTAAAGTGAGGTCCCTCCCGGTTATTCCAAATAACTACCTAGACTGAACCTGAAGATTCTGAGTCTGTCTGAAAACAGCACAAGTTAGACCTATTGCCATGCTCTACACTGCTCACAGCGTTAATTAGTATTGTTAAGGCCTGCTTGCCTAAAGTTGTGTAATACTGCCAAGAACAGTTTGTCAACAGAATGGTAAACAGCGCTTGTCTGCAACTTCACTACAGCTCTGGTTGATACCTTAAACATGGAAAGGGAGCCAAGACAATAAACAGAGGTGTTCCAGTCCAAATGGATTTGCTGTCACCCAATCCTGTCTGTTCTCACTGAAGAAAACATGATCAGCCAAGAGAACAGGAAAATGGGATGCGATTGACAGAACTTAAACTCCAAACTAGCAGCTCTTAAAATTATGAGATACATGGAAACTCAAATGTGAAATTCAGCATTTATTTTTTGCAAGTGACAAAAGTTACTATATATGTATCATTATAACCTTACCCCAAAAGTCTCAAGGAAGACAGCAAATGCAATGCAGCATTAACTGGTCTGTACCTACCTGTTAATAGTTCCGCCTTCCTAACTAACACAGTACACGGCAATGCCAACTTACGATGAAGGGTATTTGTTCATTAGCAGTAGGATTGAGACTGCCAGATTTATTCAAGATTGGACATTGAATAGTTTGGTCTCAGATTTATTGTACATAAAACTCGTTACATACTCACTTGCATGGAAAAGTAACAACTAACTGTTGTTAGAGCTGACTGTATTGCAAATATTTACCCTTATATTTAAACCTCAAGTTCAATAGCATCTGTGATAAAGTGACCTAAAAAAGATTTTCTTGTGGTTTTAGTTGCTTTTAAATTATACCCTTAGTTACCAAAGTGCTACTTCAATAATGGAACAGTGCTTTCAATTAGCCTTGTAATTCCTGTTTCCTTTTTTACCTTGTCTGTTCTGTCGTTCTCTACCTCAATTCCAGCTCCCCAGTGAAGAGCTAGTGAACAAGAACAAAACTCAAAACCACCCCTTAATATAGGATGTATGAGAACATTCTTTAGGATATACCAACTAACTTCACTAGAAATAAGTCAGTCTGAAAAAAAGGTCATCCACAAGAAAAGTGCTCTAGGAAACAAATGCCTTAGACCACTTTGTTCCAACGCAGTATTTGTTAGTTACTCTTCCACAGCCCTTGGAACCATTGTAGTACACAGCAAAAGCTCTAGACAGTTCAACAATTTTCCAGCAGTTACTGTTTAGTTGTAAGAAAGTCTTGCTACTTTTTCATTATTCTCCACTAATTTCTCCTAAAAACATTAATTTACTGGAAGTTATACATACAAAAAGAATAAATGTTAATGCAATATAAGAAACACTTAAAAATTTTGTATTCGTTTTCTTTTCCTTTTCTATTATCTTCACTACTTTTGGAATTAACTACTCATTAGAGGTAAAATTCATACAGCACCATAGCTATAAATCTCAAACACTGGTCACCTGCATTTTAAAACAGTAACACAACTGGTATGAAAAAAAAAAGCATGTATTTTACAGACATTTGGAAACAAATACTTCACAGACAGTATAGCAAATAATTTTTAAAATGTAGATTTAGATCATTCAGCCACTTCTAAGAGGTTCACGAGACAGACAACAAAGCAGTTACTGTTTCTATCTTTTAAGGCTAGTATTTCTTGAAATTGTCTTCATTTTTCCAAGACATTTCCCTCTACAAAACTATTTGATACAGTATAATGCAAAATACACAGCAACACTGTGCAACTACTGAGTAATACTGATATTTGACCTCAAAAGTTAAAGCTTTGTAAAGGAAAGCAGATACAAAAGAAATATGATTAATCTCAATCAATGGAGAACACTACATCTTGAAGATATAGGAGAAAGAAAAAAGTAGTAAACAAACTTGGACTCTCAAGCGAAGAATACTTACCAGTTCATAAGTTTTACTGTTGAAAACAGTCATTCAAACCCTTTTGAACAACTATGTTATTTTAAAAATTTTACTTCCAAGTTACGGCTCAACAATTAGCAGATACAAATTAACCAACAATGCCTCACAGAAAAAAAACCCCCAAAACAGCAAACCCAAACCCGACCAAAACACCAACATTAACATTATTGTCCAAAGCTTATTTTGTAAAAAAAGCTACTAGAGAAAGGTCAGTTAATTCATCATGATGGATTACCACTAAAATTTATAAGCATTAGCATTTTTCTCCCTGCTGGATACCTTGACTTTGATATGACACATATTGAATGAATCATCTAAGATGCAGGCACCAGGCAAGATATATCTTAATGCAGACAGGTCGGCAACATGAACCCTAATGGTCCTTATCTTAATCTTGTTTAAAAGCATCTTAGATTTCTGAGTAATCTTTTCACCTTCTGATATTCTTTTTTATAGAGTGTTTTTGCTGGAGTTGCTACTGATTTTCACATAAATGCATTTTTGTTGCATAGTATCACCAGTTTTAGTAGCCCTAAAAATGATTAGGTTTGCAATTTAGTAAATGTTAAGATTCAGATTATTTTTAAAAAAGTCAATGTGCCAGAACCCTGATAATGACAATAAAAATTTGTATGTTATTGTAGATTATCCCAGTTATGCAACATGGCATCACAGCTGTTCATAACATAAAAAGACACTTATCAAATGTGGAGATGTATATCTGATGCATTGTTTTCTTCTCATCCATACATTTTCCTCCATTGCATTATTAATCTCAAATATTTGCGATATGTATATTTTAAACAGTCACTCTTCAATGAAAAATGTTTATTCAAATACCTGATTAAGATAAAGGGAAGTTTCTCTATTATTGCTTTTTTCGTATTCACATTGGATGTAGTAATTCCAAATTACACAGAGATAACAGGGTGGCAGACTTTTCCCACAAAACTGCACTAAGCTCTTTCTGCTACAGCTGCTTTGATTGAAAAATAAAACCCACAAAACAAAACAAACAAAACAGGGGATGGAGGGGCACAGAGGAAGGTAACAGGTGAATTATTTTTAATTCATAATTTTTTTGCAGTAACAGCAGTTCATACATTAGGTAAAAAGGTCTTTGGAAAGTACCTTCTCAGCCTGACAAAGTATTTTCTTAAACTTATCATTAGGAAAGGATGCAGGCTTAAAATGTTGTGGACTTTAAATTCTTTACAAAACAGTTGAATAACATTCTACAGATTATAAACATCTTGTTGTAAGGGGCACTCCAGAACAAAATATAGACAAGTGACTACTACCTCTTCCTGGCAGTAGACAGCTTCTTCAAAGAAATCTAGAATCTCCCAGGAAATAATCTACCTGAAGAAACGCTAATAGAGAAAAATGCAAGCCATTAATGGATGCTTTTTGAACGCATTAGCACTGGAAGGAGTATGTGACTAAAATGCTAGCTCCCATGCAACATATTCTGCTGACATAACATTTATCTCAGACATTCTATAAGCAGCATCCAGTTTTCTCATTTTATGATTAGGTTAATGTGGACATTTAGAAGTTTTACTTGCCCTCTATTTATTTGCACATGGAAACTTTCTAGTAGGTTGATATCTTCCAGGGAAGTACGAGATATATTTTCTATTAAACACTTCAGAAGTCTGAAACAAATCACTACATTTCTGCCAGAGTTTGTTTTTCCACTTCTAACATGACTACAGGGGTCATCATTTTCACCAAGTATTGGTAGATTACTTCTTTAATGTATACAAAGCAACCTGAAATTCCAGACAAAATATAGAGAAATAAATAGTACTCATGGAGGCCCCTTAAATTCCACAATGGGAAGTTCAAATGGTATTATTCATTCTATTTCTGTCATAAATTTATTTTATTTCCAACATCGTGTAATGAAGTTCTGAGTAACAGGACAAGCAGTAAGAGAACACTGCTTGGGTGCTAGCTCTAGGGTCCCAACATTGTTCACCACAAACTGTGTCAGGCAGGGTTCTCAGCTTCTGCTTCCTGTGGCAAGCGCTAGACCTTCCATTCTTTCTGTTCCCATAAACTGAGGTCAAAAAGCATTGATTTACCATTCTTACAACAAAAAAGAAATATACCTATATTTTATTAAAGTAAACAAAAGTCTATGAAATTCAAAGTGAACCGAAATGAATGAAAGTGCAGTAAGATGTTATTTCTCTCTCTAAGCACTCTCCTTATATATAAACATGGAAAGTAACATACAATTTACTACCTGAGTTAAACTAAATTCTGGGCTTTCCAGAAAAATAAAATTAACTTTATTTACAAAGCAAAATAATTAGGGATAATTGTCAAAGAGGTTTTGGACAAACAGGTAAAAATGTGCAGCATGAGTGCTAAAAGCGAGGTATTGAAACAGACATAGCCATCCAAGAAGCAGGGCTTCAGGCTTCTGTCAGAGGTGCAGAGCAAAAGGACATCATTGCTGAGCCACAAATTCTTAAAACTGAAGGAGAATGTTGCACTGAAAAATGCATCTGTAAGTGCAACCAAACTGAAATCCAATGTACATGCCTAAATTCAAGCTCCATCAAATTACCTGGATAGACGGTACTCAAAATTCAGAGCATTGCCCTCAGCCTTCCAGACATTTAAAAAGACTTTATTTTTCACTTATTCCAAAGTTGAAACTCCAATTCATAAAACAGGTTGAGCCCTCAAAAAACCTGCTTAACTCATAATAGTTAATTTAGTGAGGTACACAACCACGTATATTAATCAGATCTTGATAGCCTTGAACAGTTTCCTTAGAAGCTGCTATATTTTAAAGAGACATAGCAATTTCCCCATGCAAATCTCTGAAAATCAGTTTTGAAATGCAGATGTGCAGGTAAGCAATATTCTGCATGATGATGAAAGAAAAATACCTTGTTTTCCCTGTACTAACATGCTTATGCTTACATTATTCTGTGTTTTCAACATATTAATCTCAGAATTAAAGGCAACTCAATCCAGAATAAAAGAAGTAGAATGAGAAAGGGCATCTGTAGAAAAATATTGGCAATGTCATTTTAAAATATCATCCTTCAATTGTCTGCAATTTATATTTATCAATATTTTCGCTAGGATCATGGAAGTGTTCCCACAAAGGAAAAAAAACCCAAAACACTCAATGTGTTTAGCTAGATGACCTTTCAGTAAAACATAAGGGCAGTGAGAGGGGGAAGGGTACCAGAGCTGTCCAGCAATCTCTTTCCTTCTTTATTAAATGTCATTACAAAGTCTCTTTATACTTTCAATTCAGATTACTATTCTCAAAAACTTACATAAATATTTGTCAGGTCTGTATATATAAGATCAACTATCACATACAGTTCAACATTATACACTTTAGTAAAAGAAAAGTGATGATACTGAAAACTGAAATATGCTCCCATTTAAATTCTTAAATAAACTGAATGCAAAATCTATTTTCAGATCATTAACTTTGCATATAAGTGCATAGTTTTGTGAGCTAGGTTAAATAAATTTATAGCCAGTAATCTGCTTTTTTCAGTGACTGTACATTACCTGGTCTAATGTGGTCACCTAATGGTTACTGTCAGTAATTGCACTTCTTCATAGACACCCAGGGAAGAAAAAACCCTTGCTTTGTAACCTCAGTTAAATAGTAAAGCTAACATGAAGGTTTGTAAAAATAAAGAAATCGTTTCTATTTCATTTTTTAAAATATTCTCTATTAAGGAACTTCAGAGATAAGGGAAATGGTCTGAAACCTTTATTTCCATATGCTGGGTTTTTTGTTCCATTTGGTAGGATTTTGGGGGGTTTGGTTTTTTGAGAGGTTTTTGTTTTGTTTGTTGAGAGGATTTTTTTTAAATCCTAAATGATCATTTAAAATGAAAAAAAAAAAAAAATTCACACTCTTGCAAGCATTACAAGAAAAATGGGCATGAATTACAGAATTGCAGGTTTATATTCCTGTTCCTCAGAGCTGACCAAAAATAACAGTAAGAACTAATACAGAAGAAAGCAGAACTATACTGTGAGGTACAGATTAACCATAATTGCATATCTGTTGCCAGTGACATTAGATATTACGTAGTTTGAAATTGAGAAATTTGATTCCTTTCAGCCAATGCCAGTGAGCAATTCCCCGGACTCAGGAAAAATATACTAGAATCTCCAGTGCAGTGAAATGGAACAAGAAACAAGGAAAGACATTAACTGGATGAATACTGCATTCAAATAGCATACAAAGAACATGCAAAGGCATTCTTGCTGCTGAATTATACACATAAAGTTTCCTTTCATGATGTGTGCTTATATGGAGGAGATCTTTTTAAAATAATTTCAAAACATTCAAGGAAACAATTTAAGAAAAAACTGCAGATCAGTGTGGCTTTTTTTGGTAAAACTAATCAAAACAATTGTACTCTAACTAAGATACAGACATCTGTTGAATACAAATGTGAACATGTTTTTTCATGAAAACAAACTCATATGCCAGCCAATATGAGATCCTAGAAATTACAATATAATATAATTGCAATATAATTATTACAATATATTTATTTTATAAGCATTTATATATGCTGATGCATAAAACAAAAGATTACACAGGATGTTTTCAAATAGAGTGTGTGTGGTTTCAGAGGAAGAACATGAATTAAGATTTCCTTACCTTATAGGATGGCAAAAAGCACAAAATTCCTTGGCCAACTGTTTGACACACTGAAAGCAGAAGTGCTCCCACCTCATCTTGGAACTCAAAGGTCTCTGTATGCTGGAACGTGGCACACAACTTCCGACCATTAGGGCCTGCTCCAATGGTGCCAACCCAAACCTGGTGTAATTTGTATTGTAAAAGTTAATTCTAAAATACATGGCACAAACTGTATTAAATCACATTAGATTCAATAATGGAATTTTAAGTGTGAAGGAAAATATTGCAATATTTCTAAACAAATTAATTCCAGTACTTAAAAACAGAAAGTGCAATAACTGATATACAACAGAAAGTGCAATAACTGATATACAACAGAAAGTGCAATAACTGATATACAACAGAAAGTGCAATAACTGATATACAACAGAAAGTGCAATAACTGATATACAACAGAAAGTGCAATAACTGATATACAACATGGCTACTACCAAAATAGCATGACTTCAACTTTTCCAGAGGAGTACGTGTCTAAAAATTGTCCCTTTTTTAATTTGAAAATTTACTTTACAATTGCATTAATCCAAGCAGTAGTCTGTTCTGTATATTTCTTTTTACTTACGGAATGGGTTTGTCATCATTTTTATTTGCAAGTTATTGTTTCTTTTACAATGGATTGAATTTACAATTTCTTTTACAATGGATTGAATTACACCTCAGGAGAGGGAACAATGATGCAAAAGTTTACCTGTGACTTCTGAATAATGTGATTTGCCTCCAACTGAATAGAAAACTTCACACCAAGCTCTGAAGAAAATGAATCCATTGGAGAGAGTGTCCCAGATGTCAGAACAATTGTTCTAACATCACTTAAGTCTGAAAAAGCCTAGGTTGCAGAAAGAAAAGAAGGAATTTAGAAAATCAGTGCAATCACTTTAAGGTCTTGTATGTATTTGTTATCACTCAAATTACTTAAGGCCACCTACTTCACAGTCAGCTTACCACAGCAGGATTCAAGCACCAAAAATTTAGCATGCGGACTACGGTTTTCTGCCGCAAACTCCTTTTATGCTTGGGCCGTGTAAAGAAGGCACTTGTATCTGAAACATCAAGTTGGTTTTCATTCATCCAAGCATAAGTTTGTTGTAGAGCAACTCTGTAGTCATCTGCATACCTATATAGAGATATAGAAATATCAATAAAAACTACATTTAAGCAACCAAACTGTAAGCATTAAGCTCATACAAAGCAAAGACAGTGTTGCTACAATTCATCTACAATTTAAGTATAAAAAATAATTTTATACTTTCTGAAAAAACAGTGAAACTTTACAATAATTACTACTTAAAAATAAGGTTTAAATCAGAAATTTTTAGTAACTGCTGGCTGGCATTAGTAGTCAAGATATCAAGGCAGTCAAACAATAAGTGCTATGTAGAAAATCAAAACCCATGCATATTTAACTTGGCAACAAATCAAGAAAATTTACACCTTCAAATAAGTTTCTTCAATATTTGAATTCATTTATGAATGAAAAAATAATTTGGTAGTATTTAAATTCTTTCCACATAAATAGATTTTCCAAAGCTTTCCGAAATGTTAGTTTTGCTCAGAAGCCAGACACCATACCTGAGGTGTACACAAATGAAAGAGGCAGTTTGGCAGAGCAGCTCAATTAAATACCACCACACAGCTTGGGCTATGTATTTACACTGACCTGCCATTATCTTTAAAAAGACATAAAAGAACCATGAATAACCCTTTCAGCACAATCTGAGTGGCAGGGCTCACAACTGGTATCTCAATAAGTTCCTCTTTACCAAGCACTGATATTTTTTCTTCTTTTTCCAGGACAGTAGCAAGATGTTTCTATAAGAAGCAAACAAATTCGACATCAACAACATTCTAAGTATCTTCTCAAAACCAAAACTAATACAGATACAAGACTATCAGCATACTGGTTTAAAAGTTCACCTAAGATAGCTATGAAGTCAGACTGAAGAAAGAATTGGAAAGGAAAAGTAACAATGCATTTAACATACAGCTTACAGAGAAAGGAGAGAGAAACTTGAAAATAGGGTAAATACATTTCAACAGTCAATAAAAATGCAGATGGACAGAACAGACAAAACTATCACTGACTCCCAGTGGTTCAATTTAAATAATTGTACATGATCAATTATATCCTTTAAAACATTGATTCTCTACAAATTCCAGTAGCTCAAGTGGATTATTCCTGGTTTTCATCATGTATCATTTTCAGACAGCTTTTCAGTATTGCAGTAAATTAAAAGATCTGTTAGTATTTAACTTATGTACATTTTAAGATGCTTAACATAATCAATATTATGCACTCTGGTACTCATTTATATAGCATACAACATTACCTGTAAAATGGGAAAAGTAATACCAGTTATTCCCATTTTGTACAAAATGGTGAGCATTTCTTTTCCGCTCCAAACCTTACAGGAAGTTTCATACCCTCTTTCTACTAGTTGACTAGAGCTCTCCTGTAACCAGCTGTAAAAAGGGAAAAATCAGAAATAATTTCAGCATTAATTTTAGAGAATTAGAAATACTTTGCAGGTACAAACCAAACCAAAGTTCAAAAATTGTACCAGACTTCTACGACGATGATAAATATCTTACTACATCTGAGCAGAGAGACTCTGCTTTTCCTTATGGCAGTTTTTCACTGTTGAACCAACTTCTATGGAAGTGCTCTTGATGCAGCTCGTTGAAGTGAGAGAAAAACTTGTCCCTATACGTTTCTATTTTATCATCATATATCTTTACAATAAAGAAAAAAGGTCAAAATATAATCTGTTCTTATGATATAATGTCAGGCTCATTTAAGAAAGATTTCTGCTGTACTTTTAAAGCCACTCATTATTACTCTAACTGATGCAAGTTGGCTTATCACCCCTGTCAATTGCAGGCTTTCCTATTAAGAACAAATCTTGAGGCATGAAATGAGTACTTATAATATTTATACAGAAATGAGTACTTATTTATACACAGTAAGAAAAGGTAGGGCAATAAAAAGCACATACCTTAGCCTACCTACAGGTATTTGTAACTCTGCTACAACTTGAAAATTAAGCAGAATTATACATTGTACTGACAAGGCAAAATGTGATAGGACTTCCTAAAAACATGATCTGAACGTGCAGATTATCTCATTTGTGGCAGAGCTAAAATTTTCTCTAACTGAATGTGTCATTCATCATCCCTACAGTATTACAAGACCTTCCCTCCATCTAGAAAAGTAGGCAGGCTTGCTCCTATCAGAAAATGCCGAAGCTGTCTGTTTCATCAACCAGCAGGAAGCATCGGAAAGACAGCTGTCATTGCTACAACAGTTCAAAATATTTATCTGTAAAATCAGTTAATCACTATCGACTAAAGCAACAAGGCTTAGTGACTGTTTCAGTTCCAGATTTCCTGTCCTGTCACTGCAAATAATCTGATCAATGGAACAATTTAAAAACCTTTCCTTTTGCCAGGTTAAATGCAAACAAAAACCCATAAATACCACCATGACAATCACTTCTTTGGCTATAATTTGCTTTATCTTATTAAGGAATGATGATCACTAACACAGGCACAACTTCACCAGTGTAGTACTCTGCCCCATTTCCTCAAACGTAACATCAAAAAGACCTGGAGCTAAAATTAGGAAGAGGCCACTATGACAGAAATGAAACAGATTTACAACAGATAAAACATTTCAGAAAATGTAACACTTCTGTTTCCCTGTTATGAACTTCAAACACCTTCATGATCATGCTATGAATGCAAATACAAACTTAACACAACAACCTTCCTAATATTAAAACATCACAAAAAACCCAAAATCTAGAATAAACTCCATCCAATTAAATCTAACGTTAAAGCATTTACTTGAAATACCTGTTTATTTATTTTTAGAGTAAAGCAGTAAGCACAAATAAAATTAGCTTGATTCCCAAAAAGATATCTATGGTTTTGAAGTGAAAATTGGTGTATGCAATATTTTCAGGAAAAGATTTAACGAATGTTAGAAACATGCCTTCAATTCGAGAAAGTATATTTGCTCCTTCCCTCCCTATCAGAAAATCCCATTGTTGATACAGCTTACTCCATTGAACAAAGTAATTTGTCCTGGTTAATCTGCATCTCATCAGAAAAGCTTGCCACTATACCTCTATCGGTGTATCTTCAAATTCCTCAGAAAGGTCATTTTAGCACCTCTGTGGCACTAAGCCCATGTGTAAGTGCTTTCTGGAATGAGGGCTCAGGATCTTTATAATTGAAATAAGATTTTTCTAATTACCCATGCATTTGGCAAAGCCATGTCACTATGCAACAGCATTTTACCAATTACTGGTCATTTACACCCAGTCTTCTGCTTTCCAACAACTGGTTTTCATGCTGTTGGCAGATTTGCCAAGACAATCAACCTTAGTTTTTCTGATAAGGTTAAAAAGCTCAAGGCAATCAAATCTCCAGCCATGCTGTTCTCATCTTTTACTAAAATTTAACATTTGAAATATCCCAGGTAGGAGAATTAGCTTCTGCAGAAAAGAAAAACAAAAGTCACTTGTCTCTCTGACACATAAACATTAACTCTCGAATAGAGAAAAGATAGGAAAAATGGTGAACTACTTGCTGTAGTGTACCCTGAAGTCTATTTCACTAACCACTAATGCAACAAAATGATGATTTGACATGCACTGAATCAGAGTTCAGTTAACTTCAAAGGCACTTGTATCATTATTCACTTTTACTCTGCTGACTTAGTTGTTCAAGGTTTCATTAGCAGTGTGTTTCTGAACTCTTTCAGTTCATGGATCCCTCAAAAGAAAGGTTCAAAAATTAAGAGCTACAGAGCTGAATTCCAAATTCTCTAGTGGTGACAGACTCTTCTGACGTTGTTTCAACTTTCTCATGTTCCCACTCCACCCAATACACTCTTGGCCCTTGACCCCTTGTTTGTTTCCCTCCTTCCTGAGCTTCTGCCCCCAGCCCATTTGCTTCTGTTCCATCCCCTCTCATGATTTTTAACTTCTGCTCAGGTCCTCCCCTTCCAACTCTGTCTCCATAGTTTCTGGGTTATACCTTCTTTTTAGCTCCTACTTCTTTTTCCTTTATGGGTACACGGGCAGAAAGAAGCAGAGAAGAGCAGAACATTTTGTATTTTTTCAGCTTCTTTCTGCCTTACTGATCAACTCTTGCTTTCAAAACCACTC
Organism: Haliaeetus leucocephalus; assembly: GCF_000737465.1. Lineage (NCBI taxonomy): Eukaryota > Metazoa > Chordata > Aves > Accipitriformes > Accipitridae > Haliaeetus > Haliaeetus leucocephalus. The sequence goes on along the minus strand of NW_010972831.1, from coordinate 6,315,489 downwards.
CCTCAATCATCCATATTTCTCTATCCACTGAACTCCACAATGCTTGTGTTCCAACAAGGCAGATACTAAGAGATTTAGCACATCCTTGTTTTCAACTTCAGTACAAAAGCAAATAATCAAAACCACATTCTACTGACATAGTCCAGGGAGAAAGAATGATCAATAATTAGGTGTTTGGACATCTTTTGCCTGAGAATAATCAGAAATTCAAAGAGGATAGTGCATACTCTGTGCAAAGAGTTTGCTACCTGAATTCTCTAAAGACTTCAACAAGTCTCTTCTGAGAATCTGCATGTACCCCAATTTTTCAGACCTTTATCTCTTTGCTCAAGTTTGAGTTGTTTCACAGGGAAAACAAAGGGCATGACTGATAAATTCACTTCCAACTATGAAGAATCTGTTCCAAATAGATTCCAATCAGATTCCAACCTGATTCCAACCTGTTCCCAACACTTCCTGTCCTAGGCTCTGAAAGTATTTTATAAATGTCAACTAATTAATGCTCTGACAAAATAATGCTATTAGTATTTGTCAAATAAGCAAACAGAAGCATGTGAAAGATAAGAACTATTTATCTTTGGTAAAATTTTCATACAGAGCTTCATACAGCACATCATTCAAGAGCATAACATACTTTTCAAAACAGAATTTCAGTGCTTCCCTTCAAGACGAGTATTTTTTTTAAATGGCTCAAACCCCTCTGGATTCCTTAAATGAACACAAATCAGGTGACTGAGTAGTCTGAAGTATACCTCTGTTGCATTTTATCTGATCCAACATCATAACCAGTAAATTGCATCAGTGAAAGGAATCTAAATGTAAATTTTAAAAATACTAATTGATATAATGGAATTAAAAAGAGTTGTCTTACTTGGTCAAAGAGCAGCACACAGCCCGTAGGGGTTCATGATCCTTCTGTCTGATGTTGTTATTGACCATGAAATCAAGCTCTTCTCGAGCAACTCTTAGTTGACATTCTGTAACACTGTAGCTCACTGACTCCCGAGCACAGTCCTCAATATTATGGGCTTCGTCTAAAATGACTACTTGGCCTTTTAGGTTAATTTCCATCTAAAAAAGAAAATTATTATCTAGTAAAACAGAGTGAAAGACATTAACAATAAGCAGCAACTAACAGGATCCTGTTAAAAAAGTGCATGTTCTGCACCACAGTGCAAGCAACAGAAAGTTTTCAGCTTTTTGATCCAATTTCAGTAACCCAGGAAATAACATGGGGGTGGGAGAGCCTTATCTCAGCCTGGATGACTATAATCTGAACCTACTACGCTTTCCACAAACCAAACAACTGTGAAGTTTGCAAGGGTTTCTTTTCCACTGATTGAAAAAAAACATGTGACTGATCAGCTAGAGTATGAGACCAGTGGAAGCATTACCTGGAATACAGAAATGCGGGGTGGGGGGAGGGCACAGAGAAAAAAATCCTTTAACCCAGGAGTTACTTTGTAGATAATAGTTTGGATATAAATAGGATTTCAGTTGATCATGGCCACTGAACGTTATGTTCTTTTTTAACTTCCATTTAACTTCAGTTATTGCAATCTCTTTCTTACAAATATACTTACGCTCTCCCGTATCTGTGGGTCAAGGAGATAATTGTAAGGACAAAATACAATATCTGCGCCCACCATGAGTTCTCTGGCTGCAAAATATGCACAGGCACGAAGCTTCTTTCCCAGGCTCACTAAATCTTCAATGTCCCAAGCCTGATACATCCTATGTGCAGACTGTAGAGCATGGTGTTCACTGAGTTTATGAACACCGTGATAGTAAAGACAGGACTTGCCCTAAAAGCAAATAAGTGCAGATAGCGGTTACATAAAATAATGAAAACCAAGTAAGCTTAAAACCTCCAAGTTGTTACGCGCATTTGGCTTTATTTCCTGGAAACATTTCTAACAGCCACTTATTATGTCAGACAATAATGAAAAACACATCATATCACAAAGAAAACAGGCAAATCCATGTTCCTAAAATGTACAGTAACAAAAGAACACCTCTTTCTTCTTCTTCTATAAAACCAAAGACAATTTAAGTATTACTGAGAACGTTAACCTAGCAGTTATAAATATTATTCCTATCATCATAAATTTTTTCAGTATTGATACCGTGTATCAACATTTTCTAACAATTAATATTTAGATTAAACCAAATTACCAGGAGGCATTTAACCACATAGTACAAAGGAGTAAAAAATGTTACTCATTCCAACTGTTCAACTACCTTTCATTTTAATATATTTAAATGAATGCTCATTTTCTGAAACAAAATCACTTACATGTTTTCCTTCCAGCAATTCCACACACATTTCATTCCTGTTACTACCACTGCTAGACACCACTGGATGAATACAGGTATAATCCCGGCTAGAAAGAATTGTCATAGGGACACTGGAATATGCTGTTCTCTTCAACTCTCTGGTAATCTGGGATATTTGCTTGTGCGTTCGTGTTCCAAAAAATATTTTGGGAACGAATGACCGATCTCCATTTTCTTTCTTCTTTGTGTTTCTAGTATCTTTATCAGTTTCTTTTCCAGAAGAACAGGAACACTCAGTGCAAGGGCCAGAAGACTGCAACCCAAGACAAAAAAAAGATTAACAAAATCCCACTGTAAGACGAACATGCTAAATCTGCTTATGGTCTATTTAGAAAATGCCCACTAGGGTAGTTCAAGATAGCCTGTTAAATCACCAGGTTGGCCTATCAAACTGCAGAAAGTTTAAAAATGTTAAAGCATACACACCATGTCCTCAAGCCTGAAAATCTTGAAAAACTTCTAGCAATCACTAGATACATCTTTATCGCAACCCAATCGTAGAAAGAATTATTATTCCAGTGGAGTATTTACACATCTGAATAATGCAAATAAACTTCTCGCATTTACGCTTCAGCCTAAGAACACTGCTGTTACAGAACAAGAAGTGTCCAGCTACTTCGATGAATAAAACCTTGGGACCAGACACTCAAATTAAAATACTGAGAACATTTTCCCTTAAAGCAAGCAGAAGAAATCTAGATGGTTTAATGAAATCTGTTTGCAGATAAAACAGACTACGTCATACACTCTCCATTAGAAACGTTTGCCATGCCATTATGTCAAAGGCCATCTAGTAACTATGAGAATAAAAGACACATAGGGAATAATTCTAAACAGAACCTAATCCTATTTGTGAAAAGCCAATTTTTTTTTCTTCCTGAGAAGCATCATGTTTCATAATATAAAATACTGGAACAACTGTCATGAAATTGTAATAACTGGTGTGAAAAGACACACAGAAAACAAATAACTTGTGAGTAACCACATCCACACACACCTCCCATAAAAAATAATGGATTCTTCTAGCGTAAATGAGTTTGTATCTGGTTTTCAGGTGATAGTGCAAGTAACAACATGTAGCTGCCTGCTCAAATACTCCTCCCTCCCCTTCTAATTGTAATCAGTAAGATTATCCATTACAAACAAATGCTAAGTCATGCCGTGTGTTACACCACAATTCTGGGGATCAAGCTGTCTTTTAGCCTCCACTCTGAGGAAAAGCAAGTTCGCATTACCCTTAGTCCCACTCAGCCTTGTCCGCCATTAAATATTACAATACATGATAGAATGCATGTAAATGTAACCCTTCTGGAGCTGTCACTCACTGGGATAAAAGGTTCACTGATGTGCCAAATAAACAGGCCCTCAAAGCAGATAAAGTTACACCCATGCTGGAATTGTTACATTCCCCTCTCAGGTTGCCAGTAACAGCAGATTTCATTACGGTGTGCTGCCACATTAAATAGCCAGTTCCAAATATCCTGCCTTCTATATTGAATAATTACTTATTCACTGAAAGGATAAAAAGAAGAGTTATGAATGGGGCTCTTGTCAACAGCAAAGCAGGAAACAGCTGACACATGGTATATGTTACATATGTAGCAATACTCAACTCCATTTGTACTCACACAGAAAACTGCAATGCAAATTATACCTTGATATTTCTATCATCTATTTTGCTCTTTGAAATAATGAAAACCACATTACCATGCTAACAATTAATATAACCGAAGCTGTTACTGTGTAGGGCCTTTAAGAACATGTTTATCTTTTAATTCATGTCAGTTTGAGTTTTCAGAGGTAAAAAGAATACACAGAATTCAAAGATGATAACATACCACTAATACTTCACTGCTAATGCTAAGCCTCACATTTAGTTTGCCAAATAAAAGTAACAGAAAAATATTAGGACCGACGGGGCAGCTATTTTGCAAAAGTTGTTTTAACAACAGGAAAATACGGGTCAAATAAATATATACATAAAACATGAACAGAAGGCTCTTCTATGATGGGTTTTAAAAAACCCAGATATATTTCTTTTTTATGAAAAGAATAGAAAGTGTTCTTATGTGTAAGGCTTATAAATTACAGTATTTTACAGGTAGCCTTAAAAGTTTTTCTTAAAAGGTTTGAAATTGGTATAATACTGGCTTTAAGAAGCACTTTAGCCAGTTTTAAAATGTTACCTTTAACTTTGCAAAAAGTTTAAAAAAAAAAAAATCAACATTGAGAAAGTTGTAAACTCAGACTGATTTTATAGTAACTAGTAAGAGCATAAAACTGCCTGCAGTAGTTATAACATTTCTGAAAGCCACAGACACCATTAGCCCAAAATACATAAATAAATAAAAAAACCCTTTATAGAAGGTCCTTTCTAATGAAGAGAAACTTTAAGAAAATGGTTAAAACATAGCTTAAAAGTTGAGTTCTTCATGTTATTTGCACATTATTCAAGCATGTCAATTTGCACTTGAATTCTTTGTTATCCTTTAGAAAATGGTTTGGCCATCTTTAGATTTTATTAAAAACAAGCTATTTTAATTCTATATTTCTATAAAAAGAATTTACTGTTGATATCACATAGCAAAATCTAACATGATGTTAATCTCCCATTACTACAGCAAAAAGAAAGATAATACTCTCCAGCTGAACAAAGCGATAACACTAATATGGCAGTTTCCATAGCCATGTTGTCTCAAATTTTTAGACTCATAACACAGAGATACTGGTTAAACGATAATAAAATTAGAAAATGCTTCAATTTATTTATGAAATATTTGGGGGGGTGCTGACTAGAAATAATCAGTATTAAGACAATAGACAACTCTTTCATCATACCCTCTGGCTTCAGAACTAATTTTCAGCAGTTTGAATCTGGGATAGAGATTTTCATTTCAGAGGGAGGGGGGAGATACTCCTCTACTTTCTGCAGTATTTAATCAGAAATATCCAGTAACAGATGCTGTTAGAGATCAGATACCAGACTATATGGACCTTAGGCTAATCCAGCTTGGTTTTACTTCTGTCAAGGGGTAGATAAAACAGCCTATCACATCAATATTTATATAGCAAAAAGTGGAAGTCCGATTAAAAAAGGAATAATCAAGTCCACCAACCTGTCCTACGTGTAAAATAGAGCTAAACAAACACTGAGGCTATGATCTTTGAAACACAAAGAGGTAAGAGGAGTTCTTCATATCTTCATCTACATTTCCTGGTTACAAAGCCATCTAAACGATACAGCAGTGAATACCTCTTGTGTGAAATATCACACAAGCACAATCTTGTGAGATATCAGCAGTGACATTACCAGAGCTTTTCAACTATTCCTTTATAAGCTCTCAAAAAGCACAGTATTCTGCTGCTGCTGCAGCCTCTTGATTAAAGTACACAAAGCAGCTGTTTATCCTCTCACAGTAACCAGCAGGTGAACCCAGTTCAATATTTATCACAGGCTTTCACAGATCACTGCTAACCAAGCAAACGTTTTAATTAAGCTGGAACTTGCTTCAAAGAGCTCATTCAAAATGTCAATCAGCAGGAAAAGGATCAGATACGGTGTCAGGTGAGAGCGTGTAATACAAATCCACAACTTTCTTCATCCCATCGCGGTAAATTAGCCTATTCTGGAGTCCAGACCCTGATTGTAACAGGCTGCCAGTCTCCTGGAATGTGTAACAGAAGTCACTCAAACTCCATTGTGAAGGTTGTAAGCAATATGTTAAACTGCAATGGGCTAGCACATTAAGACAGATTCTTTTCACAGTTGTTTTTTGATACCCCAAGTGTTTGTTACACTACTCTCCATTTACTGTTTACTTTTTTTACCTAGTATAAATGGGGATTCCTTAACCCAGCTGCCCCAGTTTCTCAGACCGTATGCTTTGACAGAAGTAATCAAGAGAGTACCACAAGGGTATAATTTCTCATCTAAACTCACACTAGAACTGCCCTCTTTTGCAAGAATTAACAGCAGAAGGACAGAAATGGATTCCCAGGCTCCAGACTGAAAGCAGCTAAGAACAGGCAGTCACCTTGGGCAGAAGATCCTCACCCACAGGATCTACCAGTGTCCTTCTCGTGCAGCAATGCTGGGCAGCACCTCTCATGCTCTTACAACAACCAACCCATTCTCTCTCTTGGGCTATAAAAAGGACTTGACAAGAAACTAAGTTTGCTTTAAGCACAGGATTGACTACAGTAAAACACAAGTTATATATATACAAAGGCAGGTTTGTCTCATTGATTAAGAAAATATTTTTATTGCATTATTGTATCATACTGAATACTTAGTCCATTATGGTAAGTTTTGAACACAACCTCAGCTGACTTTATGTCATAAGCTACACTAGAACAGCATTTTTATACCCAACAGCCTAGGCTGTGATGCTCTTCACATCTTAAACTTAATGTAGTTAAGCCACAGAACTAAGGCCTTACTTTCTGCAAATATTTCTTGATACCAGAGAAGTTCTCAGTCTGCTCAAGTAAAAGTTCATCACAGGAAAATAACACCTTATTCTTTCATTCTTAAAAAGAAACTTTAACAGAAATAAACACTTTTATTTCTTTGTAGGTTGCTTCTTCCTAAAGAAGTAGTAAACAGTATAGTGGTGAAACCTTGAGTAGTATTCTGTACTGCCTGTCTGCAAAATCAGACCCATGGATAGCACATTATAACACACAGATGTACAGCTAAACTACTGTTACAAGAATGAAGTTTTCTTAAAAAAAAAATCAGTGAGTATGATTCAGTATTTTAACAGTCAGTTGATCTATACTAAAAATTTTCAGTTTTCTTCACTACCTGAAGTTTCCAGAAGTTGTAAATCAAGTTTTTCAGATACCCAAAGTACCAAAGCAAACTTTACAATCAAGGAAGGAAGAAAGGTCTTTTTATTTGAAAATCAACAGCACACTCTGCTGGCCTGTGTATTTCAAACTACCAATTGAAGTTCAGTAGCACAAAGCATTTCAAATCCTCCTCAAAAATCTACAGAGCTCTCCAAAACTAATAAAAATTACTTCCCATCAAATGACCTAGAACACAGATTCACTTTTGTCAAGAAAGATTTAGCTCCCAGAGTCTTAAAGCAATACCAAAGCTTTTGGCTTCTTTTGTGTTTACAAAGGCACAGTATACTGGAAAACAGCTCCAGAAGTTAAAACATGCACTGATTAAAATAGAAGCTAATTTAGGACATACAAAGAGCCAAGTGCTGTTGAAAGAGGTGGAAAGAGAATTGAAATGCTTGTTGAAACCAAGCATATTTCCAAACATACATAAAAACTCTGTACTTAGAAGCTGAGTTACCTACAAGATGGGTATTACCATAGAACATTAAAAAAAATATATATTGGAATGGGAGGATGTTCTTTGCCTTTTGAAAAAAGAAAGTAGATATCTGTACTGAAGAAAGAAATGAAGGTCAGATCTCCTTCCTTTCTTATATTTGTCTCAAACATACAATTTTATGATTTCATGGAGTGCTCCTATATTTTAGTATTGACAAGAACTATTCCATCACAGCCTTTGATAAGCATTCACGGGAACTACAACACTAATGTATAATTTGGCATCTGACATTCATCTCTACTGCCTCAGATTTCTTCTTCTACTGGTTTTGCTTCAACAAACTTTTATGTAAAATCAGTAAGATTCAAACACCAAGACATGCAGAAAACGCCTAGCAGAAAGCTGCAGAAACAGCTGCATATTTGTATCTCAACTTCTCATGTTGTACTTCTGCTATGGAAGGTGGCAATTTAAAAAAAACACAAACCAACCAACCCAAAAGGTAAATCTATCACAGTAACACATCGGATTTTTCTTCTTAATCATGTGCAATATTTATTACTCATTTTTTGTTATAGTATATTGTAATGATCAGCTCCAACTTTCTCCATACTACTTTTTTAAGGTCTAAAAGGCACACATGTTAATATTAAATGCTGTCTTTCATTTACTACATATGCCACAAAACAATGAATGGCAAGTTGAACAAAATCTACAAACGGTGATGTCACTTAATTTCTATGGTCCTACTTTCAAGTTCCTCCATAAAGTCACAAATCTACTATAAACCAGAATATAACACAGATTTATATCTGCTGTACAATTGCTGTCACATATTGAAAGTTTACAGGCTGAATTGCTGCGCCAGATTCTGCGCTACAGGGGAGCCATGGTAAAAGAGTTCAACCCACTGCTTAGAAGAACACTTTTCACAGAAATAATTTACATTTTGCAAACCACATTGGTTAGACAGCACTATTAGGAGTAAAAGCCACTGCAGTTCTCACTATTGATAGTGACAATGTATTACTTTAAAGCAACTTACCTACTTGGGAACCTTTACATTAGACTGTAATGCAGTCAAAGGTACAGTGTTTTCTGAAACTATATTAACAAGCTGCATTTAATGCATAATTACTTTACAGTGTTGTTTTTTTTTTAATTGCTCTCAAACTAACAGTCCTGATGTAAAAGATATTACTGTATTACTTACTGTTTTGGGACAAAAAGTAGTGGTTTTCACACTTTTTTCGGAGTGAACCGTCAGCTCTCCATTTTTTCTCTGATGATAAACTTCTAAAGCATCGACTAGCTGCACTCCTTTTGCAAAACAATGACGTTTTCTAACCTGCCAGAGGAAAAAAAACGTACCGTGTTCAAATACACTGGACGGAAGTATGTGCTTACACTAGCAGTCAGTGATTTTGTTTCAACAGTTTTCCAGTGAGTATGTTTCAGTAACACAGTGCATCACTAGTATTTGTTAACAGTTTAACCAAATCCAAGCCACACAAAAATAATTTGGAAAAAGCTATAAAGTTTTAATTACAAAATTCAGTAACAACAACAAAAAAAATCTGTAATTACTACTGAGCTTTTCTTCTTTAATTTCCCACTGTTACAAAACTGATAGACATTACAATACTATATAGATACAAGCAGAAAACTTCCATAACTAAAACAAGAAATAAATTCAAGCCATATTGATCTAAAAACTTAAACAAAAGTAACCATCTGAGCAATCCTCTAAAGCAATGTAAAAGCTATTTACAGTGCACATCTGAATACAAGTACTAAGTTACGTCATACCAATACTGACACAGATGCAAACATTACAGAAATATTGTACTCCACATATTAGGCCAGAGATAACTACACTTGACAGGATATAAAACAGAACTCCCATACATTCACAGTATTATTTGTATTTGTAATACATATTTGGAAGAGCCCTTTCAACTCTAGAATCTCATACTTTGACTTAATATTACAGATCAACTGGGGGTAAATATATTTGAGGAATATTAGGTATTTAAATATGCAAGATATAATTTAGGACATGGTATTACGAACAGTTTAGTGCAACAATGGACTCCTTTGTAACAAGAAAACCTGTCAATCTTAACTATGACTGTGACATGATTCAGCTATTCTCTATGCCCTTCTCTGACATGTTGATTGGTGTTTGACAGCTTTGTTGAGCTGCGCCTGGATTATTTTACGGCCAATAATCTTTGCTCACCTGCTGCTCAGTTTCTAAAGGACGAATCCTTTTCCTGTCTACTTGAAAATCATCATTCTCATTGGCACACAGAGATAATCTTTTTTTGGCGGACAATTTTGAAGCTAGCGTTTCATTTTCCTTACATTCTGTAATTAAAAATAAAATAAAAGGTATGTCCACTACTAGGAATGCATTAAATAAGGGCCCCATTTTAAAAATAGAATTTACTATAAATATACACGTAGGAAATATTATTAGACGTTTTTAGACCCATTAACCACCATTTCCATACAGGGCAGAATCATGTAGTACTCTGCTATTATGATCATAAAAAAAGTCCCCGACTTGAAAGCAAAAAAATTGACATCACTCCCTACATATTTTACTTCCAGGACAGATTTTTAGCTGCCTATGTATGAAGTTACCTGTGTTTGTTAGCGGGCTTCCAGGTTTTATAGAACTTCCTGTTTCATAATTATTAAAAGAACTAGAAGCACCATGATTCACACTTGTTGCAGCCTCGTTGCTCTTAGATTGGGAATGACACATGCAGTGACATGGTGGTGAGGTCTCTGGCTTTCTGTCTTCCTTTTCACATGATGATGTAAGCAGTGATTTCTCTAAAGGACACAGTCATTTGTCTTCCATTAAAAACTACTCAAGAGTATACATGAGAAATAGACCTTCAAAACAGTTAAGATGAAAGCTTTTCTTTAGGTACCAGCTATAAACCTTGTGCCTCTATCAAGTCTGAACAAGCTACCATCACCCTTTGAAAAACTGCAATGCAAAGAACTGTAACAACTCGCAGAAATGAAAAATAACCTTCTTTTTCAATTCAATCTGCATGACTACAATCCAGAAGTATTTTCTTTCAAAGTTCCAACAGCCATACAATTCCCTTATGGTAACAGATATCTAAATCCAGCTTAGTATTACTGGCCGTTACTGTTTTACGATGCCAGTAAGGCAATATGTATAATGGTGGACGAAGACCTGGTTAGATTCCTGAAACCAAATGTTTAAAGGCTGATAAACAACAACAGTTCATTATAATATATTTTGGTAATAAAAACTGGGCAAACAGACACTAAGACAACTTACCATACAGAGACTGCTGCCATGATAATGCAGAACAAAGTAATGCCAAGCTTTTGCCACTTCCTGTAGGGCTCTCCAACAAACAGTGTTGCCTGTTATTTAAACCCTTAACAATCTTTAAGGAGATTAACAAGCACAAAAACAGAATTAATAGAAAAAAAAACAAAGAGGATGTCTTTAACTAAGCTAGAAATAACTTCTAAAAATAGATCAGGACACCTGCTGTCTTGTAAAACAGAGAAACAAACAAACAAAACAACCAATCAATCAAACAACCCCCCACCCCCTTTAATAATAACAACAGGCCAACAAGCCTTAGCTGTATTTCTCTCAGGAGGAACATGCCTCATTAGCAATGCTCAGGAGTTCACTTGCAGGAGGCTGTGAAATACTTACCTGCTAACAGCAATACCTGATCGGGGTAGCTTGCTTTCTTTGAAAACATCTGTCAGACAACCAAACCATTTGTCCCACAGAGAAAAAGTGTTTAAAAATGGTTACAACTGTTTAAAAATGTTTAAATGTGAAGTGTAATAATTCATTTTTAAAAACCTCTCCAAAAAGTGAAAACTTACTGACATATCGCATTCTGTTTAAAATACAGATGTTTTACTAAATCATTCCCTCCTTACAAACTTGCAAAGTTATGTAAAATTTCTGTTACAATATATCTAGTTAAATAATCATATATATTACAGAAGACATAATTTCTTTCTTAGCATAAATGTTCACAAATCCAAACGTACTTCAGCACTCCCCAGTCATGGGCCAGATATCACTGTACAGCACTGAGAACAGTAAGTTAAGTTACAATTGAAAATCTCAAGATATTGGAAGCTCTGAAAACATAAGCTATTAGTTTAGCAAATGTTGACACAAATTCTACTTACAGCATTCATCATAGCAAGTTGTGAAGGATAAGCCTTGCAAGGGAATATAATCTTCACTCCCCCAATAGTATATTCTGACACATCAGAAGACATTGCCACTTTTCCCTCCCGTTTACTTCAGGTTTATAACTGCAATAAAAAAAAACAGTATTAACAAGTCAACACTAACAACCAGGCAAAGCCTGAAAAAACATATGGCACCAAACAAAAACAAGCAGAAAGTGCTAACCTGATAAGGAGGCTAAGCGATTCGGGATATTACCAGAACTGGCATATAAGAATTTATATTACACACCATCAGTTCAGACTCAGTCCTTGTTACAAATGAGAGCAAGTTGCCATGAGCAGCACCAGCAATTTAAGCAATTTAAATAAAAGTACGAATGAACTACGCACATCATTTCAGATTCTATTTCTCAGACTGAATATTGTTGGGATAAGAACCCAAATCCTTGGGGAAAAGTATGTTATGATTTTTAATAACTAAAAATAGCCAGTTTTTCAATTCTGCAGGTCTGTTAGCTTGAACTCCAAGACATTGCAAACTACAAAGATACAGTAGACAACAGTACCTTATACTGTTCATTTTATGACAATGAGAAAATAAAACTGGACACTGACCTTAGAAATGAGATGTTTTAAACTAACATTTTTCTTCCACTAGTAATACAGTAATTATTCAGGGGAAAAGGAGGTGTCATTCACTTTACTGCTCTGCGAGTATTATCTTGCATTTCTCTCACTCTGCATAATAAGAGAAAGTCAGTTTCCCTATCATGCTAAAATGTTGAAGTTATTGAATTAAAAATACTGAAGAGGCATAGGTGGCTTAAAAAAAAGCACATTTTTTTAAACGACAGAATTTTTTTCTTACAGGTTTTCAGAATCTACAAAATAAAAGAGCAATTTTAAATTGGCAGATTCCCTATGATAAATTAACTTATTAACCAGCGTCCTCATCTGCCTTTTAACGAGTAAGCGTATACATCCAAAAACCACCAATGTATGGCATGATTCAGCTTCATCATCAACTTTCTCAACAGGAAAAAGAAATCCTAGCGAAAAGAGAACGCTAACATGAGTTTACGTCCCACTCCCCCTTCCAAAAATGTAACCGCACCCCTTGAAGGCTTTTCCCTAACACAGGCGGGGCGGGGGTTCGCTTAAACGAGCACAACTTCGAATTGCGCTTTGCCCAAGAAAAAAGCAAGCCCCCGTCGGGGCAGCGGGAAGGATTCAACATGAACGCGGGCAGGAGGCGGCAACGGTGCGGGACACCGGGAACGGGGAGGGACGCCCTTCGCCCCGGTCTGCTCCGCTCCGCCTCTGGGAGGACCGGGGCCGCTCCCCAGGGACACCCCGACGCCACCTCGGCCCTCCTCTAGCTCCAGACCCGGGGAGAGTTTTTCCGCCTCTCTGCGGCCGAGGGCAGGGCCCGAGCAACCTGCTGTCGTTCTCCTGTGCGTGTCGCCCCGCCCCAGCCCGCAGAGAGGCACCCGGGCTTTTCCTTCATCTCCTTTAAGAGGCAGGGACCCCCAGAAAGCCGCTTCCCTCCCTCCTTCCCCGCGCGAACCCGGTCCCCTCACAGCCGCGCTCCGCGGGAGGCGGCGAGCGGCCGCTCACCTCAGGCGACGGCGGCCCCCTCCGGCGTCCGTCCTTCCCGCCTCCGCCCCGGCGCCAATCAGCTGACAGGAAAGGGCGCCGAGCCACCAATCGCGAATTGGCAGGCTGAGCCGCTCCCGCCTCCCACTTCTTGCGCTATTAGAGCCAATCAGGGAGGGCCTTGCTGGCTTCCGGGTTGCACTCGTTGCTGGGCAACCACGCGTTTACCGTGGGGGAATTGCGTGGCAAAAGACTTTTAATACTTTGTATTACTTACCTTGTTCTAAGCATCGTGCGCTGAAAACACTGTGTTGGGAATGAGTGATTGTTTTTAGTAAAGTCAGTGGCTTTTCAATACTGCCATGGAGGAAAGCCCCGGCAGGAGAAGGCCCCCGCGTACCAAACTTAAAAATCAGTACAGGCAACTCCCTTTGAAATTACAAGTATGAATACCTATGACTGGATCCAAATCATACACTAGGTTGTTTTATGGGTTTTTTTTATTTAAATACCACTACAGCATAAAAAAATTACACTTAGAACGGGGGGGGGGGATACATAAATTTAGATTATTTACATACTTTACATCAAGATGACAAAAATATACTTGCTATCCAGATGGTGTTACCATTTGGTTACAGCAGGCTGGTAGTCCTGGAAAGCAAACCCAAGTGTGTTTGTCAATTCAGTATTACTAGCCTTCCCAAATCACTGTCCAACACAGGCAGGAGACAAGCTGTGCAAGATTTTCCCAAGGCCACACTAAAGAATCAGACCATTAATTTCTGGAATATAAACTGGTTTTAACTGAGAAATATTTTAACTTACTTAAGGACCCTGGACGCTGTCATTTAGGAAAAGAGTAAGTGCTGGATTGACAAGTTTAGCAATTCAAGTGTCTCGAAGTACTACAGTCACTTCTGGCACAACAGCCAAACCTTAATTTTCTTTCTCTGATGCAAAAGCGTGTCCTGCCTCACATAAGACCTTGTGCAACCTTCAAGAAACTCCCAAATATTGCATCACACACACCCTTCTGCAATGCCACAGAACACATCTGTTGAGGCTAAATCCTGGAGCTTTTTTATATGAAAGATCAACCAACTTCATGCACGAAGCACAAAGGATTCAGCCTTCTTGTCCACCGAGCTGCACGTAACCACTTTGGTACAGCTGAAATCTGTCATCCTCTCATTATAGGGAAATTTAGCTTCTATCACAGTCACCCTCAACACTAATTTATCTTTTTTAATCTTATCCTGATGAGAACTTAAGATACCTTTGCACTTATTTCTTGAAATCTTTCTCATCTCTTTTAAATCAAGTGATGTTAAAAAATACTAAACCATCTGAGCTGCATTAAAAATACATAAGCTTTAAAAATCACATTTATACACCTCATTTTATGGTAGTACTTTTTTTTAAAGAAACTTTTAGACCAGTTTCAAACTTTTAATGAAGGCTGGCTGATCCTTTAAATGAAGTTCCTGATCTCATGAAATGAAATTTTGACCAATGGTTTGAAACACAAATAAAAAAAAGTTAAAGCATTTTCTTAGTGCTCAATGTGATGATGCAAGTTACTTACATCACTTTTTCAAGTCTTCCTTGGAGTATTTTATTTCATCTTGCTCTGCAAGGCTCTGGACAGTAGTTCATTTAACTTAAGCGAAATGCTTCAATCTCAAATTTTTCTTACCCATCATTTTGCTGTTTGCTCAACAAATTAAGTATTCACTTTCCGGAGTGTTATAAAACCCTTTCGGGTGCGTTGCTGTATCACTTCAGAAACCAAGCAAGCCTGAAAAATCACACTTGGTTTCACTGGAAATTGTCTGCTGACCCCATCAGCCTCCAAAGTGTTCACTGGAAGCAACACAAACCTCTTTAAAGAATTCTTTTCTTTTCAGCCATAACTGAATTGAATGAATGAAAAATACGAACTTCTTGTGCTCCAGTTCCTCAATGCACTTTCACAGCTTTCTCCAAATTTAAGCACCATAGACTGTGGGACTAGCTACAGTACAATTTCATTTGCGTTCTTTCTAAATTCCACTTACGCTCATGTTAATTATTTCAATGATAGTATTTTCAACACACTGGCATAACCGGACGTCAGGGTCCATGCTTGCAATGTCCCTTGAAATGCTTTTGTTAGATGAATCTTTACAAAGTCCTGACACTTCAAGTGGTTTCTCCTTCAGTTGCTGGAGACCTAGAAGATTAAGTAAAAGAAGCAAAGCACATCTAAATAAATAATTTTTTTTAAATTGTTAATTACACCCATAACACAAATATGTATGCTATGTAACTGCAAATCTGAGCTATTACTGTTTCATGCACCAGGCTTAATTCCACAGGTTATTTCTAGAGAGGCTACCACACTTCTTTTTCATTTACCTATGTCTGACTCCTTTGGGTTTTTTTATATTCCCTCTTACTTCTTTTAACATAAATATTTTAGCATAGATAGCATCAGGGAACCTTGTATCACATGAACAGAGCATTTGACTTTAGACAAAAAAGGACACAAAAACATGCTCAAGATCAACTGATAAACAGTTAATCTGTGTTCACACCATCACTATACATTTATCCAACTATGCTATGTCATGTGTAAGGCTTCAGGTAGCTCATTTGACTTTGCATTTCCAACAGATTAGGAAGATTTATATGGCCATTACGCCTCAGCTGAGGGGTTGAAATGCCTTTATGTTCTCAAAAGCCAATGGCCTTTGCTCACTTCTTTCATCCTTAGACTACAATGGCAAATTCTATGCACAACACTTGCACGCAGGGATACGTCTTGAAATGACACAAGCAGGGAAATAAAATGGAAGGCAATACAAAGTTTAATACAAGGGGCACTTTCAGCCCCTTTAGCCTCTAAACTCCTCCAGTCCAGTAAAGCCACCTATCCCTATTCCTTCTGTATTTACAAGACAACAGCAGTAAATTTCATACTGCATTCCAACTATGCTCAAACTTTTGAAACATTAACATAATTTTCTCCCTGAGACCATGACATTACTTTTGAAATACAAGGTACTTTACTTACGTGTAATAATTGGGTCAAAGTCTCTTGTCTGTGTAGCGACATCAGAGGCACAAACTTGTCCTATTTGTATCAGCAGAGACATAATATCCTCATACAAAGGAGGAAAGGCTTGACAGAATGACACCAAACAAGGCAGGGTCGGCATAAAAAAAGCATAGCGCTTTGACTGGGTTAAAACTATCAAGGAAAAGGAAATGGTTAAGTAAAGAGAAATTATTATAAAAATCCAGTCAAGAATTATCTTACTTTTACAATAGTAATTAACACAGCGGCATTTAGATAAACTGCATTCAACCAAGACAAATAATTCTAATTTACACAACAATGTATTTAGGGGTTGCCAGAGCACTTACCTGTGAGTAGGGTTCCCATCACATTGATAGCTAAACGAGCCACACTGAGAGATTTAGGTAGTGCATACTGGATACACAAAAATGAAAGTAACTGGATGGCAAATATCTGTTAAGTAGGTGAAAGGCAAAAGAGAAATAAGCAATAAAGTTACAGATTGCTTTGCACTTCCTATCCAAAGCTCTTCACGTAATTTATGAGTTAACAAATATTCTCTATTTTACCAATGAGGAAATTAAAGCTAGAGAAACCTTAGTAATACCTATTCTGAATTTTTTCTGCTAACATTAAGAAAAAAACCCACACATATTTAACATTAATCAAAGTACCAGTGTCCCCCACAGACACAACGTTCTGACATTAACAATGAGCAACAAAGCAACACACAATTTACAACATAACCCTTGTAAAAGCTGTTTAAGGTCCGATATGTTAGAGCTTTAACTTTAGTTGAGTGTCCTCTCATCAGCAGTAACTTAATAGTTGAGAAGGGATACGTAAGAGCAACAACGAAGTTAGCTGGATATAGAAAACAGAGGAATCTTTAGCCAAACAAACTCCAGTTACCTACAACTAGCCAAATATGTCATCTCCCCATGTCACAGTATACTAAATCAGGGTCTACATATTGCTTTAGAAAGTAATAATAAACAACTATTTTCCGTTGTTTTTCACAGTCATAATGAGAAGACCTTCAAAAATATTGGTTAAACATTTCAAAATCAAATTCTTGACTCCCCCTTTCCTGAGCTTGTAGTGAGAAGAAACTACCACTCTTCAGATTCAACTGGCATAACTTTGAGGAAAGCCACACGTCATTCTAGCAGGCTTTGTTCCTGCAGTTAGACCAGGGAACAAACTGGTAAGACGACTGGCAAAGGAGAAATTTAAATTGATTTAGAAATTTACGCCTATCATCTTGTTCCAAGCTTGCTTCAAGAAACAATAGTAGTATTCCCTGGAAAAAGACTTAGGAGTCAAACTTGAATGAATGTTTCATTCAATGAATACAATTCTGATCTTAAGGCTGCTTCATATGTTCTACAGAATATCTTTGCAAAACAGGTTTTCAGAATTTAAATCTTCATAGAAGTTCCTGTAGCTATAAAGTGTCAGATAAAAACTAAGTAGGCAAAACTTTTGCCAACTGATTTATACTCAGTGTAAAGAATGAATGAAAGTCATTACTGAAAAGTGCTTTCATTCATGTTCTTGAAGGTAATACTGAAATTCATGAGTATTTCCTGAATAAGTGTACAGAGGTATGTTAGAGGAGTTGTCACAATCCCTGATTTGAAGGGGACTTAAAGTCTGGGCCTTTAATTTAAGGTAAAAGTGTGACAGATATTACCTTAATATCTCAGGCAAGTTAGAACAGGACTTTTTTAGTGATCCTTTTATTTTCTCCCCTTAACCAATAATTCATCAGGGTTAACTACTTACAGTCATTCTCAAGCTAGATGACTGTACACTACCTGTTTTTCAAGTTCAGGCTGGGCAATGAGCTCCGGTATGAAATCCAGACAGATATGCATCGATGGAATCCCCGCCACTGTCAGCGCCAGAAGTTCACATGGATAACCCTGTGTGATTAAGAAAACAGACAAGTTAATGTGTCAAATATGTTTTAAAAATTCTGCTTCAATTAAGATTTTAAATCAGAACTGCGTTAATGCTTTTTTCAAAACTAATATATTTGTAAATCTCTTTTGTTCAGAATTATAAGCAACAGGCCTGTATCCCAAGGCAACAAGAGGCAGGCTGGACGACAAACCCAGGGTCTGAATCAGTTCTTTATCCTCAATACTCAATGTATTATTTGCATAGAAACTCTCCCTCCACTCTCCAAACTAAACCAAGCTGCAGTGACCCTTTCCTTCTGTGTCTTTCCCCTGTGTTCCGAACTTCAGCATAGGCCCCAACTTGCTTATTTCACAACTGCACCATTAAGACTTTTTCAGTCACTTAATCAGTTCCAGGTCAAGGCAAATTAACTCCTTTTAAAGAGACTGCCATCTGGCAATGAGCAATTTAACACACACTAAAACCGCACTTATATTAAAGAATTTGCTAATCTTTCCCCCTTCTTTTTTTGAAGATATACAGCTGCTTTGGCAGGGGCAACCTTTCTCCTTCCACTCTAAAGAGAGAAACTGTGCCCTAACAAAAAAGAAACATAAGATGTTTACATTTGAAGCCAAATTACAGTTTTGAATAATGGGCATACTAATTTAAAAACATGACGAGAAAAAAAGTAACCCACAAAAGATGCAGAACAAGTAATTATAAGATGATTAGGCCAGTTTTTCTTGGCCTAGAACGGACAAACTATTTTGGTATAAAAAGGGGCAGAGGCACAAACAAAGCATGTGTTTAATGATGAGGAACAGGCATAGTTTAGGTGCTCCCTTCTTGGCTATCAGACAGAGTCCAAGCACTGAAATATGGAGGAAATGTAGGTACTACAAATTTGGTGAGAAGGGAGGCAGAAAAGTGGGCCATTATAATTTCTGAGGAACGCAACAGCAGCATTCAACATCCTTTAACCACTTCATTTGACTCTTTCTTAACCAGAGAAACCATGAAAGAACTAAAACAGTGCAAAGCAGACCTGGAAATGAACTAGTTTGACTATGTTGGGATCAGCTATATACATCTGATGCAGCAGACAGCAGATCAGACACTGGACCTCTCGAAGATTACACAGCAAGCTATCTTCTTCTTCTAGTTCAGGACTCTTAGGGCCTGTGGTACTATGAACACTCTTTAGCAAACTGTGGGTATTACTGCTCTGGGCTTTCTCTTCTTCTGTAGGTAAGCAGATCTCTAGAAGAATCTGCACAGCAGCACTGTCCTATGAAGAAAATAAGCAACAGAACATGCATAAAAAACCCTGATGAAATCAAATATGAAGTAAGGACAATTTAAGAAATGGAAGACTGTCAGGCAGGTGGCTAGAATTTCTAGGTAGAGGTTATTTTTATAGAGAATAAAACCAACTCAGTTCAAGAACCACAAATCCTGCAGAGCATTAAGAAAAACCCAACACTTTATCTGAATCAAGACTCAAAGAAAAAAAGCTTAAATCCAACAGATAATCATAAATCATAGATCAAAAGAGTAAATTCAACAGAATCTTGTTTTGTTTCAAAATAAATATCCAATGGTCCCTTAAAGCATCCAGATCAGACACAGTATGTACATGGCCAGGTAATTCACAGCATTAAGGGGAGACTACCCTACTCATTAAAAAATAAAACTTCCTATTAACTCAAAAAATCATCTGCTAATAGGGACCATATATGTGACATTCTTCCATACAGAGGCAAGAAGAGACTGTGAAACAGGATTACTCAAGAATTCCCATAATGTCAAGCTAAGTAAGTTAACCACTCTTCAGCTTCTTCATACTTTACAATGCTGGCTGCTTCTCTTAAATAACATAGTTCAAATGATCATGCATAGGTCTGTCACATTTATTCATGTTTTACTGCTCCAAATTCTAAGTACAGAAGGAGCCTCTGGATAACACAAGCAACAAAACAAAAAAGGCTAGTAAGCAGAACTTTACTGTTCTAACAAAAAAGAATACCATCAAAGCAGTTAACCAACACAATGCTTCAGACTAGAAAACAGAAAACCAAAAATATTTAACAATCTGAATACAGAGGCAGTTTTCTTTTTCACAGTAACAGAAGTCAGTAAAAAAAGAAGTGAAAAGGTCTCCTTTTTTAATTTCCTGTTTCTGTGTTTCTGTTTTATGATTGTCTTTCCTCACATCATTTAATATCCATTTCTTCCCCCTTACCTGAGCAGCAAGCAATGCATTTTTTAATTCTTCCCTTGTAACTTCTGGGGCCTCTGGACCCATTGCATTGTTTTGGGATGGCCTAATGTCCTGTTCTGCTGTTTCTTTTAGGTGAGAATTGAGGTAAGCTTTTGAGGCAAGAAGATATCCGTTCAACATGTGCAGAGTTATATCCATTAGAGGAGGACTCCTGATATGGGAACACATGATAAAATAAAGGCATTTCAGTCGGCAGAACAATAAGACAGTAATAATATGAACAAACTAAAAGCACTCCTCAAAGGCTCGTTGGGTTGTAGTCTGGTTCATACTAAAGGTCTTTTCCCTAACACAGCAAAACACTAAAGGTCACAATCCCTTCTACATGAGTGTATGCTTACATAACAAAAAAACAAGGAACCGTTGAAGAACTTATTTCTGATGAACGAAGGAAACCCAAAAAGTATTGGCTGTATGTGAAGTAAAGGAAAGTATTTATCTAAATGATGGGGAAAAATAAGGCAGACAAGCTCTGAACTGCTTCCACAACACCAAGATGGTAGTTTTCAAATCACATTGCATTATAAATCTCCCTAACAGTTTTAGAAATGTAGGATTTTCCATTTGCATCCAGAGCTGAAGGGACATGCATTTAAGTATTTCACCTACGGGTTGGGGATTAAAGATGTCATCAACAGAAACTTGAAGTCTAGCAGAGTTGTAGCAACTCAAATGAAAACTGGATTCATGGCTCAATTGCTAAAAGGCAAGGGGGGACAGATGCATACAAAAAAGAACACAAAGAACAAATCAAGTTGACTATTAGCCATTTATTATGAACAAAAGGATAATAAAAAAGAGGAAAAATAAACCACAACCGACAGAAAACATGAAAAAGAATACACAAGGAATAAAGCTAGGGGCTAAAGTACATTTAAAATTATTAACTCTATCTTAGAATAACGGATGCAATTTTCTTCATTACTATGAAAAAGCAAAGTTATAATTTACAAATTCTGACTTATTGTTTCCATCATTTCATATTCTCCTTAAAAGCTGGTCCATTGCTATCAATTATGATCATTTTCACTACTTAAATCCTCAGCTTACTCTTCTGCATCAGAGCCATAAAGCAGCATTACACATCCTCCTCTGTCATCACTGACATCTAGAGGAACTAATTTCTAAGTACTACTAAAAGACTTTCTTGGGAAATTAAGCAAATCTACCTTTATCATATCCATCAAGCACCCACTGGCAGAAACTGTTACCCAAAAAGATGGAATACCTACCGGCCCACAAGGGATGGCAAAAGACAGCATGCAGTGGAAGGATGTTACAGCTACAACCTCAACCACCACCACCACCATGTGGCAGCAGCCATTTTAAGCATGCTGCAAGGTCTATTTAGAACAAATTCACACCCACAAATCTAAAATGGATGACCTATGTACAAATCCCAAAGTTCCCAAAATAGAACCGAGTGTAAGGTTGTCCAACAAGACACTCAGCTGGACAGGATGGCATGCTGAATCAGCATACACAGCTCGCTCAGTCCTCAGACCAACAAGCTTAATACAAAAAAGATGGAATTTACAAGCTCATATGATTAGTTTGAAAATATGTTTTGAAGTACTGAAAGCTTTTAGAAGTTCTCTACGAGACACCTTTATGTTTAGCATTCACTATGTATCAATATAAGTACCACAGAACATAAAAAGCTAAAGGAGAGAGATGTTTACCTATGAACTCTCTGATCGCATCTTAGAACAATCAAAGGATCAATCATCAGATCATTCTGAGTGTACTTCTGCTGTCGGACTATTTTTACTGAAGGCTGCAGAGCGTTAACAGTCATCACCCACAACCTAAAATGAGATGATTTTTATGATTTTTTGACAGATAATCTGTACGAGAAAAGAGATCACAGAAGCACCTGGACACTCACTTACTCAGTGAGCTCTATTTTTCTGGGCCTACCAAGGAGCAAAAACCCCATACTTCATTTGCAGCCCTTGAAGTTAACTTACATTCACTGGAATTACAGCAACCAAACTGTTTTCACTGCAATTGAGCATCCACTTCCTCAGAAAAGGCACGTTCTTACCAGAGCGAGTTCATGTTTCATCAGTAATTCATCATAAACAATGTACACTATAAAACCGTACTTCTATATTTTAAGCAAACTGATGACTTCCTTTCCCCTGAGAACAAGAAGTACCGTCCTTTTAAATGCAAAGGTTACAAATTTCAACAAAGCAAAAGGAAATGCAACTCCAACACATTCTATTCAGTCACAACCTCCAATTTCCCAGACAAAGGCATTGTGTCATTATTTTTGAAACAGAAAGTGGCATTCCATCTATCTGCAACAACAAACTAAACAGTATTCTGCGCCTACCTTCTTGGCATCACAGTGTTAAGAACCATCCAAAGTTTATTGACAGTCTGAAGAATCCTCCGAGGCACTCCAGCATTCAGCAAGCGATTCATATTTGATGTCAATACTTCTGCATATGGGATCAATTCACCAGCTGAGAGAAGCGTTAAATGTTCTAAGATCTGCATCAGCTGGGTATGATTTCCAGGCAGCATGGAAAATGCTAAAAAAAATAAAGACAATGGGATCTTGGTAAAACTAGACTTCTAACATTTTCTTCTAACTTGGCAGCAAAACATTTTCATTATACAAATGTAGTATGATCAAATGAACTAAATGGCTACACACTTCCAAATCCACTATCTTCCAACCAATTTGGAAAGAACACTGCTTACTTCAAATGAAGTTATTTACCTTCCTGGAGCTGTTTGGGAGAGTGATTCTTCGCAATGTTTGTAAGAAGCATCCTCCTCAACAAGACATCGGTGCCTGTAATCTGTTCCTCACAGATCCAGTCTTCCACAATGCAGAGGTGTGGATAGTTAGTTGCAAGAAGGCGTAACAGTGCAGAATGCAAGCCTTTACGGGTATTAAGAAAGTATATATCTTAGATCAGAGTAGCTACATCTTTCACCTGAACATATTTGCATCTATCATTTCAACAACAGACCTTAACTGAATCACTGTCAAGAAGGACAGTGAGCTTGCATGTTTATAGCCTGATATTCTAATTCCAACACAAAGGAAAAGTTACCTTTTGGGAAGGTGGGAGGACCCTATAGCAGCAACTCTTAAACTCAGTCTGGAATAATAAAAAATTCTCAGGCAATTCCTACTCTAAAACCTACCCTACACAGGTAAGACCTACTATAAAAAGAACTGCCTTCCTCAGACTTTCACTATCACTCTTCAAACATATCTGTCATCTCATTAGTTAACTACTGACAGATTTTAAAAGAAAGAGAAAGGAAGGCACACTATGAAACAGACAATAGCCACAGAGCTGGAAACATGCTTAGCCTTCCTTCTTCACACACATTAGACATCCACACACAGATATACCTCCCAGTTCCTGCTGCAGTCCCTGTGCCTGCCGGATGAGGTACTTGATTGGAATCTGATCCATTAATGCTGAAGAGTAAGACTTGGGTTTTTTCTGCATGGCAGCTATAAAGGAACAGGACAAGAAAACATGTACAACAGTTACAGTTGGAAAAAATTATTTCCCCAACTAAATCAATACAGAAAATGTAAAACACTTGTATTATCCAGGTAAACTAAAGAAAATCCTGAATAACACACCTCATTCCTGTTAAAGTATTAAATTAAGCTCTTCAGGAAACCATTTCTGTGAACATTTCCATTCAAAGATTTCCCTGGCATTCAGATTTGTTCGCAAAATCCCAATACTATCTTTGACCAAGTCCAGCTGATTTTGAGATGATAGCTCAAATCTGCACTTTCTTTATTCAAGGTTTTTTATTCTTAACAAAAATAGTTATCAGCTGGTACATGGAATTCAAACTGTTGGCACACACGACACCCTGTAGTGAGGTAGAAGCTACAAATGCAGGAAGAACTGTAATTGATTTTATAGTATTTCAGTCTTTCTTGAATAGCATGAAGAGAATAGCAACAATGAATGCTGGAAGTTTTGCACCCTAAAAAGGGCAGGTAAAAACACCCACCAGATGTAAATACTGTGTTTTCACTGAAATCAAACTCTGTCAACAAACTACACAACATTCTTTTAGAAACAATTTAAAGTTTCAATTTCAAAGGTAAAAACGGATCATTCAGTATTGCCAACTCAAAGAAATGCGTGCAGAAGTTTGATAACACATGAATAAATGAAGATCTGAAGTAATTAAGAAGTCTGTTAACTGTTGCTGTATTTATTAGAATAATAAACATTTATATGTCTTTTTATAATTTGTTGGTCACAAATACGTCTGGTAACTTTTTGGCCAGCTTGGACCTTTTTTAATCTGGAAAACAAGTTACTCAACTACAGAGTTTTAGCAGAAACTTTATCTCCTGAATTTCTACAGCAATGCTGTATTTATTACAAGAATCTAAACTTTTTATGCTGTGCTTCAATCTGACAGCAACATGAATTTTGGTTACTGTAAGAATTCCTCTCTTTGCATCTAATTTTCAGTTAATCTGTTTTCCACTGGTGCACTCACATATACCTAGTATCTTTGTGTTTGCCAGAAGCGCTTCTTCGTACGACAGGACATAGTAGAGGACAAGCAACTGTGTTGTGATGCTGTATCGTTGAGTAAGACGAGTATTTTCTCCCTGTACATAAAACCACATACAAAGGTCATGTTGCATTCCTGATTCTTGAGAACAAAAATTTGGATTTACCTGCAAATATGAAGAAAGATAAGGCAGTAAGCCTTCTACAAAAATATCAAGCCATATGAGGTTCAAGCTGAAAGCTGCAGGGAACTTTTTTTTCCTTTTTTTTTTTTTTTAAATGAGCTTCAAACATAAAAAGTATTTTTGATATCTTGGGACGCTAATAAGGAGTAATCCCAGGATTCCAACGCAAGTCAATGCTTGCCACTCATTCTACACGTGTCCCAAGTGACCATTCTCATAATTCTATCAAAATGAAAACGCTTCTTTCAAAAACAGCTGCAGTGCTTCAGTTAAATATTATTTTTAGCTAACAAGATTAAGTTGGTACAAAAAATATACAAATCCTACAAAAAGACCCACACTTCTCAATCCCTGAAGTGCTTTTCTTTGCATTTTTAACAGCATGAGCTGGTGAGTTCCCAAGGAAAAGGGCAAAACAGGGACAAATAGCAATCCTCCTAAAAAGCTGAGTGGCACTAACAAGACTCACTTCAAAACACTTGACCATCACTGTAGTAGGAGGCAGTTTACTATACAGGCATTAAAGACAAAAAGTGAGACAACTTACAGGATCTGCATCAAGCATATATACAAAATACTGAACTGCATGTTCATATTAAAGTACACAAAAGAGGCAAACAAACCATTTACCCCAGAGAGTCCTTGAAAAACATTCAGTATCTCCTGTTCTGTGACAGGCTGATTTGTGGCCTCTGGGTTGGATTTAGATGCAGGAGTAAGAATAGAGTTAATGTAGACATCAATAAGAGGAAGCAACTGAGGATGGAGTGGAGTGGTGGTTTCACAGAGCTGCCGATAGATCCAGTCCTAGAAAAAAACATGCCATTACATGTTCAGTTTCAAAGCTGGAGGGCATTTTTTTTTTTTTTTGGCTGCAAGTACATCCCCTTTTAACTAGTTACAAAAAAATTTAACTGGCTTTAACTTTGGAAAGTGTAATACCAGTTCTGAGTTGCGTCTGGTCATAAACTGTGTATCCTGGACCCTGCTCTGTGCAGACCCACCAATAAAACTACTCCTGGCTGGAAATACCATTCTGACTATGATTTTATTAAGCACAGACAGGGGGGAAAGAGATAACTTTATTATTTTTAACTTCACTAAGTTGTGGTCTCTGGATTACAGAGATAAAACTGGGTATCCTAACTTAATACACAGTTCCTTCTTAAATCACATGGCAATAGGCTGTAAGATTCATCAAGAATTCTGTTCCTATAATTCAACCAAAAAAACAGCCTGCAAAACCTAGTCAGCATTCAAAATTATGAACAGAAATAAAATTAAGGCCATACCTTAATGGATACTTTGTGCTTGGTGAACGATCGACTTTTTAAAAGCTGGTAAATGCAGTGAATAGGTAAAAACCCAGTAATGTTGGCACTGAGATTGCCTGTAACAGGCACGCGAACTGCATGGGCTGTAACAACCTAAAGGAAAGTTATAATTAACAAGAAAAATACTGCAAATATTCAACTTACCACAACGTATAAGCACAAGGTGTCAAAGTCACACAGCTACATTCTTTCTGACATTTACTTATTTTTGGTTGTTTGAAAGCTGAAGAACATTTTTATGTAGTTTAATACAGTATGTGTAAAACTGTAGCACACATACTACATTTGTGAATCATTTCCTGCTACTGCAACAAATGTCATAGTGGACAATTTTTCTCCTTTGCTTCCCCATTATTTAAAAAAGCCAATTGTTCAAAAAGCATAATCAGGTCAGAGTACAAAAAGAAAGAGCCAAAGCTCTTCAGCACCAGCAGGGCTTGGATTCTTCTTGTAGGTCAAGCTGAAGCGATTACAGAAGAAAGAAAAAAAGAAAGAAACAAAGAAAGAAAAAGAAAAAGACCTAGGCTTAAAATACCTGTTCAGTGAAAATCTCCTGTGTGAAGATTGTCTTCATTCTGCTGAGTGAGCTGGGTTTAATAACAATCTGAAACAAAGAACTGTAATTTTAAGTTCTAGCTTTCATATTACAAAATACTGCAAATTTAACTTATAAACTGTTAACTTTAAACCTTTTTAAACTTGTCTTCATTGGGATACCAGGAAAATATTCACACCTATACTTCAAATGTAAACCAAAATTATTTTCAACTGTCACAAGTTCATCACTCCACATCTTCCTTACCCTAAAAACTACCTACCTAGCTTTTACATTTGATGAGACACTGTTTCACGATAGTAAATTGAAGGCAAGTCTCGCTTGGTAATTTTCACAAATTAATTATTACATATATAGGTATTTCTTGAAACTATTTAAAATAGCTGTTTGCAGCTCTGTTTGGACACTACTTCAATTAGTCTTCTAAAAAAGTTCATTTCTTGCAAGTAATGATTTCAACAAGTCAGCACTTTCTGAAGATACTTCTATCATAACATTCCTCTGTATCAAGAGGTATGCATAGTTTAAAGTTTTTCTAGAGGAACTGATTTAGTTACCCATTTTTTTTACTTTACATTTGCTTTAAGTATATTAGCAAAACCAAAGTTCTTTATATCAAAGCTAAAGTAAATACAAGAGTATAAATACACAGTAAAAAGTTAATTTTAACAGAAAAATGTATGTGCTAGAAACAGTTTAGGATTTACCTTCATTCCCAGTGTGGAGCAGACCAAATCAATGATAGCACTGAGCTGATTACTATGGAAATACATGGCTACCAAGAGAAGCATCTCTCCAAAAGAAGCAGACACACCAGAAATGCTAATGGTAACAAAGAATAAGAGTTAATTTCCAACAGGACGTAAGTAAATGTGAGATTACTGATATCATTAAATACAAAAGAAGCTTGCTCTCACCTTTCAAAGTAAGCTTCTTCCTTTATCATCCAACTAAGCCACATTACCATGAGTTGCTCCTGTTCTGGGGTGCTGCACAAAAACAAAAAAAAAAAAAACAAAAAAAAATCCATAAAAGATCCTTTTCCCAGGAACTACCCCTAATTTTACTAACAATTACTAGCAGAAAAGCCAGTATTTGACGAATCTTACACCAGAAGACTTTTTATCACTTTCACTTTAGCATCAAGCAGCTGATAAGCACTGATATTTAGCACAACCTTCAGTCCAATTGTCAGACAATTTCCTGTCTTGAATGCAGAGAGCAGAAAGCTACATCCATTAAATACCTATTTTGCTACTCTTTTGAACAGGGTCTCTGAAGAATTTAGCCATAAACTTGTTCAATGGAAAAGTGAACTAGTAAGGCCTACTTTAGCCTTCAAAAACCATGCCAAACTAAGCTAATGCCAATGTTCTCCTCTCAAAAGATTTGCTATAAACAAGAGGCAGAGCAGAGTGGAATACCAATTTGCTCACCATAGTGTGAGACAAATCCCTTCAACCAACATATGGAGATTTGTACAAAGAATTGGGAGAGAAAAGCTGTGCAGCTCTGGGGAGGTCATTGCCTTAACAGTGCTGAAAGAGTAACATCTTTACAAATCTCCTCCTTTATCAAGAGGTACCTGACGAGAGTGGAGAAGGCCAGAAGCATACAAAAGGAAAGAGATACAAAACGAACACCAGCTGGAGTCGCGGGAGGCCGGCTGGTCATCAGCTGCAGTAGCTGCTCAGCTTCTTCGTCAGTTGGCCTGAATAGGACAGAAAAAGAACAAAACCCATGCTGCTAAATTAAAAGGGAAGAGATTTCCAATCTCATCACAATGGTTAAAGATTAAATTTTCTCTGTTACTTAATCTGTTTATCAAGTTGCCATCGATAAATGAGCATCAAGATTAACTGGCAAT
Organism: Haliaeetus leucocephalus; assembly: GCF_000737465.1. Classification (NCBI taxonomy): domain Eukaryota; kingdom Metazoa; phylum Chordata; class Aves; order Accipitriformes; family Accipitridae; genus Haliaeetus; species Haliaeetus leucocephalus. The sequence goes on along the minus strand of NW_010972831.1, from coordinate 6,286,315 downwards.
TATCTTTGAACTTAAAGACATAAAAATCTCTGTAAAGAGATAGTAACAGTGAGAAAACTTCCTCATGATATAATCTTGCCTGTTGGTACAAAATACCTAAATTAAAACTAACAACGCATGAAGATGCTCATTAGCACTCTCTAAAAAGTAAAAGCAGAGGAATAGAAATTCTAAATTCACGTAGTGTATGTTGCTAGAGTTTTCAGCTGCTTTCTCTTCTACACACTGCTCCAACCACATAGGCCTAGACTTCTTTTAACAAGCCAGTAGAACGGACTTAGCAGCATTAACGAGAGCACCACGTTTCTTGCATGATTTCAGATTTAAAAAATCAGCAAAGTTGATAAATGGATCTTCACCATTAGAATGAAAAAAACTTTTCTGTTGAGAATACTACTGGAAAATAAAACCCATACATGTCTCCACAGACCCTACCATTACCTAATATTTGTTCTCTGCACTATAAAGAAACTTCCATCAACTGGCAACTCCAGCCCTCAGCACGTGAGAAGGGCCGCCCCTAGTACTAAAATTGGCGAGTCCTGCCGAGACTGTTTCAAGGACACAATGGCATTAAGAGACAGCTCACGTTAGAAGTGCCCAAAGCTCTCAACCTCTGTTTAAATGGACAGACAGTGAATAAAAAACACAGAGCATTAAAACATTCATTACTTCAGCCCAGCGATTCCCATCAAAGCGCAATAGAGACGTAACAATGCGCTGGCTTTCACGACATGCTCTTCCTTCAGTCCTGAATACACAGACACATTTGGCTCCATATCAACATCTGCTTCTTCAACAATGTGTGTGCTGCGAACCGTGGGAAGGATTCCCATGAGCTCCAGGAGCAGCTGCCTCCTCATTTGCCAAAGCACAGAACTGATATTATCTCTTTTTCTCTGTGTAAGAGGTTAAAAGATGAGAACAACAACGTAAAATTCATCCCGTCAAACAATGTATTACCCAAGAGCTTCCATAACGATGAAGTCAAGGAAAAAAAAAAAGAAGGGGGGTGGGGAGAGGAATTTTTTTTTAAATACACAAGTTTCAGTACCAGGGCAATAGGCAACACATGATCCTATTACAACAGCTCATTACATCAAAACACAAGCTTTAACTAATTCAACTCACTAAGCAAGTCAAGATGCAACCTCCTACCGTGAACACTGAGAATGAACATATTTATCAGGGAAACATTACGAGCTTACAATTCCCTGATTTCCATGCCTAAAAATCTCTCAGAGGAACAACCAAATAGCTGCCTTCAGGGACACTATTTATAGACCTGATGGTCCAACAGGAGGAGGTTACTTTGTAACGGATGCTCCAAGGCACGCAACATGATTTGTATGCATTCAGACAACTATGGGTGCCCACATCCAGAAAAGTAACAGCAAGCTGTAAGAATATTTTTTAAAAGCAGAATACTCAGAGATTTTCATACCTGTTGGCCATTTCGGATAAAAGTTCCAAACCAAGTTCGAACCTTTGCATTTGTTCCAAGTAGCAAACCACTCACAAAACACACCAGGTCACTCACTCCATCATCTGGAGATTCATTTTTGGTGTGATCCAAGGTCAAAGCCACACCAAGACCTGGTAGATGACACTCTTCCACCTAGATAAAATGCTCAGGCTCAATCATCTTCGTTGTTTTTAAAGCTCCAATAAGCATCATAATTATGATTCTTGCGACAGACTAATGACAGACTTACCACCATGCCTCGGACCCTTAGAGCTTGGGAAGGGTTCATTTTACACAGGTGGCGAAGTGCTTCTGTTCTCCGGCGGCCTCCAACGCTTTCTTCATCCTGCCGTTCTCCATTCTTAATCAAACCTCTACAGACTAAATACCCAACAGGTGGTGTAAGAAAATCTGGCCTTTCCAACAGAAAGCCACATAAACGTAAACAGACAAAACCAAGGCATTTTGCTCAGCTCACTAGATTTATTAGCTGGGCTGCACAAACCTTGCCCGGGCAAGGACTCATGATCTACACTATATAAGCAGAACAAGAAAATGATCTTTCTCCTCAGAGAAATTACAGGGTCATTACAGATCATCTAGTTACTACTCATACTCTATCTAATGTAACCTGTGCATCTGGCAGCCCTGGAAGCTGAAATCTTACTGCGAGGTATGGGATGCTAAACAGGGACCGTCAATACAAATTTTTCACCTCATAATATGGCTTATTCAAAGGGACATGAACTATTAGCAAGGCTAGTCCAGGTTCGTAGTCCCAGTCATTCACTGCCTGAGTCAGCCTTTATAACGGTGACCTACAGATGAAAAACTGCAACACACATAGCCCATAAGTCTACAAGTAGGCTGCAAAAAAGGGGAATCAACCTGATGAGAACGGGAGCCCATCAGCATCTCTAGATATAAATGCATTCAAATTATATTTCATAAGCCAAACATTCTCCCATTCAAATATTTATAACACATGGTTTAGCCCAGAATTAACTACATTACTAGAAATCATTTTGAACCTTTAGAAAAAGTAAGCTGGACAAGAAACTGTAACTCACCCTCATTAAAGCTATCAGGAACATTAGCCACCAGAAGGCAGAGGAACCAGGCTCCATTTTTAACGTGCAACAGAGCTTCAGCCACATCAACTATCGGCAACAATGATGGGAGCTCTGGATAAAAAGAGGGTTTAAAAAGTCACGGTGTTTCGCTGTGAAACCAGTAAAACCTTGCTTTTAAGATGCATTGAAATAACACGCTCAAATCAATGAATAGAAAATCAATCTATGATCTGTATTTCTCTTTCAAAGGGCTAGACAACCTTGTTTAACCTTAAATCAGTCACAGGCTCTAAAAGTTATTTTGTTACATTTGTAAGAGATTAGTAAAACACTATAAATACAGAATACTACACCTGCTTGCAAAATGCAGAGAACATCTGCTGCCTCTTCCAGATAAACAGGACTCTCGAAGAGCTCTGAAGATTTGAGAAAAAACTCACCGTTTGATTCTGACACCTACAAGACATTATTCATCATCACTGAATAGGTATTATGAAGCAATTTGTCTAATCATTCTTTTGTGGCCTTCAATTCAGCAGATTGAATACATTAAAAATTGTAAAAAATGTACAGCTATAAACACAGAACAGGCAAGGAAAGTGTTTAGAGTAAGAAATATTTACTAGTGGAAATAGTTCGATACAGCTGGTATCATTGCTTCTTTCCAGAAAAAACAGAAATAGCTAACTGACAATTCTAAAACCACTGAGTTTACAGAAGGAAAATAAAATGCTGGGGGGCGGGCAGGAGTGGGGGATAAGAGAAATAGGCTGGCTAATATCATACTGCAATAGGAGTAAAGAAGTGGATGGAGAAAAGTCGTAATTTTGTTTTCAAATATGATTTCTGCACTGATGCATCATAAAATCACATTATGTTTGAGTACAGCCAGCATATTACAGAATATACAGAATCCATGTCACGTTAGAAAAGATCACCCTCATGTTGTGAGGAAGAAAGCCTTCCTCAGGGAAGCTGGTTCGTAAGGAGTTTAATCACAAGCCACTGTTCAATCACGCTGAGACTTTAAGTCTTGGTGAAGCAGGTAAGAACTAGAGAACAGTACTCACAAACAGTAGCACCAGAAACAGAACCAGAGAGCGTATCGACCCATCCAGAGTGCGTTTTCACTGACATAAAATTTGCAAGCATCCAGATACGGAGAACTTTACCTTATTCATAATTGCCAGTAATTCGCTAAGTACGAGACGAAGCCGACGAGGTGAATCGCTGTGTTCAAATTCCAGCGTCAGCCCATGCTGAAGCTGCGACACCAAGATGCTTTCTCCGCTACCTCCTCCTAGCTTGTGCCTAACAGACGATTAAAAGCAACAACTATTAAATGTTTCCGCAAACACGGACGTTTTATTAGTTAACGGGAAACGGCAATCCGGTAGGGATTTCTTCTATCCTGCCGATGACCGGAAAAAACTGTTGTAACTGTAGTACGTCGCGAAATCTAATTCAGTAGATTGTCAACGTTTCAAGGGCCCGCTATTGCCCGTTAGCAGGGACAACAACAGCCGAGAAAGTGCACCCGCCTGGTCCGCCTCTTCGCCTCACAAAGGCGTCCCAGCCGCCTTCCTCCCCCCTCACAGACCGGGCAGCTCTCCCCCAGCCACCGGGGAGGAAAAGATGCCCGAGACGGACACTGAGACCCCAATCCCTGTCCGCTTCTCCGCCAAAACTCGGGGTTTTCCTAAGAGACTACCAAGGGACGGGAACGGGAACGGCGGGGTCAGCCCGGCACTCCGACAGCAGCAACAAACAGAACAGCCCGAAAAGCCCCGCAGCGGCTTTCACCACAGAAAACGCCCTTCTCCGCCTTACCGCAGCTGCTGCTCTTTGCTGGCGTCCTGCTCCAGGGCGTGGAAGTCCACGGACAGCAAGGCCACGATGGAGTTGACGGCCTCCACGCCTGAGAGGAGCCGCAGGATGAGCTTCTTGTCCTGCGCCCAGCTCTGGCTCTGGTCGGCGGGGGCGCAGAGGGCCATGCGCACCAGGCAGGGCAGCAGCAGCCGCAGCTCGGGGTCGCTGAGCGCGGCCAGGCGCACCACGTCCACCTTCTGCATCGCCTCGAAGGCGTAAGGGCTGACGAACTGGAGGCCGGAGCCATCCCCCAAGGGCGCCCCGGCCCCCCCCCCCCCCCGCGCCACCGACCGTCGCCGTCCTCTTCCGGCGCGGGCCGAGCGCGTCACGGCGGGAAGTGAGGTCATCCCCGCGCGGCGCGGCGCGGCCGGCGGGAAAGGCTGAGGGGAGCCGGCAGGCCGCGGCCCCGCCCCCGCCGCAAATAAGGAGACACCACAATCAAGGCTTCATGAATAATTTATTCCATTTGAAATTTTTTTAAAAAGTATAAACCTTTTTCATTTCCTCAATCACAATTTGTACAACTCAGTGTTTATGGCATTCGGCAGCAATAGTGTTTGTTCCTTAATCGCTTTTTTTTTTTTTTTTTTTTTTTTTTTGTCATGATAAATACGACGACTTGGCCCATGGCGTGTGGCGGCTGTGTGAGAAGGTCGAACAGCTCCCTCGGAGTGAGCCAGCCGTGCCGGGAGGGGCGGGGAAGGTGACATGTCCAGCAACGAGGCCGCAGGCTGCGTGTGTGTCGTCCCGACCCAAGCGCTCGGCCAGGTCCTCACGTCCAGTTGACTCGGAAAAACCTAAAGCTAGATTAGTAACGTCCTGAAAAAGTGACCCTGAGGATTGTGGTAGGTCCCAAATCCAGTTTTACTGTAAATTAAGCTTTACTCCACTGAAAATAAAAAAGTACACCCACAAACAGTAATTAAAAAAAAAATAAAAAATAAAAAAAACAACAACCAAGAACCTTTTAAGTATGAAGCATAGTCCTGGGTCCTTTACTAAAAACAAAACCAAAACCTTCCCAGCTGGAGGTTGTCGAGATAGTAATGTCATACAATGTCACCTAGTTAACGAATTCTCAAAAGAAACCCAGATCAGAACATTGTTTATGCAGCATTACTATCAAAACAGAGTGATATGCTGTGCCATACTGTTGTGCAGCAAATTATATGGTGCAATAGCATTTTTTAAAACATTTTACTCCTATTTTTGAAAGCTTTAAAATAATGCAACATAATATTTTGATATTACAGTATTAACAAATAGTGCTTGATTAAAGACATCTGCAAGTCTTCATAGCAACACATGAAGTTAAAATTACCATCAGAGGTAAATATAGAAATACAATAATCTGCGCCATAACTGACAGCTAAGTAAGAACATAGCTGAGGATTTAAATATAAATTCATTTAATTATTTCAGGAAACGCTAGAAAGATCTAAGTGTTACAGCTACTTGAAAGTGTAAGGGTTGTTTGCAAGTACAACTGGTGGCCTGCTGGTCTAGCAACAGGGTTTTCAGAAATCTGATTCCAACAGTAGCGAGTCAAAGGTGACTAAATGGCTTAAATACAGCAGTGGCTATGTTAAAATACGTATTTTTAATCGGAATGCAAGGATCTCAGATTCTTTTTTCATTGGATACTCAAGAGGAGGTAAACCTCCACAGCTACTAAACAGAGCACTGCCAGGAAGAGTATTTTCTTGCAAGACCATTTTGAAAACCTATAGCTGAAATTTTCAAATATTTAAGCTTGTACTTGCTAAAGAACCCAAGGTACTGGATTGTGACAATTTCATTTATAAACCACCTATTATGTGCACTTAAAATAGTTAAATGAAAGTAGCTAACAAGAAAGTATGCCCAATGTAGTAGTTGGCTCCATGGTGCTGGCAAGTTTGATATGTACGTTGCCAGCTGTGACTATCGCTCCAGAAATGGCCTTCCTAATCTTTTCTAGTGGTTACAGTATTATAATTTACTTTAACTGCATTTGGGGAGGGAGCAGGAAAGTGGCAGCTTTCACAGTTGGAGAGTTTCACAGGGAAGGCTGTGGTCCAGGTACACCAACATTCAGGCAGCCGATTCACTTACCTTTATGGATACAAGTTAGATTTAACACAAAGAAAGCCACACCAAAACCCAGCCCCTGGAACTTGGCTAGCTAAGCCAGGGTTAAAAATAACCACTTAGCAAAAAAGCTTAAAAAAAAAAAAAAAAACAAAAAACAAAAAAGATAGGACATATGCTTTGAAAATTCCAGTTTTAGGAGCACTTTTCCACTTCAAAAAAATCTCAGCCAAATGAGAAAAAACCTTCTGTAAGACAATAATGTGCTGTTTAATCTGCAGTGCATTACCGTTATCAAGACAAAGTAATGGGCAGACCCAGTTTTTAACTCTATTTATCAAAATATGCTAACTTCTGATTGCACTTATGTTATTTTGAAGAAATGACTGAAAATTTTCATCACCAATTGTACAGCTTCTTTATACAAAACCAAAAAAGTTGCTAATATTGTATATACATGATTCAAGGAGACTGTCTATATGAAATATTATCTCAGGCGGGTATTTTGCATTTACAAGACATGATTTTCATTAACACAGTAAGTTTTGTAAATGCAAGCTAATTCTTCCTTGTAGAGGATTAAGAGCGGGTGCACAAATGGATCTTAAAACTTGCTCCTTTAAAGGTTTAAAACAGTGAGACGGACAGTATTAAGACCCAGGACATGGGTTATCACAACAGGCTCACGTGAGCACTGCAGGAGTTAAGTTTTTAATCTGGCAGTCAGATGAGGAACCCAGAAAAAAGCATATGCAGTTGCTCTTCAGCACCCCTAGGGGCTATTTTAGAGCATCATCAGACATTTGGCATGTGCTAGGATAAAGGAAGGAAACTACTAAGAAAAAATGGTGACTGTAGATAGAGGGAGACGATTACGAAAGCCTTGTGATTTGTCAGTCCCTTCCTTAGGGAGGGCTAAGCCTCCTTGGCACATGCCCCAGCCAGAGCCTGAAAAAGGGATATGGGGAAGGCCATACACTGATACTTGGGACCTTCACCACAGTGCCAAAAATACATGAAAAAGGAAAGTGTTCAGGGTTTCGTGCTGTTTTTTTACTAGTGGAATAAAATCTGAATACCAGAATTCACTGAGAATCTATATACACCACATTTTAGTTAAACACACACCAATCTTAAAGTCAAGATTGACTATTTTTGCATTTGTAAAATGGCTAGAGCTGGGCTAAATTTCAGCCTTACAAGAGACTTTGGATAAGATCAGAGTTTTCTGTGTGTTCCGCCTCAGATTCATGTTTTATCGCAAATGTGGAAGAAAATAATGCAGTCACCACAGTGCCAAGAATATCTAGGTAAACAACAATGCACAATAGATATTCTTGTAGTATTAAAACTTGTATACTGGAAATAGATCTGAGAATCTAGCCACAGCCCTGAACCATAACACAAACTTCAGTTGAAGAGTTTATTCATTTTATTCTCACTACAAGTTAAACCACCTACAATTCACTTATATATTGCCATTGTTACTCTGTAAAGGTGTGATATAAAATGCTGTAAGACCCGGTACCTTTTCAATTTATATAAACACAGTGAACTTCATTACTGTACATGTACTCTGCAACTACAGCTTAGCTGTAAATCCCCCACACACAATGGTATGGACATTAACCCCTCTATCCCCATTAAACTGTACATCAAGACAATACAAATTTACTGTCCCCACCCACCCCTTACAAAAAAATAATACTCTAAAAGCAACCTACTGCAACTTTTAATTAAGACGATTACATATATTTTAGACCAATTGCTTTAAAGCAAGAAGGCAGTATAAACCTTCTAGGAAAATTTTTATAAAAGAGGTTAAGAAATATAAGACAATTTATACATTTAAAAACTTACAATAAATAAGAGATGCAGGCATTTTTGAATACTAGATACTATAATCCAATACAAGAACATCTTGATGTTCTGAAGCCATAGGTTGAAACTTATTGTTCCTCATGTTTCTTCTCATCTCCATGCTTTTAATATTCATTAACCATGACCGGGTACTATGGCTCATTACTCTTCACAAATACTGTGGCTGGGGAAAAATGGTTAATTTTGCTACTAAAAATGTTATAATACACTTTCTGATCATCGTTCTAAAGCGTCCCCCATAGTCAATGACTCAAAGACAGTAGGGCGATAGGTGCCCCTCTCACAAGTCAAAACAATATTTGCTGGAAGTAACAAGATTCATACCCCATCACAAACAACTTGCACTGAGAAGAATTATAACTTAGTCCTGCAGTGAAATATCCCTTTTCCTCATTTTTGTCTTGCAAAATTCAGGTGAAGATCACAGCATATTCATGATAAAGTTATACAACTGATTCAGCACCACAAAATGAATTGGGAGACATGACCGTCTGTCCTGGGTTGCAGGATCACAGGTTAGCCAGGAGAGTGCATTGTACTGTTCCAGAACAAACCTGAAAAGCAAACAAGCTTCCATAAAGCCAACAGATTTTCTCACCAGTATTTTACAGTCCTAATTTACTATAATCCAGTTTCTTTGGCATTAAAAACATAAATAGGTTTGCCAACATTCTGAAATAACAGGCCTCCAGAATTATTACTAGCAGTTCAAAGCTAAACTTTTTCAGAGGAAAACTGTCATTTTAATTGTCTATGCTTAAGTAATGTGAAGAGGTTCACGTATTAAAAGAAAAAAAAATAAAAAACCCAACAACAACAAAAAAACCAAACACACTGCGAAGAAAAAAAAAATCTGACTTTTTGTCAACAAGTATCCTATGTTTACATGAGTCTAGACTCTTGTACTTCAGCATTTCCACAATATTGCTGTGCAAGATTCTGGCTTAACTGTAACTATCTTCCACTGCTTTATGCACCATCTTCTGTGTTACACCTCAAACTCCCTTCTGGCTTGACGAATTCATTGTCTTTCAAATATTTTCAGTTGTAATCAACACTGATTAGTTAAAGAAGGGCTTAGAGATGTTTGGGTTTAATTCACTGTTGTGTAATAAAGCCATCTTTTAATCACTCAAAGCACAGCAATTTATATTGTCTCTGTGATATACTAAAGATATCAGCAGCGCAAAGAAAAACAAATATGTAGCTTCACTGCAGCAGTATTAAAAATGAAATGCACAATATTTTTGCAAGTGATCAATCATAAATACCTGAGCACATCAGAAGTTTGATTAGAATCAAGTGGATGGGAGTGTTTACTGTGGAGTAGCTCGTCTGATTGCACTGAAGGCACGTGGAGGTGCAAAGAGGCCTAAGAATGGAAGAAAGATGCCAGCAGTTACTGCCTGATTCAACTATTTTCTTTATTCTGTGTTGTCAGCCTGTACCTTGCAATCACCTTCTATTCTCTGACATACAAGCCAAAACAAATCTTATACCTAGGCCATCAACAAGTTCAGGAATTATCAGAATATAAAGGAAATGCATGCAGATCCCTCCTAAAAGCATAGTGCTAGTAACAATATATTTTAGGAAAATTTTTTTTTCAATCCCTTTGCTACATTAAGTGATTATTAAAAAGGCAACTCAAGTGGCCCAAGATGTCTAGTAATATACAGACTTGGAAGTTCAGTTGCCTTCTGTAAGACTGGTCTATTTATTTTCCATATATAGAGTTGCTTAGGGTAAATAATAAATCCTCTATTCAAAAAAAGTGTCTTATACCAAAGCCACAGCTGAACTTAGGCCAAGAGAAACTGCTAATCCAGACACAAATAAGACCGCAGAAGATATATCTGTATCATTAGAAAATAAAGCATAGTATTAGAGGTGCTAATTTAAGTCAAAAGTGAATAATGTTAATACAGAAAGTTTCTCTGTGTGGTAATGTGTAGCCTTAAATGTGCCAAGTATGTCTTGATTGTGCTGTAAAAAGATAAAGGGATCAGACAATATCCAGACAGATGATATAAAGGCTATCACTTGGCAACAGACAACATGGAAAACCTAGCTTTTATGCTTTGTGCAATACATACAGAGGGTTTTTTTGGTTTTGGTTTTTGTTTGTTTTTTTTTTACCCAGTGTAAATGAGATATTACATTACACTTATGTACTTCCCCCTCTACCACCTGTCCCCACAGGAGTCTAGCATTAACCAGAGATCTGTCTAGAAACTCAACCTATTCTTACAAAAGACCATAGCACAAAGCCAGAAAAAGAAAGGAGTCCAGACTACTGCAAAGAACTTATCAGAAGAGTAGAACCCTTCAGAACATTTGCTACTTCCATTAATAATTTTTCTTCCCTTAAAAAAAAAGTGAACTTTAAAAGCCAAAGCTCAAAAATTTAAACCCCTACCTCTCTTGAGGTAAAAGCAGACATATTCTAAGCAACATGCACCAACTTTGTTTTAAACATAATAGTTCTCATAATTCAGATCCCTGCACACTGCACAATTTTCTATGACAGACTGTCCAGGAAGACGGCTGCAGAGCCTGCCGAAGTTACACTACCTTAAGAAACAAGGGACACTGATTTTGTGCTTGAGGACACGCTGACCAAAACCAGTCAGGCAATGGACCTGCTTTGGCAGTTGACACAAAATAACCAAGGGCCAATGGCTGCTGCAGTATATTTGTTACTTCATCGTGAGATTCTGTTGAAAGCAATCTATCTGTACCTTGACCCTGTAAAAAAACAGGCAATGGTTTCATATTAGGAGAGCACAAACTTAATAAAAATTATCTGTAGCTTTCAAAACACAAAGCATTTTGAAACATCCAAGCATGACATGAATCTTGCAAAGACAATCCAATATCTAATCGATTCAAAACATTTCATAGGAACCTTTCATTCCATAAAAGGAAATTAGCAGATGGAGAAAAACCAAACAAAACTCACACACAACTCTGTATTTCCTCTAATACTTACCTTGCCCATATCACCTCCATGGGGGTAGTGGGACCCTGGAGAATGTACAGGGGATCCAGTAGGGGATGCAGGAAGAATATTTATAATATCAGGATCAAGATCATCTCCAGTGTCTAACAAGTCAAAGATTCCCATTCCATCTGCTCCATCTAGAAAACGAACAAGACCAGTGAATTTCTACAGTTTCCCTATGTACAGGATATGACAACGCATTCCGAAATCAAGTGATTTTCCATATAAATCTTGTGGGTCATTAGAATAAACAGTCTTATTCTTATTATAGGGGGAGTGACGAGGCATTTTTTGGTTGGTTTTTAAAACAAGAATAAATCCAATCTACTAACCATTGTTTGTGTTAAAGGCCAGATCCAAGTTTTCAGTGGTGTAAGTTGACGATGCTACTTGCACAGATGCAGATGTGGGAAACACAAGTATATGAGTGCATGATGTGTCCTGTGGGGTATTCAGCTGAGACGTCTGCATATTTAGAGTGGTGCTGCGTCCAAATACAGAGCCAGTCGATACAGAATCTTTAGAAGAGAAATGAAGTATTTCTTTAGTTTTGCTAAACCTGAGCTATTTGCTCCCTTGCCAAAAAAGAGAGTTTCTCAAATACCTGGCATAATAATGAAGGACCCCTGTGGTTCCATTGCCACCAAACAAGCACTGAGAATGCTGGGAGAGTCTGCAGCAGAGATACCACACATTCTGCACATGTCTTTTAGTCTCTTACTAAGGGACTGAAGGTTTCGGCGACTCAGCAAACAACTCCAGTCTGAGGATATAAAGGACATAGGTTTGCCTAGAAGAACAGTGCTTGCTGCAGAATACCTATTTCACATGTAAGTGTGTGGTGCAAACTTCACATGCGTTAAGCTTTGAATACACAAAGCAACTCTAAAATTATTTAGGTTTTCTTCCAGAAACAGGGGCAGACACTTTATATGCTTGAAAAAAGAAAGCTTAAAAATCAAGTTTTAGACTCTAAACATGCTAATATTACCTTTTAATTCCCCATGTCCTATTCTTCCTAAACGGCCTATTACAACTCTCCATGGCAAAGAGCTCATCTGCACAAGTCCCAGGCACCATTCCCAGAGTTTCTGAAGACCAAGTCTGCGGGCAGAGCCCTTTTTCCTGCGAGCTCTAGAATTAAGAAAGAAGGGAAAACAAAACTAGAACTCATCTGCAACAAGTTTTTATTGCCGCATTTGGGACTTCTTATTTGTATTAACCTGAACATCCACAGGACCCAGGAATGTTAGTATTGTACTACATCAGTTGCAACTTTGGTTTGCTTGCATTTTTTTTTAATTAATCACACTCCAACACTGACATCAAAAGCCAGCAAGTATGTGTGGAGAGTACGAACACACATACAAAAACACTCAAGAATTGCATGAAACCAAATAATGTTCTTCTAGAAATTTAACTCAAAACAATATGCATATAATATGGAAAATATCCATTTGCTTTAGCTAGTTTTGCAATATAGTGAGTCTACAAAAGTCAGAGTTATTTTTACAGCATCATAAACAAACATTCTTCAGGGGAATGAAAGAAGATACACGTGCTAAAAATTAATTTAACAGTTTCGTTCTTACCTGTTTGGTACATCAATATTAATTATGCAAGTTTCTAACTGTTCTCCATAGAGATCTGTACAGGATGCAAGAAGCCATCTTTGATCATGAGACAAACAGTAGCCTACAAAAAGTACGTTATACTTCTGGCCAGCTTCTCCAAACGTTTCTCCTAGTTCTGTTTGCTTGTCCTTTACAGGAGCCAGTATAAAAGGAGGGGTGTATAGTCGAATACACTCAGGTCTCTATAAAAGATGACAGAACAAACAATAAAGTTTCAGGAAGCAATTATTCCTAAGAAATCTAGTTAGTCAACGTGAAAGACACCAGTGATTTAATAAACACGGACATTCCTCTGATCTGCATATTTACACAATCACGTTAACAATACTCACATCAGGGCTCTTAAGAGCAGTTTCCATGGCTAAACCTGGGCCAAAGCCAGTTAACGTTTTCACATTGGTGGAAGTTGGAAGAGGCCTTCGACACTGAGTAAAAGCTGAAAATGCCAAAGATTTTAAATGCTGAGTGTAAATCTGCCGGTCTTCATGTTTCACAGGTTGTAGAAGGTACTGACATGGAACAATCTAGAACAGATTACAGAGGGGAAAAAAAAAAAATTACTGTTTCATCATTAGATTAAATGGCTTTTGAGATAGTATTTGGGCATGCTGCTTTTAGAATTTTACTTTGCAATCAAATTTCTCTGGTTCTTGGACATCTCCTGCCACTTCTTCCAAAGCTATGTGGGACTTCAAGCAATTATTCTCACTGAAATTTTCCTCAAGGGAACAAAAGAATTTGTTTAGAAGAGAATCTTAATGATGCCTCCAAAAAGATGTCCTCTCTTAACTAGTTCTGCAGCTGCTGACAACGTTACAGTTGGATGTCTATCAGGAAGGAGCACTGGCTAAAGCCCAGCAGGGTCAGGCTGGCAGCACAGATTCTGGTGATGGGACAAGCAGCTTTCCTGTACTTCACTCATTACTGGAGCAGGCCACTACATTTCCTCTGAGATAAGACTGATGAGTTTGGAATCTACTACAGGATTTGGCTTTGGTTAACAACACCCAAACTGCTTTAAAAACTATAATTTTAATGATTTAACAGCTGTGGAACTGTAATCAATGTTTATAAAGCAAATTAAACTTTCACCTTGAGGGCGTTATTGCCTCCAAAACACAGCCAAAGGCAAAGATACATTGTTCAGCATGTTTCTATAAATGTTGGCTCACCTGCACAGAAATTATATTCTTGATGTTAGGAGGAAGAACCTGAACCATCTCTAAAAAGCAGCGCAGAAGTCCAAGTGTCCACAAACTAGATGAGCTACTGTTCTCATCCTTCTTTTCATATGTAAAAGGATCAATTATGTAAACTACAATTGCAGGTGGATAGGTGATAGCATGTGAATCTCCATCTGTAGGGACTCCAACTTTATCACGATCCATAGTGCTGGAAATGAAATTTTGAAACCAGTTACAAAAAGATGACTTTTACGATGGTTTATTTTTACTGTAAAACTAAGATCAAATTGTCAAATATTAACCTGAAAGACCTTTGAGTCAACTGTGGTGTAAGAAACAGTCTTTTTATTTCATTTTTGTATGTGAGCTTATCAGCAATTCAGTATCACTTGTTTCTTCTTTATTACAGAAGCTCAACAGCACATGGTTCTATTGCTTCAGCCAGGGAACAAGAATATCTACAAGGTCAGTCTCTCAGTAAGAGCTGTCTTTACTACTATAACTTTGATAGCAGAAGACAGAACTTGAAGATGGTGCCAGTTACCTATTCCACCCTGCCCCTTTATTTTGAAGTGAGTAGTTTGGTGAATTTTCCCTCTTTAGAGAAAGACGTAAAAAGACAACGTTTATTTTTGCACCACAGCAGACATTGAGATGCAATTAGAACTGCAGCTAAGACTGGAACCGAAAAGTTCAGCTCCACCATGAATGAATTCTCATTCTCCCTAAAAAGCAGGCTGGCGACTAGAAGAGAAATACAGGATTTTTACTGAGGGGACGAGAGCGGCGTTAATAAGTTCACATTAGTGGAGCTGAGGGTTGGGGTTTTTTTGCCGAAGAACGTTTGACTCTGCAGTTCATTACCTTTCAGAAACCTCTGGATGGGGCTGTGCAGGTGCTGAAGTAGTATCTCCAGACATCCCTGCTGTTTGCAGTGTTGGCTGTTGCTGCTGTCCTCCTGTTTGTCCATTTTGGACTGTTGCAGCCTGAGTGGGCAGAGAGGCAGAAGTGGTATTGTTCATACTGCTAAAAGGTGGAAATGAAGAAGGCTTGCTTGTTGGTATCCCACTGCCTACATTGGCAGAAGACGATGATGGGGCAGTGGTAGTCAACGTTGAATTAGCTGTAGTTGCTGCAGAAGGCATGGCACTGTTTGATGTCGCTGTCATAGTACTACTGGTGGGAGCTGCAGGAGCAGACGATGGAGTGTTAGGATTTCCAGTGTTAGCCGTCACTGGGGGCAGAGCAGAGGCCGGCTGGCTAGAGGGAGGGACCAGATTTGTTTGGGAAAGTAAAGAATTGTCCAAAGGCTGAGAAGCAAGATAAGGACCTAAAACCAGAAAAAAGCATAGATTTTATATTGCAGCTGTTTTTAAGCATTCTTCACCTATTTAAGTCTATAGTTTTAACAAAACAGAGAGCAAACCTCTAGCATACATTTTACCTCTCAAATAAAAATACCTGTATTAAATTTTCAAATTCCAGTATAAGACTCTTTCAGAAATATCCAGAAATCTATTTTAAGAAGAATTTTTTTTCAGCCATGTTGAATTGCTGGAAATCACTGCTTAAGAATCTAAGTCACCAATACAAAAAGACAACCACAGTCCCTGTCAGGCAGCAACACTGCCATTCCCTAAAGATACTGCTAGATGATAAGAAGTCATTTTAGCACATATCTAAATATATGGGGGTTTGGGATTGTTCCCCCCGCCCCCCCCAAGCTTAAAACCAGAAAACTACAACAAACAATAAGTCTCAATGAATAAATGCGATGATTTCTTCTCCTCTACTGGAATGGAGCAAGTGGTCATTATATGAAATAAGAAACACTAAAAAGAATTTCATACCTAGCTCGTATCTGCAAACTTGGGCATATAGTTTGAGTTTGGAAAATGCTTCATTGTTGGCATTAGCTGTCTGTGAGAACCATTCTGTGACCAGCTTCTCAGAAAGTTTCTTTGAAGCAGTAGGTCCAACTCTCATGATCCCGTCAGGCAATAACTTACAGATAGGTCTGTGCTGACCAAGCCTGCATGACTGCAAAGAAGGTAGAATAGAAGATGCAAGGTAAGGAATCTGTAAGCCCTAAAAACTGTTAAATATCACGCAAAGGGTCATATATAGAGAGACAGAGAACTCATAGTTTAGTTATGATATTCTAAAGTAATGTTTTAATTCTAGAATACTACACCAGTATGAAACATTGTATAGTGATTTTATGGTTTAGTTTCAGGTTTTCCTAAATGCAAGAAAAACAGGTTGATACATCATCTACTCTAGTCTTAATCACAATCCAAGTAATACATGCATTTAATTAATTAATTAAATGTCGCTAAAACAATTAAAGTGGTAATACAGAGTTTCACCACTGAGTGGCGTTTCTCAGATAAAGATTCTCAAAACAGCTATTACTAAAAGAAATGGTGAGCAGCATGAACAACCCTTATCTTCCAAGTGCCCATTCCTAAAATCCTTTCTAGCAGCTTTCCGAGATAGCATTCTGTGCAAGTGTTTACATCATCCGAGACAAGCTTGATAAGTAGTTATGAGTATGTATTAGAAACAGTCTTTCAAAAACCCATTTCACTGCTAACTGCCATCAATAATGTACCTCATATATTGCAGTCAGATCCCTAAAGAAGCTTTTTGCTCCATTCAGCAGAGCCTCATTCTCAGGGCACACCACAACATAAGCAACATCTCTTTGAGATCCGTAAGGTTCCAACATCAGCCTCTCCCAATAAGGTAATGCAAATGGAGACAGCACCAGAAAATCGTAATCATATCCCAACAAAAATGTTGGGATTGGCAGTGGTTCTGGGGACTCATCAGTTCCTGGAAAAGCAAGACACATTTTCCAATATATTAAGCAGAAAGCTTAAAATTAACACCCTGCTTCTAGGAAACATCTAACAGGAACTAGCACAGATTATACAACAGAATAGTTCTCATTTTAACAGATACAAATGAAAAACGTGCATGTATGATCCAACCCTCTGCAAAAAGCATCAGCTAATTATTTTTATTTGAAATCTCTCAGAGCCTCAAGAAGTTCCACAGTCGTTTAATATTTCTATCAGTATATAGACAATCAGGAACAGATCTTTACTGTCCAGGAAGCCTTCCCCACAGGGTCTAAGCAATCAGTGATCAGAAAAAAAGAAAAAAAAAAAAAAAAAAAAGAGGGGTAAGAAATGTAAATAGTCTAAGCAGATACATAAAGAACCACAGAAGGAAAAAACCAAAAACTTAAGAACATGCATTTACATGTACTCTAAATATATAATTACCATGTTCTAAATATAGCTACAAAAGATCTGCTGGTGAAAGTTCACTCTTCTACATAGTGGTAAATCAATCTCATATGCTAATGAAGTCAGTTTAAAGCTTGAGTGCACAAAATTTACCTTGTATCTGCAAATGTGCATCACGTGTTGGCCACTCCAAATATTTATCAGAGACAACACACTGGATAACCTCAGATCTTCAACATAGTTCTGAAACTACTGAGCAATAAAGCACACTTTTTCAAGCATTTCAAAGCTAGTATTTTTAACTACGCTATTTTTAGAGTAATTAAAATGGAGTAATTCTTTTGAGTGAAAAAAACAGAGCAATTACTCTGTTTTTAACATTAAATCCATCTTTTCAATTTCAGTCCCTCAGCTGGAGAAGTGTCAGGTGTATATAAACAGTGCAATTTAAGCTGTTAGTTTTAAATACACATATCTTTAATTCATTTACTGTTTTAAGGAATATAAATATTTTCTGTTTTTCTAAAGAGTAGAATTCTCCCCTGTCTAATAGCTCTTGTTAGTTTAAAGAAAGGTCAAATGCTGTTTAGAATTCCAATAGGCTGAACAGCATCCAGACACTGAGGTTTGGTGGCCGGATCAAGCAGAGATTAACAGACAGGAGTCTACACAGCAGTTTACCGTAAGAGCCTCTGCCAGCCATTTTGTGAAACTGTTGCCACGTGAGGGGGCCTTGCACACCCCAAGACCGGACTGTTCGCTTTTTCTGAATTGCGTCCTGAAGAACTGGCTGGAGCGAGAGGAGCATACGAAGGATGTCCTGGGAACACTGCATGCTCACATCCACAACTGAAAGGATGAAAAAAAATTGTCAAGGCCTACTGCAACAACAGGATACAATAAAGTCCTCCACAAACAACACAGAATCCTAAACCACCTTGATTTTAAATAAAGTCACTCTCTTCTGAAATGTAAATGCAGGCCACCCAGAGGCCATGATATAAAAAGTTAAGCACACTGATTTAGAGCTCTCCATCTTTCCCTTCTAGCCACTTGCGAAAAACATAGATGATTTTTTTTTTCCTGTAGAGCTTTTTCCCTTGAAAGCCTTACTATCTTATGATTTAAATTAAGGGAAAAAAACCGTAAAATTAGAAAAAAAAAACCAAACAAGTTGCACAACCCTTAAAACTACAGGATTTTCCCTCCAAATAAAGGAGGGTTAGGCAGACTGCCACCCAGTGCTCACTTCTATGAAGTCGAGGGAAGCCTCAAACAGTCACAGTGTGTTTCATCAGCTTGCAACCACTATGCCATCTAATGCACAGTGTTTAAGATAAAAAGCTGACACAAAATTTGGTATGGCTATAATTTCATAGCCTTCCATATAAAACTATCTTTACATCTTTTTATCCTAAATACCAAGGTCACAGTAACACCAAGTCTTCTCCTGGGTGCCTGAAAACATTGATTTATCTACAGCCTGGGCTTTTAAACTTAAGCCCCCACCGATACACAGAAACCTAGCTGTGTTTTACTGTTAGTCCTCCTCATTCTCGTTAACAACTATGAATCGCAGCTAACGGCTATCAAAGTTTCATACTTCACTCTTCACCCCGCTCGAGTTGCTGCTTGAAAAGACTATTATTGAGAGGAGAAGTATGCAAATACACACAATAAAAGGTATTCCGTGAGACAGTATATCATTAGTCAGGCCCTAGAAAGAAAAATCCAAGAATCTCTGGCAGATCCAACATACAGTGAAGGCTACAATAATGCTTTATTTGCCACACATGCCATTAAACTACCACCCCCCGCTTAAAGAAGGGGGGGAAGCCAACTGAATCATAAATCTTGTTTAATTCTACCACAGTAGCCTTGACAATACAGTCACCATTTGAACCACCTACACTTCCTATGTACACTCATTCCACAGAGCCTCTGTAGATGCAGTCACCAAAAGCTGCTTTAAAAGAATAAGCCTAGTAAAGTGTTGTGGACAGTTACTGTGGTCTTACATTATACTTCAAATTTATGTTAGGAATTTACAATTGATGGTAGCCAAGGCCTACACTCTACTTGGTGTATGGTACCAGCACAGAATGTAAAAGGAATGGCTATCCTGAACACTGTTAAAATAGAAGTTCATGCAAGCATGCAGGTGGAAGAACAGTCTTAAGCATCCAATAGTCACAAAGGAAAAACACAAAAAAATGAACCCTTAAAAAAATTCATAGGTGGACAAGTAGAAAATAAGCCATTTTCAATATTTACCATTTCTTTTTGACCAGTGGTGCAAGCAAGTAGTTTTCACAAGTGCTTCATCGACTTTCCCTCCTGACATATTGTCCATGAACTGCCGTCCATGTTCCAAGGCTAAGTAGCAGTCATTGCAACAATCCCTTTCTTCTACACGTACCAGGTTGCTAACTGCACCAACTTTGGGAATGGAATCTTGATCTGCTGCTCCAAATGGTGAGAACAAGTTGGTGCATTGATCCTGCAGCAACAGTATTAACTCATCAGGCAGCTTCTCAGGTTCTTTCAGTCCTCCACTGCCATGTTCAATAGAAGTAGCTCTGAGAGCTTCAAAGCGTTTTTCTGCTTCTTTGCCGCATTCCGTATTACGTCCTAGAATATCCAATTCATCTTCAAGAAACAGGCCAGAACTGTTGCCAAATTTTCTATTCATAACAGCACTGAAACCACAGGTACACCTATACTGGGCCTCTTGTGTTGGATCAGGAATGTAAACTCCAACATCAGCACCTTTGATGTTCATATTGCAAACACATATGCAGCAGCTGTCAAAGTTACAGTCTTTGAAGAGATTCATAACAGACTCTGAGAGGATGAGATTCACATAAAGACTGTGTGCCTCTGGAATAGAAGGCACAGTTGCAGGTTCAACAGAATTAAGCGGTCTACATGTTGACGGTGTGGAAGCTGGTGAATATAAATCAGAGTTCTCATATTTGACTGAACCCTGTGCACTTGCAGGTCCACCAGCTCCACGAGGTGTTCGAGGAGTCCTTGGTGTTCTAGGAGTTGGGAAACGAGGGGTGGAAGGAGAAGGGAGAATTCCAGCTCCACTGTTACTGGGAGGTGCGCTACTTGGTGGCATCCCAAATGGAGTATGAGTCTGTGGTGTGTATGCAGGGCCATACTCTTGATCCATAGTGCTTCCATCACTAATAGCAGCCACAAGAAGAAGGAAATACTTTAAGTGCACAACATACTGGTTTTGAAGTTTAAGTCTCAAATTTCTAAAGAAGGACCTTCCTAATTAATATTTGCTTTTTTAAACTAGTCTTTCATAATCCACAGCAAGATTTTCATTCCCCAAGGAACTTCAAGAGCATTTGTTCTAAATGACTTTGCAGGACTCCCACTGACAGCACTGTTAAAGAATCTATCCCTGCCTCCTTTCATCTTTTCCTTTGCACAAAGCTTCCAGGAAACAAGTGTGGTCAGAATAAATTATAAATTCTGTGGTTGTACGGAGTCTAAAGGACATCTTTTTTGTTCATGTTTTATTTACACATTGTGTTGACACACACTAAAGAAAATATACCAGGTCTATCAACAGCAGATTCAGCTGGATCCACGAGGAAAGTATCACCTGGAAACGTTTAACATTTTCTTTCCTAAGCAGCTGAGTGTCTCCAAAGACCTATAAGGCTAATGTGACCTGGAAACATATTGCTTATGAATGACCCT
Source organism: Haliaeetus leucocephalus (assembly GCF_000737465.1). NCBI lineage: Eukaryota > Metazoa > Chordata > Aves > Accipitriformes > Accipitridae > Haliaeetus > Haliaeetus leucocephalus. The sequence continues at coordinate 6,265,158 of NW_010972831.1, read as the reverse complement.
AACAGAAGCAAGGTCAGTATTTCCTCCAAGATTTAATATTCATTTAATTTTATCAATAAATACATAGCCTCATTGTTGCCTAATCCATTTATACCAGCTACTAATGCAGAAGAGAACAAGGAATAAATATCTTCTTCAAGAACTGCCAGCAAGACTGTCATTACCAAATGCAGATTACAGAAATGCCTACTGCAATACTACTGTTACCAGGCAATGTCACACTGGGCATAGCTTCCAATCAAAGGAAATGTTTTCCTAGTCCCAATACAGCTGAGATTACTGCTATTTAAGAAAATAATTTAAGAAACAGAAGCACCACCTACTAAGTGCTTACAGTACCTACAACACCACCGCAAAAACAAAGTCCCAAGTTTACATTTATCTTCATTGTTCATTACTTCATTACTTATTAAAACTGGACTTGCACCATTAAGCTTCCCCAAGAAACCCTTAAATGAGACAACGAATAAAATGTATGCACAGTTAAGAAGCTCTTTGAGAAGACAGTCTCTTACAGTAAGGTTTAATCATAAGGATTTTTTTTTAAAGGCTCTTGTCAGTTGTATAAGCACAGTGTGTCTTCACAAATATTTCTCATTACAGATTTACCAAAAAAAAAAAAGTAGGGGTACTACCTATAGTGTGGATAACTGACCACCTTACAAAGCTTATACATTTGTGGTACAGGTCATACCCGTCTTTGATGAATGGCATGGCAGGTCCCGGAGGAAGTAAATCCAACTTTCCCACAGTCCAACTCTGGCGATAAATGCATTCTTCTGGCAGTTTGATGGGAGGAAGACACTGGCTGGGAAGCGTCTTCAGTGGTGCAAACATGGAACATCCCACTAAAGCTTGACAATTCTCAGGTTTATAAACATAAGAATAATCCTAGAAGTCAGACATGGTAAAGCATCAACATGTAAATTATTATGTAATTACATGTAAAATCACTTCAGCAATTAAAATGCTTCTCAAAAAAACGTGACTAAGTTCAAGCAGTAGTTCTTTAATATTAATTCCCAATATAGCTGCAAAAAGAGAAAGTTAAATTTATATGAACATCATTCGCACCCATAGTTCTCCAAAAAGCAATATGCCAACACAAAACAAACAATGTACTACAATTATTGAAATGCATTCCTTCAGCTTACTAATGACTAATTATGTATTACTCTTTCTTGAAGTTCAAGTGGTAAAATACTATATACTACTTACTAGAATGTGCATTACCTACCCCAGTATAATGCAGGACACAAGTTACAAATTGTACTTGATTTCCCACAGTTCCCATTCAGGATTAAGTAATAAACTGAACAATAATCATTAGAAACATTTATCAGGACTATCAGGACTACCTACCTTTATTTCAGCAGGTTTGGGGCTGCAGAAACCCTCATCTACTTCAATTCTGAACTGAGCTCCCACACTAGAGCTATTCCCTTCAAGTACTGTTCCTCCAAGTGTAGTGTCCATACTGCCATATTCCTTATTATTCATGTTCATTGGAGAAAATCCCATAATATGTTGTTCCAGTGAAGGTGGAGTTGGATACATTTTATGGAGATCTGCAGTGCCTAATTCCAGATTAGAAGTAGGCTTTAGAGCATGAAAACATTTTGAAGTATTTCCTTTGTCTTAAAATTTCAGTAGGGCAAATGAAGCGTATGTTTCCAAATTCCCACAACATATTAGCAATCAAATGTTTAGAGCTAGTATTCTATTTAGAAAAAACAAATAAAGCTTACTTATGCATGACAGTGGATCTAGATTTCCAGCTTTTGCCTCTTTGCAGTTGGATTTGTCATCAGCGCCATTCACTGTTCTTTTGGATCCAGGCTAAGAAAGAAAAGAAGTATTGTAATAAAATCACTTTAGACATGAACACATGTTCATAACCTGCTGACAGGAAATTTCATGTGCAGTGGACATACAAAGCTGAGACTTCATATAGTATTTAGAAAAAAATAAAATAAATCAGAAATCCAATGCTAGTAGTTGAGGTTACACTTCTCCTCCCTTAAAACTTGTAACTTGGAGAATGCTCTCCCATCAAGTCATGATGCTATTAAAATGAAAGACCAGTTATAAAATAACTCTCAGCCTGTTAACAGACATATTAAAAAAAGGCTGCCCACAACCTATCAGAAAAAACATACATACTCCCAAAGCCATACTAACTTTACTGATGTTACCACATGAACAGAAAAGACAGAGAAATACAAATCCTGGAACAAGAGGTACAGGGAAGAAAAGCTGTTGAAATTAAAAGAACAAGAGATATTTTACAATGTTTAGACAGTAGTAAAGTCTATAGAAAATAAGAGTCTTCATGTTTAAGAGCAAATACACTTGCTTTATATAATGATGACCTTTGATGGCTATTAAGATCCTTCAGCCCTTACTCAGCTACAGCTCCCATTAAAGTTGATGGGCATTTTGTCTGGGTAAGGGGATTTAGGATTAAGCATGGAGCAAAGTACAGTTCAAAAAAGACAACCGATTACAAACAGTATTGAAATAGAAACTAGAAAGATAATGGATTCAGAGCTATCAGAGACTGCAAGAGAAACTGTTCCAAGATAATAGCTGTTGCAATGAAGCAGCTTATTTGGCAGAATGTCCGCATGTTTAAATGCCTCTTCTCTTTCAGAAGTTTTTGTTCTGTTTCAGTATTACCTTTATTGACTGGTTAAACAGAACCTAGACTATGGGAAAAGAGCACTAGTACCACTGTCAAACCTGGAAAATTATAACTAAAGATATATTCAAGAAGCTTATACTGTCTGGATAGTAAGGATATAAGATATTTCTGATACAAACAAGCTTTTGGTGATTGTATGAGTCAACCAGAACAGTATGTCTGCTACAGAGGAGCCACAGCACTTGCTTATATGCACGTTTTGCAACTCTCCTACAAATGCCAAAAAAAACCCCAACCCAAAACCATAAAGACATGCTTGCTCCTCGCAGGTTTTTGCCTAGCAGCTGCCATTACTTTTGCACATCACTTACTGTTAGTTCATCTTCATCAGAATTGAAGAGATTGTCAAGGTCAGTATAAGAGACCACTAAGTCTGTTTCATGGAACAGGCTAGTTGATGCAGTGCGAGCATGAGCAGCAATACGTTGGGCTTCTATAAAGAAAAACAAACATTACAAAAACTCTGGCAATATATATTCATTAAAAAAAACAGATGTCTTAAGAACTATTTCCACACCTGGGGGGGGGGGGGGAGGAAGGGAAAGTATGTTCTCAGTTCCACTCAACTACCTTACACATAAAAGTGAGGTCTGTTTAATTTTATAACATTTGGATTTTATAGCCAACATTTACTTGTAAGGTGCAAAGAAAATGTGTTCCAAGCAGATTCCTAATTCTGAAGGGACAGGGAAATGCAAACCATAAAGTAAAAACTTAGTAGCCTATTAGAATGTATTGACTTATTGAAGAGATCATTAACATAGCACAATTGAAAAGAGGAGAAAAAAAAAGAGTCTCTTTACCTTGCTTGACAGAAGGACTAAATAGAGACATAGCATCCTCTCCTTCATGGGATAAAACTGTAACACTAGATGTCCCATCCTCAGCCTATTAAAAAAAAAAAGGTAGAAAGTTTGCTTAAATTAATTGGGGAGGTGGGGGCACTTTATCTCCCTATGGGAATTCTTGTACATATCAGAAGTGTCAGGTTCTCATTAGCCTTCTAGCTCAGCAAGGTGTAGTCTGGGAGTCTGGTTAGTGTACTTGCTCAGTGCGAAGGAAGCTTGGAATACAGACAACATGCTAGCAACACACAGATGATGAGCACAGATAAGAATGTAAATCTTAGCTTTTGTGTTGGGGATAAATTTAAGAAGCAAGCTGTGGATTCTTGCTACAACAGCTTATTGTAAAACACTTGATATCAAATGCTATACATTAACTATACTAGTTATTGAATGAAACTCTCAATGCCAGGAGTGCATACAGACACAACTAAGCCTAATAAGCAAATTTATTTCATATACAAGTTCCCAACACAGTTATATTTTCTCCTTTTTTGGAGGGTGTACTTTTGTTTTAAGTAGCAGCCTCATATAGTTGGTACTGGCTAAAGCACAAGGAAAAAAAAAAAAAAAAAAAATCAATTTACTGTCCAGGCAACCAGTCAGAGTTCACCTCACCCATCCCCAAACCTTTCCACACATGAACAAAGCACTTGCCTTGTTCTTCCTCTCTTCCCCAAGCACCTGCTGTCACCCATTTCTACAGAAAGGCTACCGAGCCAAACTGGTTTTTTTTTCTGATCCAGCAGTGTTCTCCCAGTATAAGCCATAAACCCTATGCAATAGCACCATCAGTGTGCCAAAAAAATTTTAAGTGTAGTTAGAGGCATGCTGCATAATTTCATTGATCATTTCTGCCAGAATACTTTTTTTTTTAATTACTTCTAAATACACAGAGAAGGATTTAAATTATATTTGGTGACTACAGCAATTTGTTTTAATCTCATCACTGATTTGTACCCTCACTCCTTTACTCACCTTGTGTTTCTTCCCGGCTTCCCTCTCAATGTTCTGCCTGTCTTTTTTACTATCAGGAAATAAGAATTCCACATCACCATCAACAAAAGCATAAGGATCGATTTCAGGTTCCTGGTCAGCTTCCGTCACTACTGCTGCTAGGTATTGGTTTTTACTCTGATACTGTTGCACCAATTCATCTGAAACCTTTAAAGGTTTCCTACATTGCACCATTAACCTGCACAGAAGAAAAATAAAAAATCATAAAACATTATTTATCATTTATTATGTGGAAATATTTTTGCTATCACACAGCCTTTACAAGAACTACTTCATCTTCCCTTCCCACTTTCTTCCTTTCCACCCCAGCTTCAGAAAACTTTTTGGGAAAAAGATTAAATCATTAGTCATTTAATATAACCTCTTTACACACGTCAGATACAGCGGTGTGATTCATTCTGCCCATCTCTCCTCAAGCACTGTCAATTCAGATAAAGATTAGTAATTTATCCCAGGTCGTAGCTGTCATTTATTATCAAGTATAACTGTATTAAACTATCTATATCCACTAAAAGATACTCACCAGGTTAAAAAACTACTCATTGCCATTCCCAATCCATGATCAAACAAATGATCAGAAAGAAGTCATTAAACCTGAATTTTCCACATTTTAAGAGTCTAATTCCTGAACATTTAATTCATTTAAATGTAGAAAGTATGCCAACCCTCCCAATACCCAGCTGTGCCTAACACAAACAGACCAACACTCTGTTGTACACAAAGCCTGGCTATCCAAAAAGCCCAAGCGATAACCCCTACTAAAGCACATAAATGCCACTATGTTTAGTAGACATTTGTATCACTTATATAAATACAAATGAAGCTTGCAACACACCAATATCTAATTTACTAATGAGACTAAAATAAACACATTTGCCTTTGTCAGTATTTTTCTTTTCTTAACATTTGGAACCAAAAATGGAGTTGATAAGTACAGAGAAATTAAGTTTTTGTATCAGGTTCGTTAGTTTCACAGATACAACATTGCATCAGCAAAAAGCGATATTGGCAAGTAGAAAACTACCTTATTATTAGCTATACATATGGCCCTCAACAAACCTTATTTTATGTATCCCGGTATACAAAAGGCACCATGTGAGGTGCCTTATTCCTTCAAACACAAGTATTTCAGGACTGTCAGACTAATGTAGGTACACAATTTCTACCTGCTCCGAGACCTGCTTCCTCCCAAACAGCAACGGAGTGACCAGTGAGAAGCATTTACAGAAGTCTTACATGAAATGAAAAAGGGACATTGCAAGGATTAAGATTACAGAGGGATACTTCAAGTCCAAACACAGGTTCCAACATATCTATCTGTTCTTTCCCTTCTCAAGCCTTCATCCAAAAGGAAATGCTATCCCATAAGAAAATCATGTGTCTCACAACTAGTAGGGCTTGGCTTGGCTTTGACAGCCTAGATGCAGACACTAATCTGGGGTTTAGAATAAGATAGGCTTACATTTCTCCTCTGAGAGACGAGAAAGAAAGAAAAGTGTGATAGAGAACAATTCATATAGTTCAGCCTCAAAATTCTGCACACAAAAAAGCATGGTGATTCCTCAGAGTCCTCTGTGCTGCCTTGTACATCCCTGTCAACTACATGGTACGAGAAAGGACAAAGAAACAGTTTTACTTTGTCAAAAGACTTTCTAGAAATAAGCTTTCCAAAGAAACACCTCACAACTAACATCATAGTCAAATCCATGCGTGCTGGTCACCCATGCTCAATAAAATCTTGTTTTAGGCATGACCACCACAGTACAACTGCCCCAGGCAACAGTGCAGTGGGTGCGGCTTTGTGTCAAGCACCATCGTCATTTACATCTGGAGTAGCACTTCATGGAGTTCAGGATTTCCTCTTTTCTAAGTCCTGCAAAAATTACCGTCAGGAAAACAAAACAAAAAAAAAAGATGGGAATGACTTTCTAGGAACAAGGAATTAAACACCAGGAAAAATACATAGCAAAAGCAAGCAGCAGTTTCCAGTATTTTTGACCACCAAAGAGGAAGAGAAGTTAATAGCCAGATACTTGGCGGGGGGGAGAATAAAGTTCAATAAGTTGTTAAATCAAGCCAGAAGCCATACAAGGAAAGACCATGTCTTGAACAGAAAAAAGAAAATTTTGAAGTAGAGCATATCTTTCTCGATCTGGCTGGCTGAAATGAATTCAAGTCAAAAAAAGCACTAAAAATCCTATAAATGCACATCTTGAAAGAGTTGAGACATGCACTAGGTAATATAAACTCTTAAACAGTGAAGACAAAAAGATATGGCTAAGAAAACACGTACAAGAACAGACCTACAGCATATTTACTTCTCACAGGTTTCCAATGCAGCAAAGTCAATGTGACTGCCATCAGTGGCTTTCCACTGCCAGCAACAAAACAGAAAATCAACATAAAATTTCAGTCTTGCGAGTAGCTGCTTCAACTCTTCTACCACAAGTGAAACATACTATCTCTTAAAAAAAGAAAAAGGCACCTCAATAATTTGATACTGGTCACATTAAGAGTCTCCTTTCACCTGAACAAGAAAAAAAAATTTTTTTTGAACCAAAAATAATCAACAGCAAGTGAGTTGATAGAGGCAACTCTGAGTGCATTCAAGATGCATTTTTTAATCCCTCGATCACAACCCTAAGCCAAAGTTTGACACCTCTGCATCCACATCCCAATCATGTTAAGTTTAGACTGCTATTATCAGTCCTGTCAGCACCTGTTGCTTCCCATTACCATCCTTTTCCTGCGGCATGTCCTCACAAGGAAGTGTTGTAAAGGATGGATGACAGAAAGAATTTCTTATGCAGTACAACAGCAAAAGAGACAACACAGAAGGCCAAATGGTTTTGTTTCAAGTTTTTTGTTCTTATGGGGTTTTGGAGGGTTTGGTGGTGGTTTTGGGGTTTTTATATTTATTCAACAAAATCCTTCTTTAAAATAACTATAGACAACACATACTTTATTTCAGACAGTATTAGCTCATGTCAAAATAAAACAAAATTAACAAATAAATATTCTCAGATACATTTCCTGTAGCTTAAAGGCTGAGGTTCTAACAAGGATCTAACCTGACTGTCCCAATATTTCTTCAAGTTAGACAAGCTTTGCTTAGTGAATAAGGAGTTCCCATATGATCTGAGATCCAAGAGTAACAGTAGACACACCAGTCACTTGTTTGCTTTGAATGATAACCTCAAATCCTTAAGCCTTTTGAACAACAACACAGAGAGAATGCACCATGTGCAAGAACACCAGTTTATGTTATTTATTCCAAAGACAAATCTCTGATATTAGAAAGTACTTGCAGCCTACATTAAAGTTAATATCTTCCAGGAAACCAGATTAGCTTCCTCGTTGTTCCCATCAGCCATTTAAATAGCAGCTTTCAAAATCTAAGAGCTCTTCTGAATAAAGACAAGAGCAGAACTGAGGTAGAAGAAACTTTTAACAGGGTAAGCCTGCAGCCAAGACCATCCACACTTTCTTCAAATAACAAAGAAAGCAACTATTAAAATAAGAAAGTTAGGGGTCTGGGGGGGGACAGGGAATAGGACAGGACACTAAGTCCCAAATAGGCATAATTTGGCTACAGCTTAATTTTACAGCAGACAAACTTCATTGCCATCTGCTAAATGAGAGTTCTAATGAAAAAAGCTGGAAAGTCTTACTACATATTTAACTGTGCTTCATGCTCACATTTCACAAATATTATCTTCTTGTATACAGACAGCACAGATAGTTACGCTCACACACTCAGCATTACTGCTTGAGCTGATGAGAACCACATTACGCTTTAGTGACAAGCTTGCTTATAACAAGAAACTACTGCCTTTGGCCTTTCAGTTTCTTCACTTTCTCACGTTATTACTACAGTATTAAGCACTACTTACTCTGTAACTGATGTTACGTTTTCTTGTCCAGCAGGTATTACTGGATCATCTCTCAACTTATCATTTGGAAGCTGAGGTGGTAAGAATTCCACATCCTTTTTCTTTGGAACCTTGTAATACTTCCAAGTAGTATCAGCTTCATCTTCCTCCAAATTCACTGCAGTACCAACATACATTGTAGGCTCTATAACTTCAGGAAACTGAGCTGGAAAAGGCTGAGACAAGCCATCGAGTCTGTCCTCCATTGTTTTTGTGGGAACCAAGGGGTCTGGTGTTGGCATCTGGTAGAAATGTTGACTCTGAGGAGTAGAAGGAGCTTTAGCTACCCCTTCATCAACTACGTCACACGGGTGAGGACTAAGTGGTGGTGGCTGAGGTGAATTTGCCATTTCAGCATTATGCATCTGAGGAGTCTTTGCTACATCATTAGTTCGGATATTTGAAAATCTCACTTGACTGTCTGGTGCCGTCATCACAAGCCTCTGACTTGCTGAATCTGCCTCCATGGCAACATCATCACTGATAGATACACGATGATGAAAAGGAGTCAAAGGGCGTTTCTGTGGCTTATCCCCTTTGTCTTGCTTCTCATTTGTCTTGTGCTTTGGAGCTGCTTGCTGTTGTTGGCCCACAGGTGGTGCCTGCCCCTGTTGACCTGAATTTCTTGGTTTGAGATTCTTGTGCCTGCAGAATTAATATAGGGGAAAACACTTTGCATTAATCTTTCAAATATGTCTATCATGTTCTTTTTCACTAGATAAGAACCCACTTCTAAGCCATTAAACAGCCGATTATAGAAGTCTGAAACTGATACCATTCTGAAGTGAAGCTGCCTCTTTCTGACCGTAACTTAATTTGAATTACTTGAGTAGCATTGCAAGATTTTAGAATACCATTTTAAAAAAAGAAATGGAAAAGCTGTCCTATTAGCCAAATGTGCACATAATCCTCATAACTGAAGACAGTATTTTATAACTGCTTTTAACAGAAATAGAGTCACATGAACACGTTCTCGCTTTTAACTTCTGCCAACACTGGTGAATCAGTAGAACAACATATGAATTAGTGAATGACTTCTTGACTTCAAGCATCAATACTAACCAATAGTGCTGTCCAAGTCTCTATGGGTTAAGGAGTGGAAAATTAACATCAAGGATCTAGAAGCCAAGCTCAGTCCTACAAAAGGTATTTCAAAGCTTTCGTAGCTATTTACATACAAATTTAGCAAGCATGGGAAAAAGAAAAACTCAATGTCTTGACTGCATTCATACAGTTAGCCTTTTTCCAGTATAAATGCACTTGAACTTAAACATTTCATCTTGAAGTTCTTTCTAGATCATCTGACAAAATGAGAGACATGAAATACCAAAGTCTGGAATGAAATGTTTATGATTAAGCTATTGAACTGCACATACATCCTTAGTGCCTGGATATTTTTTGCCACTCTTCCATCAGGAAAGTTAAGAAGCATGCAGCTTGTATTAAAAAACCAGGATTAGGCAGGAATAAAAGGTAAGAGGTATCAAAAGCTATTTTTGCTTTAAACTCTCATACACATACACATGTTTTTCACCACTTAGAATTCAAAATACAGAGAACAATAAGGGGTTCTAAGTCTTTGCAATTTCTCTTTAGGCAACTGCATATTTCTAATACACACACCTCACAGTTAACTGACTGTTTTCTCTTAACTAATGCTATCATATGTAAACTCTCCTTTAACAGAATATTTAATCCTCCTCCATCTCCCAGCTCGTCTCAGGACACAAGTATTTCAACAGAACTTAAACCAACCATTTCAATAAAGGAGGGAAAAAAATGCATTTCTTTCAAAATGCTACATCCTCCAGACGTTAATTTTTTTTTTTTTAAGATTCCAATATTCCATGCAAGGTAATCAGTGTAACATTTACATCAGGGAAGAGTTTAAACCTTTGCAACACTTCAGTCACCTGAAGATTATTATTCTGCCGTAAATACAGAGATTGAGAATTCACTGAAATTAATGTTTCCATTTATTTTAAACACCTGTATTAACAGTCTGTATCACTGCACAGTTTCAAAACAAAAGTCATTATAAAAACTGGAAGTTGAATTCAGGCTTTCCCCTTGTGTTTTGATCTTTTTTTTCCCCCAGCTAATATAAAAAACATATACTGGCAATCAATTCACAGAAAAGCAGTTGTATATACAACCACCCACAGAATGCTGTATTTCCCCCAAAGTAAAGCAGGTCTGGGTTTCTTTTTCATATTCATGAAGACACAATGCTACAATCGTCTTGCTGTTGCTTAACAGCTTTCTCCCTTCAAGGCTAATGCCACGGCCCTCTAGAAAGGGTTCTTAATTCGTAAATAAACAGGCATTCCCTTTACATTGCAGCCCAAGAAAGTTGCCCATGAGAGTTACCCATATACAGGCCTACGGAATTCCAGCCCAAGACTCGGGAATTGTCACTGAACTACCAGTAGGTCCACTCAGATGATTCACTTGAATAAATACCTCTGCGTTATCTTATTGGGCAGAGTTTCAAGACCTACAATGACATTTAGGATACAAGATACAAATTTTGTTACAGCTTTCCTACAAGCAGCTATTGCTTAATTACTCCTTTAGGAGTCATCACAAGCCCTCTCCTGAGCACTTCAGTCTCAATGTACATTGTTGGACTGCGGGTTTGCCAAGCACTGTACCTTGAACAATTGCAATTTGTCCTTTGCGTGGCTTCAACAAAATCCCAGGATGCTACCTTGTCAGCTGTCTCTTCATCACACAAGCCATTTGATGTAGCAGAATACTTCCTCCTATGATTCAATATCAGGAGAGTTATTTGGTATCAACATATGTTCCTTCCTTATCTTCTGTCAAACCTCAAGAGCAGTTTTGTGACACAGGATTCAGCAAAGAAATTATAAATAACCTTTTCATAACATATTAAACTGAGAACTAAGCAAACTACTAGTTAGGAACAAATTAACTTTTTTAAAATGTTTTTTTTTTTCCTAAGAGTAAAGCAGCTTCTACTAGCAGTCACAGCATCTTTAACAGAACTACCTTCTACAATGAAAACACAAGATACCATGGGTATTTTTAGCTTCACAAAGTGAGTACATACTTGTTCTGTGCTCTGTTCATATTGCATTCTTGCCAAACTCTGTCCACCACTTGATTGGCTAGCTTTCTAGGTATTTTGCCACCATGATGGCTAGTACTGTCAGAGATAAATCCATCAGAAACTGAAGAAAACTTCACCCATTTCTGGGCAGATTGAGCATCAACTGAAAAGCAGCACCAGAAGAAACAGTTTTAGGCAATCAGGCAATAAACCCACAACCGCTACTATTCCAATTCAACCACCACAGCAACACCTTAGGAAGAAAAGTGTCTTCTTAATTCAATGTTAGGAAATAAAAACAAATAGAAAATTTAAGTATAGTAGCAGATTATTATAATATGGTTCCCTCTCATAGGAGAGAGAAAAAAAAAAAGCAGCACCATACATGTATATAACTGTGCTGGCTGTTCTTTATCTTCCAAGAAACTATAAAGCTGAAAAAGAAAAATAACTTGAGCAAAGCTACCTGTTCACAAATTTAACAGTATTATTTAAAAAAAAAGGTAAAAATAAGGTAACAGAAGAGCTGGGGGGGGGGGGGGGGGGGGGGCCAGAAACAAACAAAACCTCTTCTGCACAAGAACAACTGTACATACGCCACCTGAAACTATCAGTGAGCCTTACCTACTTGGACTTAAAGCAGCTGACCATATCCCCTACTCACACACAGCTCAGAGTGCACACAGCCTTTCTGGGAACTTAACTACAAAGAATCTTCCCTGGACTGTGAAAAAGGCTGAAAACATCCCCTTGCTCACTAATGACTGAGATGCACAATGAGGTTTATAAAGCTATGCCAGAAAACATACATGCACACAAACACACACAGAGAGGAAAAAAAACCAAAACCAAAAACTCGACCACAGAAATTCAAAGTACTGGATAACAACATCAGGTACAAAAGCACTCCTCATTTCAGCAACTTATAAAAATGTTCAAGTTAATTTTGCCCACAATTGAACAACAGAAATTGGATTTACTACAACAGAATTACGACTAAAGCAATGTGATTTTTGGTAACAAGTCAGCTGTACAGAGAACATCCGAATCCTTTCCAAACACTGCCAGATTTAAAGGAAAAGCCATCAAAATGATTTCCTACATGCAGGAGCTAATATTGTTATACCTGTTTGAACTTCCTCTGGGGATGTTGGTGGAGTCAGAGTTACTGAAGACATGGCAGGATCTCTTGTGGAAGCAGGCACTTGGTGGACACCCAAGCAAGTAGTCGAACAGTGAGATGCCCCTACAGTACTCGGAGCAGGGATGTCTGTCTGAGGAACTAGAACGAAGCATGCTGGATATACCATTCGTACACCAGCTGAAAAAAAGAGCAAGTTGATTTTACAGTTGTTTACCTTACATTTAAAATCATCAACAGATGGATCATTTTACCAGTCACTCAAATTTATCTGCCCTTCCTACCTACTAAAGCATTACCCTTGGACAAAAACTGTCTCTTGCCACCCTCATCATTACTTTATGATTTGCTTTATACAGAAGTTTTGGGTGAATGAATAAAAAGGGCTTTGTGTATACAGGCAGAGACAGCCCTGGCATCTACATGCTACTACTTGCTTCTGTCATTTTGTTTTATAAAGAAGACTGAGAACATACTTTTTAGTATCACGTAAAACTGACAATATTCCCTTCTCCACCATCATCAGTCTCCAGTCATCACTGCAATACAAGCTTGTAACACTTATTACAGAGAAATGATTACATTAGTTGGCAAATCAAAGGTCAATAGCCCACAGCAGAGGAACAAACTACCGTGTCCCAGGGGCTTAGATTTTAGGAACAGCAGCAGATAAATGCAGTGCCTGAGTACATTAAGTTCTCCAGGATTGTGGTTTTGAAGACATCCCTGAAAGGCACGTCTGTTCCGTTTGAATTTGCACAGAATCTGAAACAGTACAACATGTTTTTGTTGCATCTCAGATGTCAACAGTGATGGTCTAGGGTTTTTTGATTATTTTTCAATTTATTTATTTATTTTTAAAACAATCTTGCTTCTCAGGGCACATAAAGAAAAACACCTCCTACTAACAAGTCTGCAAAACCCACTTTAAGCAGCAACTCATTTTAGATACTCCTGAGCATTAAACAAACAAACAAAAAAAACCCCCAAAAGACCAACAGCAGTTGCAAATAGTTGCAAAAAGAATAAAATGGGGTCACTTTTGCATTCAGAATTTTGCAGATCTAACTGGCTAGTTCATTTCAGTAATTAAAAGATAGTCGGAGCACTCACCAACAAGGACTTCAACAGCAGCTAAAGAATCATCCTCCCAATCCATTTCTTCTTGTTTTTCCTCAGATCCCTCCTTCAAGTTAGATGTGACAGGATAGAATTGTTTCCATTCACCAATAAGCTTTTTTGTTGATGAATCAGAAAGCTTGAATGACTGCCCTGTGAGCGTGCCATTTAATCCAAAGGGACTTAGAATAACTAAAAAGATAAATAAAAATATGTTAGAGCTTATATTGAACCAAAATTCACTAAGCCCCACTGAAATAGCATTACTGTTATTTCAGCCACACCAAATAAACAACTTACCATCAGTAAGTCAGAATGCACCCTAATTACATTTTACTATACTGCACAAGTTGTTGGTAATAGGTACACATTGTTAAATGTATGTGTACTGTAAGAATCAAGGTACCACAATAACAGTTACAAGTTAATCTATTTAAACAAGCAACAGGCAAGTTTTCATCTTGGCTAGCAAGGATGTCTCTAACATACAGGTAGGACAAAGAAACACTATTTCAAATTCTGACAGAGTTACGGTGTTTCCTCATCCTTTCATTCTGCTTGGTACAGTTACAACAACAACGTATATTGAGGGAAGTAATCTGTTTCATGTTTAGTCTTGTTCACATTAGGAAAGCACAGCTGCTGTTAAATTGCATTCAAAAAAAAGCAAGTTTGGACACTGAGCATTAATAAACAAGGGCAGTGTGTGGTCATGCAGAAGAACTGATTTCTATTGCCAACACAAGTGTGTCTAAGAGAGAATGATCAAACAGCCCACTAACCAGACTCAGGCCCCATCACTCCTTTGTCTTCGAGAGCATACCCTGCATCTGCTGGTGGAACCAAAGGAGTTTACAGGCAATGAAGAGCCAAATAAAAAGGGGTAGGGGGAGTGAATAGGTTAAGTACATTGAGTCAGAAATGGATTTCTAAAAGAGGGGTTGATAAAGGTGCATGAAGGTTATAAATATTTTGCTTTTTCAACAAGCTTTAAGTCACCACTAGGACAGTACTTGGAAATTAAGTTTATTTTGTTGTGAAGACAAATTATTTGGCTACATGCCAAGAGATGAATATGGAAATCGTCCACCTGCAGAAGAGCTGAGACACACCAATTGGCTTCTGACTATGTCAAGACAGTGGACATTTGGGGAGAATGCGTAATCAATACAAAACAGATAATACCTCTGCTCCTGCTTCCAGTCTTTGCCAGAAGTCCTCATTCTGAGCAACTCAAAGGATTAATTCATTTTAATACTTGCTACTGACTGGCAAAACCTACCTTGAAAAGGGCTGTTAGACTGCTGGGCGAGAGTGAGGTGTTCTTCACTAAGCAGGTACACAGGTTGATGCTGACTGATTTCCACACTGGTGCAAACATTGCTATCTCCATGCAAGAAGAAGGTGAATGAGCAGGACAAGTGCTCGCTGGGGAAAGAGAAGTGGGGAGGGTGCGGGGTGTGGAGGGGAGAGAAAAAAAAATTCCTAAGTGTAGAGCTAAAAATAAGTTAATGGCATTCTCACTAGTTTGAAGACATTTCCTCCCAAAATATTCATTAATCAAAAATTCCTTCTATCGAAATAGCAAGAAAATGCTAAATACGTGTTCCCATGGAGCGTTTACAAAGCATTCCATCATTAGGGACAAAACCAAAGATCAATCAGTTAGAAAACAACAGACACTAAGTTTTCAATCTCTTCAGACTGACACTTTACATTTTGAGGTCTGGAGGAAATTTAAAAACACCACTTTTTTGCAAGACAAAGAAAACTAACTTAATACTTTTATATCTTACTTATTTATTTAAAAATCTATAAAAATATTTCTGAACATATATGAATTTTAGTGAGGTCATATTTAGGTTCTCCTGTCACAGATCCACTAAGCAGAATTTATATTTTAAGATTTATATTTAATATTAGCCAACAAGTCACTCTAAAAGCAGGAAAAAGAATGCCAGCAGCTTTGAGAAGTGTTTTGTTTTTTAAAACTGAATCTTATCTTCATGCTCCTGAAGCCAATCAAGTAACTAAAAATGAAATCCCATACCTACACACGAAAGGGAAGATACAATCAATTTAAAAAAAAGCCAAAACTTAAGTCATTGTTAAAGTCATTAAAGCAAGTATCAATGTATACTATCTAGGTGCTTCACTGATAGCTTCTCTCAGTCCAGAGTGTTTTAGAAAAAAAATGAAGTCCTGTACAGCAGAAAACACCCCAACAATAAACATCTCCTTCACATAACTCTGAATTAAATGCTGTTTTCACGGTGCTGTACATAGTTACCAGTCAGCAACTCCATGAAATCTTCTACCTCCCAAGATCATGCTTCAAAGACTTTCCAATTTTTGCAGCTTTGCTAGTTGTTCTTTTGTTATGAAAATATAAATAAACCCCTGCAAGTATAACTATCAAAATATTTTATGTTGTACCTAAATAAATTCAGTGGTTTATGTGAAATATATTCTACCATTTTTAATTAAAGGGCAGGAATAGAGCAGGAAGGCCAAAAAAGCAGATCCCTGCCAGGATGCTGCAGAAGTGGTACATCTTCGTACCAGTTCCATCTGAAAAAACTTTTTTTTTTTTTCCTAAAGAAGTTTAACAGGCACAGCAATTTTCAGTTATATTAGCTACAAGTCATCTCAAGTGTCTGCCAGACTAATACACTCCCATAGGAAAAGAACAGATGTTTAAAAGCAAGAAGATGCTATTCACATTGGACATTAAATTAGGTCCACCATCTCAGTAACAGAAGAATGAAAGTCAAGGAGAACCTTAAAAGTACTTCATAAACTACTGAACAGAAAATAAGTCCTTCTCTGTAAGGAGGGTAGCATCAAGAACCTGCTCGGTCTTAGGAAAAAAAAAAAAAAGAAACAAGTCAAGGGAAACAGACTAAATCAAAGTCAGTCAAAATAGCAGATACTAGGGCATTTTTTGCAAGGTCAGATGGAAAAAGACACTCCATGAACTACCGTAGCCTAAAAAGACTGTATGAATGCAACACTCCCCAAACAACATTTCCCCCCAAAATAAAATTAGACCAAATCAGCTAATGCCCAGGACCACATGCATGCTCTCTGACCTCATGAAATGCTTGCATTTCTTAGTCTACAGCATGAGAACACAAAGCAAGTTTTGCGTTCCTGAAAAAGATATAAACGGAGCTCCAGGGCATGAAGAACTGACAAACTCCAAGCATCTGAGCAACCTATTAAAATGCAACCTCCACAGAGGTTGCATTTTAACCAACCACCACTAGATACATCTTTAGTGTCATTTCCAAGATGTTTCTTTCCTCCACCAGCAGGTAGATGGTGGGACGGTAAACAGTAATGAAAAAAAAAAAGTTTCTGGAATTGGCATAGTCTGTTCAATCTATGAAAACAGGATAAATTGGTTCACCGAGTCTCACCCCAAAGACTCAAACAGCAACCACCAGGGTAGTCACTACAATGAGAAGAAAGGCTACAGTGTTAAATACATGGCTTTGCCTAACAGCAGATTTAAAATTAGGGACCTAAACTTCAAGGATGAGAGAACCCACAAACCGTTCAAGGAGGAACAGGAAACGCAGCACATTTTTTATTACAGTAACTTAAAGCAGACCATGAAGTGAACTCAGTGAAGAACTGCTCTAAGTGGCTGGCCTTGACTGAAGCATAACAGTTTTCAACGTGCATCAGTTCTGCAGTGGTATGTTGATCTGCTGTTCCATTTTAACTGTGTTTTAGGAATAAAAAAGCCAGGATTCAGCCATACGAGTGAATTACCACTATTCGTTGAAAGCTACGTAGCACAACTGTTTCAGTAATCCAACTCTGGACAGAATACTCCCTGCAGATAAGTAACATACTGCTCAGGAACCCCAGTAAACTTAGTTTCCAGAAGGCAGTGATGATGGAGCTAAGCATCTTGTTGATGATTTCAAGTTCAAGTGAAGTCGCATGGTTAGCAAACACCACTAAATTCCTATATGGAAATCTGATTAAACTTTAATCCTTATGCAAACAGTTGAAGACTGATTTTCAAGTTTTATTTTATTTTAAAATCGTATTGGATGGTTTAAGGTGAATGAGTGGATAGTGTTCTTGGTTCTGAGTGACAGATAACAATTTAGAAGCTTGGCAAAGGTTAAAAATAAAAGCACATATTCTTTAAATACACTTTAAATGCAATTAAGCCACGCCTCCTGTAAACACATTATTACACAGATAAAGGGCAGACAATTGTAGCATAATCTGATGGAATTCAAATAAACCAAGACAAAGAGAATCATCAGCATGATAACAGAAGCATTTCAATTCATTACACTGCAAAACTAGTCCTAAGAAGTAGCAGGGAAAATTCAAGGTCATCATGTAAAAGCCAAATCCAAAAAAAACCAAACAAAAAAAATCCCAAATTAGGACTCTTTTCTCCCCCCACTCAGCAGGGGAGAAGCTTCCAACAAAATAATAAGGTAAGAGAGTAGCCATTGTTGTCACTGACACCATTCAACCAGCTTTGGCATGCAAGCTGCCGGCACACTACTTGTACGGCAGGAAGAGCAGATCTGCTATGATACAATTCATTGTAGAAAACCGAAACATTATAAAATTTTCACTAATTCTGCCTAGAAATTTAAGTGTTATACAGCAAAATGATGCAACCAGCTCGGTATTTGTTTCAGTACTTTCAGAGGTGCAGCAAAGTCATTTTACGCACGATAGAATAATATTGTTTCACAGTAGAAATACATAGTAAAAACAGTGCTGTCCTTAAACTCAAGCTAAGGGAAAGATTTCCACATGGTGCACAAAGTATCTCCTGAAAACACAAGTCTTCTTTAAACTAAAGGTTAACATGAAAGGCAAAACTAACACTTTATGTACTCAAATAGCATTAAATTTCTTCCTAGCAGTCATGCTCAGAAACTGTTTCTTCGCATTTAACATCACATTTCTGTTAGGTTACAAAACTTTAGGAAATACCAATGTATGTGAAATAATCACAAGAAATACAATGAAGAATCCTAATTAAAAACAAAACAAAACAAACCCCCAAAAAACCAAACCCAAAACCATACTGAAGGTCTTTGCAAGGGGAGTGGAAAAAAGGAGGAAGGAAAACAAAGAACCAGAGCTTTAAGTTACTGGATGCCCCTACATACACTGTTTTACGGACTTAGCAAGAAACTCTATAAACACGCACGCTTAGTATTTTTTTTTTTTTAATTAATACATTTGTACATTCTCAAATTCCTTGTTACCAGAGATTGATTGGTAATACACAATGCCGCCTCAACCTCAGCTTAGGAGGAATCTTCTCAAGCCTTACCATAACCTATTTAAAAAAAAAATATATATATATATATAAAAAATATATATATCCCTCCACCATTTCTCTAAGTCTTTCTCTCCTATTCTCAATAACTCACCTCAGAGCCAAAAATCCTAAACAAGGAAAAAAATTTACCTACTTATCACTTTGGGGTAAACAGGCAAATTACTTTCATAATTCAGTCAAGGACACAATAACAGAAAGCAAGCTGGTGGTTTCCTGCCTGCTAATGCAGAGTTCATCCTATGCTTTTATTTGCAGACTTTTTTTTTGTTTTAAGTAGCTCAGAAGATCACTAGATAATTTGTGCAGAGCATCTCATGACCAAAATATAAAAAATATACCTATAGCTCAATGCTCAGAACTTTTGTCCTGCACGCAGAGAGAATCAGTGAAGTCCTTAAGGTGCAGATACAGAAAAAAAAAATAATAGCTTGTTTTAAAGCTAGTATTGGCTAATATTGATATCCCCCCCCGCCCCCCCCCCTTTTTTTGGTACTTTTACAATTATGATCAGGTATTATTGTATGTGCCTACATAAGATGTAAGAGCAGAGGACAGAATTTTATCAGAAAATTCTGAAAACAAAATCCTAGTCCTCCCAAAACCCTCACTTTCTTGCCTGACCCTGAATTACTCCATTAATATTTCTAATATTTCTAATTAACTTAAGTCCTAATCACAGACCTTAAATATCAATAATCCAGTTTCCAACTGATCTCTGAATACAGATGTTATGAACTGTCATCAGAATGAGCATTCTTTATGATTTTTGATCTGAACGCACCAGAATTCAGTCAGAATGAGTTCCAATACTGAAAGCAACTTTAAAAATAAAATAAAATAAATTAAAAAAAAAAAAAAGAGACACTCGTTGGAAGTAATGCTATTTTAAGCAACCTTCAGTCCTCACCTATGCTCCATTAAAATACATTTGTATAAAAACCAATTTTTTATTCCCCCATGCTCCCTCTTCACTGTAGTCATATAAAACAAAGATGTTTTAGTTTCAGAGACAAAGGATTATGATTCTATGTGAAAACAAACAGAAACTGATGTTGACAATTACAATGTAATTTCTACTTCTACCTTTTTAAGAGAAACTGAAGGGTAGGAGGAGAAAGCACACTAAAATTTACATATACATGAGGTTTCTACATCTCCATTAGCAAATCTGAAAATACCTTCTTGATAAGAAGGTAATTAGGTCTGTTTTTCTCCTCCACATTAGTACTTACATAGAGCTTTGTATCTTCAAAGTGCTTCACAAACATTAGCTGCATTAGAACCTCACTAATCCACACTTCACTAGATTGCGTACTTCCAATCAGCACCACACTACAGCTGAAAGGTAAGGAGACTGCAACATCAGAAGCAACAAGGAAATCTCCAACTAAAACACCCTATAGTACATTCAATAGTAAATTCAAAAAAGCATCCAAATGTTTCAACTGAAAGAGAGGATTTTGTTTGTTTGTTTTATAATTACCATCTCATATTTTCCTAGATTGTCTTTGTAAATTACTTCTGAGTTGAACCAAGATTGGCTTACCAAGTCAAAGCACTGCCAACCCTGCCAAAATATTTACTGTATCCTTACAAACTATGTACTTTCTACTCCCATTTCCTAGATGAGGAAAATGGACATTACAAAGCAAGATTACTGTCCCAGAACTAGTGGCTGTCACAATTAGGATTTTACTATTTCCCTTTCAATGGGGTAGAACACACCTTGTGTAGAAGCACAAACACATCGGCTACAGTTTTAAGTCTCTAATTACCATGCATCAGTATTTCAGACTGTTGTAAAATATTTGCCAAAAATTGGTACATACTGGCCAGCACCCAGAATCCTTCAGGGCATTTCAACCAAGAATCAATATATCATGACTGGCTGACAACAATTATCAGTGGCAGCAATAGAGCTGAGAGTTCCCAGCTGATGCATCATAGCTGCCCAAATAGAAGCATCTCCAAATAGTCATTCTTCATTACAGACTACTTTGGTATGCCACTTAAATAAAGTATCAAAGAAGTTCCTTTTTAAAAAGGTGACAGTTGCCTATAGTAAATTCTTGGGCTGAAGAACACAGTCTTACAATTAAATAGGGTCTTTTGGAAATAAAAATTTAAATAGAACAGAAGTTTCAAGGTGACACACACCCACACCCACCATGAAGCCCTAAGACCCTTCATATTCAGTCATTTGTTTGTTGCTTTTTCTTTTTCCTTTAACCAGGTTGAGAGACAACACTATAGCAACCAGCATAGGATAGAAAACAAAACGTAACTGCCAAAGAATAAGTCTTAGAGAAATTACATACCTGACCACATGCTCAACATGCACTACATCGTCCTCTATTCTATGACAGATTACACTATACGCTTTGTTCTTTGTCAGGCAACCCTCTAGGGCTTTTCATCATGGAGAAGAAAGAGTGAAACTGCCAAGCCACTTGAAGCTTTCTGAGCTAACAGAAGAAAAGCAGAAGCAAGTCCCTCAAGAAAACCCATCTACCACCTTTTTCTTTGTAAGTGCTTGTTCAGAATAGTTCTTTGTGACTATATACATCTTCCAGGTATAGCCACAACACTGCAATGCACTAATGAAGAGAAAATTTCTATACAGCCGCCTTCACACCTATGCTGCTTCAACAACCAATCTTATTTTAAACATGGCATCTTTAATTTCCACTCACCATCCATAAACCTGAATCACGAAACTCCACAACCTTAATTCAGATTATAAAGGAGCAGGAAGTTAAGTACGCATTTGCTGTAATATGCAAAATATGAAATAAGTAAAATACTAAAATCAGATTGTTATATTAATGCAGTAACAAAAATAATTGCCAGGAAAAACATTTGAGTTTTCTTGACTTAAGAAATGAAAGAAAACAAACAAACAACAAACCACAAGCCAAGTACACAAATTGTTTCAATTACTAAATCGAAGCTTTCTTTGGTTTTGTTTTAGTTATTTGGGGGGTGGGGTGGGGGCAGGGGTGTTTTGCTTTTTAAGCACTGAGGGCTGAGGGGAATAGAGGATAAGAGAAATTAGTTCCAAGTTCTCTAGGAAGGGCATGCTATCATACATACTCATTACATTGCAGTACTACTTTTTATGATAAGAGTTTGAATCATCATTAATCAATTCACAAACATGCCTTTCTTGCCCTTGGCTACAAGTTCCTCTAACATCAGAGTTTGTATCAGCCCCATCACAAGATCTGCACTTCAAGCAGACTCAGTGGCATTAATAACCTTAATGTGAAAATGTAAAGAAATCTAAACAAATGCACATCTACATTTTCTAGCAAGTTACATATTCTGTATCTTAACATGAAGTAATAAGATCTCAAAATAGAGATGCTTCTTTAACTACTGACAAAAAGATGGAACAGCAGATATTCTTCTAAGCATCTCTGAGTAACTCCCTATGGTCATGAAGGTAAATATAGCAGAAAGCTGATTTTGATGATAACACAAAGCAAAAAACATAGCTAATAGCAAAGTAGAAAAAAATCTTCCAGTTCAAAGCACATCATTAATGACTACTGTCAAAAGGCTCTCCAAAATTTTTCACATAGCTGAGAATGTTTTGATTTTAGTTAGACCTGCGAGTTAAAAATGTTTATTTATTCCATAAACAAGTTATGTGCACTAAAACAAATACAACTGTAGCAAGTGACCTGTATTCCAGAATAAATCATATTCACCTTAAAGACTTCCACATTTTTAAATTAACTTCATTATTAATGAGCTTAGCTTCATCCCAATAAAAACAAGGTTGAAACAAAAAACAATTTTATTTTTGTACACTAAAACTATAGCATGACATCTTACAAAGAAGCAGAACTGATTTTTTCAGAATGCAACTAGAAGTTTATATATACGCACATACATTTAAAAAGTATACATTTCTCCAGATACAACAACTATAAGCAATACTACAAAAGGAGTTTGCACATATTCCTGTATTTCAGAACTTAAATGAGATTAATAAACCTGTCATCTTGTATTTTAGCATCCTTTAATTATTGAGGATGCAAATCTCAGTTACCTGAACTTGAGCTTTCACAATGAAATATAGGTGTGCTATAAAGAATAAGAATCCTGAACATATTTGGGAAATGGATAATAGCTAGACATTACTCTATTTCAAAGACAGCATAACAGCTTTCAATGATTGCTCTTTCCCATTCTGAAACATTTACAAACATCTTGTTAAGCCAGATTTTTTCAAAGTTCAAAATTGAAATGCATTATAAAATTTTAATTTAACAAAATCTGAAGTATCTGTATGGTTTTTGTACTATCTTATTGTTCAGTGAACAAAAAGAGCATAGACTTATTGTTCAAACCTAAAAACCAAGAGCCATATAATTTTTCATTTTTTCTGATGAACCAACTACCACTGTAACTTAAGCTAAATAAGAGAAAACTGCTTTGTGATGTAAAGTGCTAAATTCGTCTGCTTGTAGTCTCTGTAGCAACCCAATATTCCAAAGAGACAATCATGTGATCAATGCTCTCAGCTCCTGCTGTTTATCCTGCACTGTCCTACTTACAGCAGCTCTCAATTCCAGCTGTCTACAGTAAAAGGAAAAACATCACCTGCTCTCCTGCCCGTAGATGATGCCAGAACAGCCTCATTAGAGCTGTTGTAAAAAAATGTTGACATTGTTTGATTTAAAGATTAACGCAGGGAGGAAATTTACACTGCAAAAAGAGTTGAGCAGACTTAATAGAAAATACTCCAACAGCATCAAGGAAGAGCCCTGTAGTTTCAGCTATTAAGGTTTCATTAAATATATAGAAATAAATGCAAAACCTGTGGCTACACATTGCTCTTGTATAGTTAACTCTCTCAAGTATGAAGAGGTTTTTGAGATTTAGCACCCAGAAATCTCCTCATTCTGTTCCTTAATAATAATTCACAGCATCATTCTAGAGGGATCAAGAAGCAAACCACTCCGTTCCCCTGGAAAGGGGACCCATGGGAAACAGGTAGCCAAACAGAGGGGGAGAAGGCAGAAATGTGGGGTCAGGACCAAAAGCATAGCATTCCCTTTGTCTTAAGGGCAGCGAAGACCAAACAGACCACAGCTGATCTCATTCATGCTGTTACATTACCAATACAAACATTTCTGAAGTAGGCAGCAAGATCATTTTCATGGCCCAAGTGAAAAAAAAAAAACAAACAAAAAACCACCCACCCCACCCCCCCCACGCAGCCACAGCCATTCATTACTGCCGATCTGCCAACACCCTT